>NC_064626.1:265870889-266181650 GCF_023864275.1 Schistocerca cancellata | reverse complement strand
CAGGACGTCTACGGTAGTCATCTGCGGCACCCTTACAGCACAGCGGTACTTCGATAATATTGTACCCCTCATCCCCATTTTGTTACCCTTCATTGCAAACCATCCTGGACTTACATTTCAGCAAGGTAATGTCCACTCGCACCCGGCGAGAGTTTCTACTCCCTATCTTCGAGCTTGCCAAACCCTACCTTGCCCAGCAAGAGCACCATATGCCTCGCCAATTGAGAACGTTTGGATATTATGGGTGGAGCCCTCCAACCAGCTCAGAATTTTGACTATCTAATGCGCCAACTGAACAGAATTTGGCACCATATGCCTCAGGAGGAATCCAACAACTCTATCTCAGTGTTAAGCCGAATAACTGCTGCAAAAGAGCCAGAGGAGGAGCAAGGCGTTGTTGTCGTGCTCGAAATGGTAACCTCTTTCTCTTGAATAAGTCAACCAATTTTCTTAAATTATAATCATTTGTTCGTCTGTTCATGTACATCACATCTACCGATTTCCGTCCTTTTCGGATAATTTCTTTGTGGTAGGTTTTTTTGTTTTAAAGTGTATTTGAGGCAGTTTGTCTAACTGCTTCATCCTACATTGTGAGAAATGTAGATATAGCTGAACTGGTTCGTTATATCACAAATTGTGGAATACTGCGAATACAGCAGGTTTTGTTACAAATCCATCGTATTTGTGCCGACGGTTCCTCAGTCTTAGTATATTTGAGGCGTCTTACAAAGATTTTCCCTCGTACGAAGAATTTGTGTGTGTGTGTGTGTGTGTGTGTGTGTGTGTGTGTGTGCGTGTGTGACTTTTTGATGATACGCATCCCCGATCAGTTTTCCAATACGTAACAAATACACTTTCAAATGAAAATGAAAACACGAAGACCATATTTTCCTGTGTCGTTTACGCTGCCGTCGGTGTTGACTGGAACGTAGCAGGATGAGTGATTCTGTTGCAATGGCGTCGCACGTGAACAGCGCTCGTATTCGCGGAGCTGGGCTGCCGACCGGCAACCGCGCGCCAGGTGTTGACTCGTTCCGTCCAGCGAGGGGAGTCGCTCCAACGTCCCACCACTCGTGTGATAAGGACGCCGAGCCGAGATTATGATCGATCACTCGCGTTTTTTCCTGCCGTCTCTCTTGCAAGCGCAGGAAGCCCTTCTACCGGAAAATTTTCTCTCGCTGACGAAGTAGGAATGGAAACCTCTGAAGGAAACAAATATTGTTGTTTGAAACTGTTGCTGAATCATTTACGTAAAACAAATGACGCTGGGACTCAATTACACGATATTAAAACAAAAAAAACAGCTAGCCTTACCGCTGTAGCACATGTGTAGTGTAAACTTCCTCCTATTTTTCATCGTGTACGTGTTTAGGATTCTGTACGTCAATCGAAACCCTTTTAGGATCACTTTACTGTCCATCTGTTTGTCTATCCTCCTCCTCAGGAACGGGAAGAGGTATCAAGTCGAAACTTACCTCGCATACTAAAGTCCATGGCCCTCAGCGGTGCAAAACATTTGATCTTCAAAGTGATTTTTTTTATCTTTGCAAACATACATTGCATTCGTTATACATCAAATATCTCTCGAGCTACTGTAATGATTTTGATATAGTTTTCAGTAATACGTAGAATGATTCACGAGGAAGGTTTGCGTGCATAAGTATTTCATACTAACTGGGTGAGGTACAGTGAAGTGAAATCCCAGTCGCTGTGAAAACGACGCCTTTGCCGTCTAGGGCTGAGAGGTGTAAGGCCGCTGGAATATCGGGGTCGTAGGTCCTACATGCGAACGTTCCCTGAGAGTCCACCCCGGAAGCTGCGCGGTCAGCGCAGCAGACTCCTAACGGAAGAGGCCTGGGTTCGACTCCCGACCGCGTCGGAGAATTTCTTTGCTTGAGGACTGGGTGTTATGTTGTCCTTACGTTCGTATCGTTATAATTGACGTTACGCTCTGGCGATGGCTGTATGGGCACATCCCAAAAGCCAATAGTAATAATTAAAAAAAAAAAATCCCAGGCAGGCTATGCCTAACACACGTACAGTATTTCTAATGTTTCAAGCAAAGCAATACTCATAACTGACGCGGGATTGAACCTTAATTGTTTGAAATGAGGTTCCGATATCCAATAAAATATCCATTGAAGCATTCCACAGAACAATTAGACATTTGCATAACAACAATAGCCCTATGGTCAGCTGTACCACTTTCTTCTCTCGAGATTTCCGGTAAATCTTACTAGTAACCGCAACAGGGACGAGAACAGACAAATTCAATGCATCTGCAACTGCCAGTTAACGTAGAATGTTATTAAAACTCGAAAATTAATAAAATAAATGAAAAATTACAATAGCGAATGAGTAATTACACAAAAAATGTAAACTTGAAATTAGAACATTCTCGAAGGTCTTAGAATTTCCAGGACCGGTATCTTGCCAGTATCGATATCGACAATAGGCAAAAGCCGGAAAGATTTTCGCTTCCCTGGATGAATGAACTATTTATGTACGTAATTGAGTTTGTACGGCACCTTTGGAGCGTAAGTCGTACTAGAACGCACAAGGGTTTTCTTTACTTTTTTTAACTTTTTGACCATGATTTTCTTACTAACGTGTATCAGACAATATTTGGATTAGAGCTTTTTACCACAGCATGGAGCAGTATTGGATTGTTCCTTTCTCCAAGGTAACTAACACTCCTGGAACTGCTAGTTCCCCAAGACAAGCAGTAGAGCTTCCGTAGGTTATGGAAAACAGGAGAGACAAGCTGGCAGAAGCGAAACTGTGGGTGCCCTTAGTGATTCGTTTCTGGTTAGCCCGAACGATAAAAGCAAGTTTCAAGCTGGCAGGAAGTAACAAAAATGTACTGATGAAACCAAAGACACGTGACAATAACCATGGTTTACTTCCCATCGCATAAGACCATCGACAAACGCAAAAATTCTTCATTTGTGTGGCCATATTGTCCATAGTTACTTCAGTGTTTTCGATGGTATTTTTGTTACGTCGTTACAACTACAAGATGTTATGACAGAACAAAAATATCCCTGTTTGCAATAGGCATTTGCTTAAGGATAACTCTAAAAAGTTAATTTGACTCTTCTTGAAACTTGGATATCAATAAATACTGGTTTGCGATCCCATGCATGATTTATCTCCCTTTAAATACTGCGAAGCCAAAGGTCTTGCCGCAGTGGTAACACCGATTCCCGTCAGATAACCGAAGTTAAGCGCTGTCGGACTGGGCTAGCACTTGGGTGGGTGACCATCCAGTCTGCCGAGCGCTGTTCAAAAAATGGTTCAAATGGCTCTGAGCACTATGGGACTTAACATCTATGGTCATCAGTCCCTTAGAACTTAGAACTACTTAAACCTAACTAACCTAAGGACATCACACAACACCCAGTCATCACGAGGCAGAGAAAATCCCTGACCCCGCCGGGAATCGAACCCGGGAACCCGGGCGTGGGAAGCAAGAACGCTACCGCACGACCACGAGCTGCGGACTCGAGCGCTGTTGACAAGTGGAGTACACTCAGCCCTTGTGAGGCAAAATGAGGAGCTACTTGACTGAGAAGTAGCGGCTCCGGTCTCGTACACTGACGTACTGCCGGGAGAGCGGTGTGCTGACCACGTGCCCCACCATATCCGCATCCATGACGCCTGTGGACAGAGGATGACGCGGCGGACGGCCGGTACCGTTGGACCTTCATGGCCTGTTCGGGCGGAGTTTAGTTTAGTTTTAAATACAGCGAACTTCCCTGATACATATTCTCCGAATAAACTGCGTGTTCAACTAACAGTTCAAAAATAGCATCCTCAGCAAAAACTCCCGAATGCTAATAGCAACAGTGTTCGCCTTACATCCCTTATCCGTGTCCGAAAATCAAGCGGATGTTTCAGTACTCTGCCCATGCTATTCGGGCGCAATCATTTTAGTCCAATACATCGACAATGCTTCTCCTATCTTTGCGCTCTTACTGAAGCATCTTAATAAACTGCTTTGCAAAACTTACGGACAAGATATCTAGTAACACAACATATTCACTACTTGGCTGAAACGAATAAAAGTGAGAGAGCATATTGCCAGAGATCTCCCAGCCGTGCACAGACAGCAGGACGTTACATGTCTCATCAGGACAGCGTGATTATAGAGCCAAACGGTGGTGACCCCACAAAACGAGGCATTTGAAGGAACGGGAAAAGACACTGCGTATGTGTCAATCAGTGGGCAGTTGCGGAGCTCTGCGTTGGTGTTCTCGATTACAACAAAGCAAGGAGACAACACCTGGACGATTTCACATGGGAAAGACTCATCGGGAAACTGGAAGAAGGACGAAGAGTGGCAAGTGGATAGCCCAGAAGACTGCTCATAGTATTGTTTAAGGCACGGGGAGTGTTCCGAGGTACTGCTACCATAAAAGAAGGCGGTGGTCGACCACGCTGCACTGCCAGCAGGAGATGACCTTTATATTGAGCAACGGGCAAGAAGTCTCCTACGTCAAACAGCGAGTAGAATTGCAATCACGCCTAACAGGACTGCAAGGCACGCAATCTCACGCTCCACAGTGGCGCAGCTACTGCAAGAGGGTGGTCTCTTTCTTCGACGAACAGTACCTTGTGTTCCGTTGACCCTCTAATATCGGAGGCACCATTCGCGATGAGCCGCAAGCACAGGGACTTGACCAACGAGAGGTGGGTCGCGTGATCCTCTGGGACAAGAGTAGTTTCAGTCTGAATAGTGGTTCTGGCCAACCCTTATACGGCGAGAGGTGAGAACACGGAATGCATCCTGGAGCACTGTCGAACAAGATCGTTTCGCTGGTACAGGTGTTATGGTCTGGGGAGACGTAACGTTGCATGGGCATACTGACCACCAAATCTTTGACCACTGTACACTAACCTGTCAACGATATACAGTCCTGGAAATGGAAAAAAGAACACATTGACACCGGTGTGTCAGACCCACCATACTTGCTCCGGACACTGCGAGAGGGCTGTACAAGCAATGATCACACGCACGGCACAGCGGACACACCAGGAACCGCGGTGTTGGCCGTCGAATGGCGCTAGCTGCGCAGCATTTGTGCACCGCCGCCGTCAGTGTCAGCCAGTTTGCCGTGGCATACGGAGCTCCATCGCAGTCTTTAACACTGGTAGCATGCCGCGACAGCGTGGACGTGAACCGTATGTGCAGTTGACGGACTTTGAGCGAGGGCGTATAGTGGGCATGCGGGAGGCCGGGTGGACGTACCGCCGAATTGCTCAACACGTGGGGCGTGAGGTCTCCACAGTACATCGATGTTGTCGCCAGTGGTCGGCGGAAGGTGCACGTGCCCGTCGACCTGGGACCGGACCGCAGCGACGCACGGATGCACGCCAAGACCGTAGGATCCTACGCAGTGCCGTAGGGGACCGCACCGCCACTTCCCAGCAAATTAGGGACACTGTTGCTCCTGGGGTATCGGCGAGGACCATTCGCAACCGTCTCCATGAAGCTGGGCTACGGTCCCGCACACCGTTAGGCCGTCTTCCGCTCACGCCCCAACATCGTGCAGCCCGCCTCCAGTGGTGTCACGACAGGCGTGAATGGAGGGACGAATGGAGACGTGTCGTCTTCAGCGATGAGAGTCGCTTCTGCCTTGGTGCCAATGATGGTCGTATGCGTGTTTGGCGCCGTGCAGGTGAGCGCCACAATCAGGACTGAATACGACCGAGGCACACAGGGCCAACACCCGGCATCATGGTGTGGGGAGCGATCTCCTACACTGGCCGTACACCACTGGTGATCGTCGAGGGGACACTGAATAGTGCACGGTACATCCAAACCGTCATCGAACCCATCGTTCTACCATTCCTAGACCGGCAAGGGAACTTGCTGTTCCAACAGGACAATGCACGTCCGCATGTATCCCGTGCCACCCAACGTGCTCTAGAAGGTGTAAGTCAACTACCCCGGCCAGCAAGATCTCCGGATCTGTCCCCCATTGAGCATGTTTGGGACTGGATGAAGCGTTGTCTCACGCGGTCTGCACGTCCAGCACGAACGCTGGTCCAACTGAGGCGCCAGGTGGAAATGGCATGGCAAGCCGTTCCACAGGACTACATCCAGCATCTCTACGATCGTCTCCATGGGAGAATAGCAGCCTGCATTGCTGCGAAAGGTGGATGTACACTGTACTAGTGCCGACATTGTGCATGCTCTGTTGCCTGTGTCTATGTGCCTGTGGTTCTGTCAGTGTGATCATGTGATGTATCTGACCCCAGGAATGTGTCAATAAAGTTTCCCCTTCCTGGGACAATGAATTCACGGTGTTCTTATTTCAATTTCCAGGAGTGTAGTTACACTGTATTCCTCCATGTGCGTCTTTTCAGGGGTTTGTTCGACCATGGCTTCATTTTTATTGATAATTATGTGCGACCGCATCTTACAGCGCAGGTGAACGAGCTCTTGGAACGAGAGGATATCCGACGAATGCACTGGCCCGCTACTTGCCTCGAGTTAAATCCAATCAGGCACGTGAGGGACGCGGTGGGGTGACGTACTGCAGCTAGCACGTCGACATGCAATCACCGTCCAGCAGCTGTCAACCACGCTGCTGGAAGCATGGAACGCTCTGCCACAAGAACTCCTTACCAACCTTGTGGAGCATGAGAGCACGTTACGGAGGATGCGCTGCTGTCTATGGTGATCACGCACGCTATTAGGAACCATGTTTCCCTTGTGGAATATCCAGAGGGTCATCATAAATCGTGTCTTTGATTAAAAGAGTCTCGTTACGCACTTCTATCAGTTAGGGGAACTCGAAGCGGAATGGGATACTTAATATTTAACCAGTTTTGTAAAATATCGGAGCACAAGGAACACTTCTTAAACGTATAAAAAATCACATTGTCGTATGACCTAACATCCCTTACTAGAAAATCTCTTAAGACTGCTTGTTATGTAATTCTTACATTTTTTCAAAGAAACGCTTGCGTATTTACCGTTCTCTCCCAACGACGACCCATATAATCAGGCATTTCTTTTATAATTGTTGTATAAACGTTGAAATTATTTGGAATATCATCTTAAAACCAAGACATAAAGTTGTTTAATGAACACTTTAGACTGAGAAATATGGAATCTTGAAAATAATCCTCAAGAATAAGAAAATATTTAGTTCTCATTTTGAAAATTGTACAATTATTATTAAAACTGACTACAAAGTTAATGTTACTTAAATGAATTTTATCGATAGTGGATGCTGTTAGAACTCCATGACTGTTCCTTTATAGGGTGTAGAAAAATTTCAATTTCTTTGTATGTAAACACAGTGTATTTCACGAATGCACATCGTAATAGTGAAACATGCAGCTAAACTTTATAAAAGTTAAACATGCACCTGAAAGTGATAATAAGTGTGTAACTAAGTGGAAAAACGGTCACCACAGCGTAACTATAATAATCATGCTTCAGCTTTATGTACCTACAGATATATTTCCGACAAATGCTGTCTTGCCACTTACAATTGTCCCACTTGTATGTGTTTAGTCACCAGCAAATAATTTTTTATACTTACACAGTGAATGTACATGAATGTATAAACACCTGAAGATGGGCGCAAGCCCGAAACCGGTCGTGTGACAAATAAATAACCTTTTATTGTGACTGTTAGCGGAAAATATTTTTTAATGTTAGTGTTACTTTGTTGAATCTCGCCGCTCGTTCATAAGATTTATTTTCTGGCTAGCGAATACACAACGTAGGATGCCAAGAATTCCTTTGTCAAATCTGTGTGGTAAGCCGTTTCTTTCTGCTAGGTGGTAGTCTAATGATATGACAATGAGCCGTTTCCCGCTGGACCAAACAAAATCTGCTCTCCATTGACTTAAGGTAAGCTATCAGCTCGTCTTTGTGTTATGCAATGAGCACATTTTTAAATTTACCACCTGATTTGTCAACTCTGTAATTGGGATTTTCTTAGGTTTGCGGAAGTATCTTTCCAATGTGGACCTGGGTACGTTAAACTTCTTAGATGCTTTTAAAACTCCCATTTCAGAAGACAAAACGGCTGAAACTGCAATATCAATTGATTTAATATCCAGCAGCTGTCCATGAGCCTTTCCAATTTAAGCTCACATCATCTGATCTGGAAAAGTAAGGAAATAATACGAAATGTGTAGTTCGAAGTGTAAATAATAATAATAATAATAATAATAATAATAATAATAATAATAAAAAGGCCGTTCTGTCCTAAGAGCATATTTCAGTTTAACAACATTTATTGAGTATAATAAGTGACGGATTTAAACGTATTATGCAACTAACGTGTAGCGAATGGCGCGCACTTTCAGGTTACGTGTAATTTAAGGGCGTTCGATTAAGAATTAACGCAGAAGACTCTATAGCTAGGTCAGCAACAGTCGGGATCATTTTGAAGACAAAAAAGCTTCAGCTGTAATGTCTTTATTTGTAAGCACGACCGGTTTTGCAGAATTTTAGCTTCATTATCACGTGCAATAAAATCAAGTCATGTTATGATCAGAAAAGAGAATGGGATGACCCAGCCTTCATAGTCAGAAATTTTTCGCTATTTTATAACT
The DNA here is from genome assembly GCF_023864275.1 of Schistocerca cancellata. Lineage (NCBI taxonomy): Eukaryota > Metazoa > Arthropoda > Insecta > Orthoptera > Acrididae > Schistocerca > Schistocerca cancellata. The sequence continues at coordinate 266,173,067 of NC_064626.1, read as the reverse complement.
GACGTCCGCCACGTAGCGAGAAATTGCTCTCTATGAACGGTGGGTCATCCCATTCTCTTTCCTGCTCAGAACGTGACTTGATTTTATTGCAGGAGATAACGCAGCTAAAATGCTACGAAACTGCTCGTGCTAATAATGTTTATAGAGCTGCAGCTGTTTTATCCTCAAAAAAATAAGAGTTAACGGCTTATCTCGCTTTTAAATTCATGGAAAGCTGTAAAAGCACAATCGAAAACGCGACGGACAGCCATCACTTAAAAGTGTCTCTCCAAACTAACTCGAAATGGCTGTCGCATTTTCCTTTGCATTCAGAGACGTAGCTACGTGCCACTACAATGGCTTGCAGCATTCTCCAGTCTAGAAACAGCACAATCCCGCTGTGTGTCTTATGCCGTTCTGCACCGAGTACCCCTATTTTTTGTATTATATTTGTAGCAGTTCTTTGTATTGATGTTGCAAGTTCCACTGAGTTAAGTTACTTGGCAGTGACACGTTACGCGAAAGTTACTTGCGTCCTTACGTGTTACACACCATCGCATTCCCACTAGAAGATACGTTTATTAAGACAGGGCCACAGCTAGCAGCGTGGAAGATCTGACTGAAGTTTGAGGGGCTCATACTGTGTGCCTTTCGCATCTCGACGTTCTTTTCTGAGAGAGAGCGTTACACACATAACTCGGTAAAAAGCTAGGTGCAAGGTGGTAATCACATTAACCAGCAGCGAGACGAAATTTCGCTCTGGTGTCGACGTCAGAGAGAGAGAGAGAGAGAGAGAGAGACTCGCAAGGTAACGAAGTTATAGGATCTGAGCTGGGAGGGCTCTGCAGAAAACCTATAAAGAAAGGGGCCAGAGCTGGTGAGACTCGCGTGAGCGCTATCGATTCAGCAGGGCGCGCGCCTTCAAATCCCGGCAATTTTGGGACGCATTACGGGGAACCCCCGCTGATCCCTCCAGAAGGGTCGTTCGCCGCTCCTGCGCTCGGCAGCCCAGCGGCCGCCGGCAGCCCCGCGCCTCGTCTACTGGCGGATCGTGCCGACAGACGGCGGCGGGGCGCCACAAATAAAGCTGAAATATGACGCCCGCTGCCCGCAATAGAAATAAACCAGCCCGGCACCGCACAGCCAGCAATGACCGGCGCGGTCAGTGTGCCGCGCTGAGCCAACAGACGAAGGCCGGAACGCTGCTGCAAACGGTCAGCGCCAGAGGAAATTACACAACAGGGCGGACTCCGTGCCGGTTAGATTACGGCCGTCTCTCGTCTCTATAGAGCGCTTCGGAGCACGCCTCTGTGTCCCAGGTCGATAAAGCACGCCTTTACAACGGCGCTCGGTTCTGTTGTTAAGGGGTTCGAACCCTGCTGATTGTACCCTTCGTCAGTGGACGACGGATGGTGTGTTAGGTTCGTAATCGCCGGAGTAAGCGTCAAGTACGATGATTAGTCAAAAATTTATTACTATCACCTCGAAAAAAAAAGGAAGCTGCTACCATAAAACTAGTTGCGATTCTTGAGTTTCTCCCGGCGTATTTGATAATCAAAATATCCACGGGTGTACTGCCGGTCTACAGTGTCCAACGGGCACAATATTTCGGCGATCATACATGTCGCCATCATCAGGTGAACTGACGGACTGAGCTCCTGTGAACGTGCCGGTACGGAGATCCGTACGCTATGGCTGCTCAGGGGGAACTGGGTTCGGTCGCGGCGGCGGCCGATTTAAATACCCTCCGCCCGCGGCGCACTCCCTCCGCCGTCCGCGCCCCGCGCCACGGTGACGCGGTGGAACAGACTGCGACGGCTCGGGGAAAATCGCCCTCATTTTGAAGAAACACCGGGTCGGAACTGTGTTTTATCCTCCGAATAAAACTCGTGCACTGGTGGGGAGCGCCAAAGATGACCTCGGTTTAAGGAAGGCCGGCGTGTACCAGATTCCGTGCCAATGTGGCAAGTCGTATATTGGTCAGACGATGCGTACCGTCGAGGATCGATGCCGTGAACACCAGAGGCACACTTGACTGATGTATCCGAGCAAGTCGGCGGTCGCTGAACATTGTTTGTCGGAAAATCACGCTATGGAGTATGAACGCACGAGGATTCTGGTACAGACGTCGAGATACTGGGACAGCGTTGTTAGAGAGGCTATCGAAATTCGCACCAATGACAACCTCATAAACCGTGACTGTGGCTATAATCTTAGGAAGGCTTGGGAACCAGCGATTGGGTTAATCAAGAGTAAATCGAGCAAACGTATAGTTGTGACAACCACGGCGGACAGAGCCATCACACCGACGTCATCTCAGACGCCGTCGCAATCTGTTCCACCGCGTGACCGTGGCGCTGGGCGCGGACGGCGGAGGGAGCGCGCCGCGGGCGGAGGGTATTTAAATCGGCCACCGCCGCGACCGAACCCAGTTCCCCCTGAGCAGCCATAGCGTACGGATCTCCGTACCGGCACGTTCACAGGAGCTCAGTCCGTCAGTTCACCTGATGATGGCGACATGTATGATTGCTGAAATATTGTGCCCGTTGGACACTGTAGACCGGCAGTACACCCGTGGATATTTTGATTATAAAACTAGTTGTTAGTTCTTCTCTACATTGTCACCCTCCGAAGCGACACACATTTCCCAGCACTGGGTGATTTGGGGCAGCCTTTGGTTCTAGATATCTTCATTTTTATTCATACGTATGATTTCCACTATCAACTCTTTGTGATTCTGGAAGTACAGGGGGTTGACAAAAATGTGAAAGTACCAAAAACACAACATATTACCATGCCTAATACAATACAGAGGGGTCCAAAAAAATGCATACACTGTTTAAAAGTCCATAACTGGCAAACTAATTGACGGAGTTGTCTCATCTTTGGTAGTGTAATAGTTTGTAGTTCCGGCAATCGCCACACAAGCGCTGTATTGCGTTATTTTGTTTTGTCAGATGACAGTCGCCAGAGAGTCAGTGTTTTGTTCTTGGTCGCACCTAATTACTCCACATGGCTGGCGCAAGGCTTACATTCGATGAGAGGAAGTCAGTTTTGAAGTGGTATTTTAAGTACGAAAACATTAATGAGGTTCAACGGCAATGGCGAAATGAGTATCAAACAGAGCCACCGACACGTTTAACGATTCGTCGCATTCGAGACAAATTTGAAGCCGAAGGCTGTGTTAAAGACGTACGCAAACAACGATCTGAACGACCTGTAACAGTAACAAGTCCAGCTAACTCCTGTCGTGTGTTACAACAATTCATTCACTCACCACAGAAGTCTGTGAGACAGTGTGCCCGTGAAACTGGAGTGAGTCGATCAAGTGTTTGGCGAATTTTGAAGGCAGCAAAGTGGAAGTGCTACATCCCACGGTCGCTACACACAATGAACGAGGACGACCCAGATCGTAGAATAGAGTACTGCGAGTGGTTTACTAACATGGTGCACAACGATGAAGAGTTTGCAGAGATGATTGTGTGGTCTGATGAGGCACAGTTCAAACTCAATGGCACAGCAAATCGCCACAATTACATCTACTGGGTTGCCGAAAATTCGAACGTCCATGTAGACAAAGCCGTGAATTTACCAGGAGTAAATGTGTGTGTGGGTTGTCATACCAGGGCTCGATTGGGCCATTCTTCTTTGACGGCACAGTTATTGGTGAGGTGTACCTTCAGAAGCGTCAGACAACCATATTACCAGCCATCTGAGACTTGTATGGAGACGGAAGAGTTTACTTTCAACAAGATGGTGCCCCAGCCCACTGCCAAAATCGTGTTAGGGCGTATCTCGACGAAAATCTACCAGGAAGATGGATAGGCCGCAGAGGTGCTGTGGAGTATCTACCACGTTCCCCAGACCTAACTCCTCTGGACTTTTACCTGTGGGGAACACCAAAGGACTTCGTTTATCGACAAAAGCCACGCACATTGGATGAACATCGAGAATCCATCGTACATTCATGTGCAAATATCCAACTGAACACGTTGCAGTCAGTAGTTCGTGCTGCAGTGTGGCGGCATCGTTCGTGTGTGGATGTTAATGGTGACCATTACGAACACCTACAGTGATATCTTTAAGTTGGACTTTAAGCTACGTTTTTACCAAAAACGAGACAACTCCGTGAATTAGTTTGCAAGTTATGGACTTTTAAACAGTGGATACATTTTTTTGCCCCCTCTGTATAAGAAACCGCTGGCATACAAAACAGCTTCCTGTTATCCCGTATGGTGTTCGAGGTAATCGTATTCCATGTTTCCTGCAAAAAAAAAAAAAAAAAAAAAAAAAAGAAAATGGGAAGTTGAGGAAGCGATTAGGGAGGTGAATAGGGATCATGCATGCTTGTCTCCAAAGTAGACCACAAAGGCTCAATAATACTGAGATCTGGTGACTGTAGTGACTGTGGGTGATGTGATAATTCATCGTCGTGCTCACAAAACCACTCCTGGACGATTCGACGATGTGAAATGTGTGTGCAGGGGCCGTGTGGTCTTGGGACACCATTGGAGAACAAGTATTGTACCATCAGGTGTAGCTGATCACCCAAAATGCTCATATACTCATTGTCAGGAGCTCGACTTTGCAGAGTAACCTTTGCGCCCACGGACTACCACTTTGTGGTTACCAAATCATCACCGAACATCTGGCAATTTCACTCTTCACCGCAATGAGTGTGCATATTAGGTTTGGGATGGCGTAGGCCAGACGTAAAAACGGCCAGAAATTGGAAGCATTGTGAGACAAGATCTATCCAATCAAATGACATTCAGTCCATTGCTCCGTTGTCCAGGTTTTATGATGCATTCCGGAGGACGACGGTTCAAACCCGCAATCGGTCATCCAGATATAGCTTTTCCGTGATTTCCCTAAATCGCTCGAGGCAAATGCCGGGATGGTTCCTTTGAAAGGGTACGGTCGATTTCCTTCGCCATCGTTGACACAATACGACCTTGTACTCCGTCTCCAATGACCCCGATGTCAACGGGACGTTAAACCTAATCTTCCTTCCATCCTCCTTTCCTTCCATGTTTTATGGTTTCGGCACCACGTTTTCTTGTTACGAGCATTTGCATCACTTGAAAGACAAAGCAATTACAGCTGCGAGCGGCCATCGATTCAAATCACTGGGGAAAGATGAAAAATTGTGACGGACCGGGATTCCAAACCGGGTCTCCCACTAGCAGCTGATGTCTGTAATTCCTTTGTGTCTTAATTCATAATTTATCTTGACCACCCTAAATAACTGTTTGTCCAGATGCAAATTACAAAATGTTTCAAGCAAATCTTCCTTTACCGTCAGGGGGACATCAATCAGCATGATTGCTCCGTTGTAGCTTTGTTTTTTACAATGATATGAACAGCGGTATGACTTTTTTAAATGGCACCCTGTATTTTTTATTCTGTAATTCATTTCCTCCCCTAAAGACCTATTCAAAACTGTATCACAGTGTACCATTCACTGAAACACAACGTTATTAATTACATATCACAACATTGACATTGACGCTCCCAGTGCTTAGTGCAGGTACTCGGGGTAATGGAACACATCCACCTGCTGACTTTAACAGAGGACAAATATAAACATAAGTAGAATGCACACCTGTCATTCCGTCAACCATCGTCAGTTGAAGAGGTGTGTGAGTAGAATGTACACCAACGAAGAGAAGGTAGAAATGCTACTCATCTATGGGGAATGTAAGTTAGCAGGACAGTAATTGCAATACTGTTTTCTTATGTAAGGGTACATTTAGTACAGTAGTTAAGTCCTTTTAAATACTATTGTGTAGAGTAGGCCTACAGTTAAGGCTGTGCTTCTTGCAAACTGCATCGACATAGCGTTCCTTCTATCGCTGTTGTTGAAGGTAGGCGAAATGCTAAGCAGGCAGCGGACTGTACAGAGAGCGATATACTGACAAGAACCCACCTTCCCGACGAATGTTTTCTCGTCTTGTTACGACGCTTCAGTAATCGGGAAGTTTTAACCCACGACAACGCAATCGTCGTAGCACTCGCACAGACGAAGCTACCGAAGTTACTGTTCTCTCTTCCGTTACTATGAATCCACATGTGTGCACACGACAGCTTGAACACGAGATTGGCATTCCTAAAACAAGTGTACATCGTATTCTTACAAGTCACCGGTTCCATCCTTACCATGTACACCAACATCAAGACTTGCATGGGAATGATTTCCAGAATCATGCACAGTTCTGTCAGTGGGGAAACAAATCCTCGCCAACCCGAACTTCTACTCCAATGTTCTATTTACCGATGAATGTCCCTTCTCAAACAAAGGATGTGTAAATACAAGGAACATGCATTATTGGTCCAACAACAACCTACGAAGGCCTAGACTGGTGGAACATCAGCGGCAATGGAGAGTTAACGTCTGGTGTGGGATGCTTGGTACTACAATTATTGGCCCTTATTTCATCGATGGTAGTCTAAACGGCACAGAGTATGCCAACTTCCTCAGACGAATTCTTCCTCCTCTTCTGGATGAAGTGCCGCTAAGAACCAGAATGTTTATGTGGTATCAACACGATGGATGTCCAGCACATAATGCCTTGTGTGCACGTCGTGTTCTGAACCGATGGTATCCTGCCCGATGGATTGGTCGATGGGGAACAGTTACTTGGCCTGCTAGGTCTCCTGATTTAAATCCTCCGGACTTTTTTCTTTGAGGATACATTAAAGACGTTGTCTATCGCGATATTTAACCAACTCCAGAGGAAATGCAGGAACGTATCGTTCTTGCTTGTAATTCTCTTCAGCAGAGAACACTGGAAACTGTAAATCATTCTTTCATTTAACGAGTGCACCAGTGTATCGGTGTCCAGGGTGACCACTTTGAGCTCCTTCGAATGTTCTACTCCTGGGCAATGATAAAGGAGAATCAAAGTCGATTTTGTGTTATGTTTTCACTTGGTTTTCATTTGTTTTCTGACAACTCCAGCAAGTGCATGAGTTTTTGATCCCGGGCTCAAAGTCATTGATTTGTTATGTAATTAATAACGCAGCGTTTTAGTGAATGGTACCCCGTGATACATTTTTGAGTAGGTCTTTAGGAGAGGAAATGAATTACAGAATAAAAAATACAGGGTGCCATTGAAAAAAGTCATACCGCTGTTCATATCTCTGTAAAAAAACAAAGCAACAACGAAGGCAATCATGCTGATTGATGTCCCCCTGACAACTAAAGAACATTTGCTTGAAACGTTTTGTAATTTGCATCTGGACAGTTATTTAGGATGGTCAAGATAAATGGGACACCCTGTATTTACGTGACTGATCTGTGGTTTTGGAAATCCAGCTCGCCCTTTTGGTGCTGATAGGGTTCGCCGAGTACGACATTGAGTTCTGCAGTGACTTTTGCAGCTGCCGTCCTCTTGATTTTCGTCGCGATCCTCTTCAATTTGACTGATGACGTTTTTTTCCGGTTTCCCTGTATGTGGTATAAATATTTGATACGGTGCCTCTTGAAAAACCAAACACTGCTGCTATCTTGGTTACGGAAGCGCCCACCTTAAGAGCAGCAACGAGTAACTCACTTTCGAATTCACTTACTTTGAAATAACGCTCTAATATCTATACAGAACACTGTTCTTATCATGACTAACACTTGCAAAGTGTGGAGGATATCGCACAGGTGCCGTTTGTGGTCAGACCAAATGGCGCAACCTGCGGACTTGGTTAGCACTGCATTTACTTTGAAGCATGTATTTATCGCGTTGTTTCCATACTTTCATCCAACCCCTTTAGATACCATTAGAGGAACACGGGTTGAGGAAAAATTTGACAGCCGGTTCAAGCGGTTCAAATGGCTCTTAGCACTATGGGACTTAACATTTGAGGTCATCAGTCCCCTAGACTTAGAACTACTTAAACCTAACTAATCTAAGGACATCACACACATCCATACCCGAGGTAGGATTCCAACTTGCGACCGTAGCAGCAGCGCGGTTCCAGACTGAAGCGCCTAGAACCGCTCGGTCACAACGGCCGGCTTGACAGCCGGAAGGAAGAGCGTAGGTGACTGACTTCTGTACTCATTGAGTTGGGGAGTTGGGGAGCAAAACCATCCTCCTGAACAGGTTCCCACCGCGCTTCGTCTTGACAGGTTCCCGTAACCTCGTCAGGATATTTCGGCAGACTGATCCTCTGACGGTACACCTCCGCTGCTACCTAAGTTTAGTGGCGTTGATGTGAGCAGTCGTTATATCCATTGAGCAGTGAGCTGTGTCATGTTCAAAATGTCATATAAGTTGTTGCAAACTGATCCAAGACCGATTTCCAATTTCTGCACTATCACCTCGATTGTGCTGAGCCGATCTTAGGGTCCCAGATCTTTCACTTCTACTGCAGTTTCGGTTCTGCAGAGAAAAGTGCATCTCTACTTTGTTATTCGCCATTCAAACTTCTCTGATCGCAGTGGAAACATCTGCGCCAGGCGAGTACAGTGCCATACGATGATGCATTACACTAAGATGACGAAACTCATGGGATAATACCGTGTCGGACCACCTCTTCCCTGGCGTAGTGCAAGAACTCGACGTGGCATGGACTCAACAAGTCGTTGGAAGTCCCCTGCGTAAATAGTGAACTATATGCCTCTATTGCCTTCCATAATCGTGGAAATCTTGCCGGAGCAGAATGTTGTGCACTAACAGATCTCTCGATTTTATCCCATAAATGTTCTCTAGGATTCATGTCGCTTGATCTGGGTGCCCGAATCTTCCGCACAAATTGTCCAGAATGTTCTTCAGATCAGCCCCGAATGATTGTAGACAGGTGACATGACATCGTAGTTTGGGGACATGAAATCCATGAAAGGCTTCAAATGTCTCCAATTAGCCGAACATAACTATTTTTGCATTAATGAACTCGCAATTGCGAATAAGGAAAACCATCTGTTGCAGAATGGAATGACAATTGAAAATTTGTGCCGGACCGGGACTCGAACCGCTTACCGTGAGCGGTCGCCTTACCATTCGGCTATCCGTGCACGACTCACGGCTAGACTCAAACTCCGTATGTCGCCAAGCATGCATGCTTCCACGGCCTGTACTCGAACATCCATTACGTATATTCCAGCACAGGTCAGACGTGCTTCAAAGTCGCATGCTCGGTATCATCACAGAAATACGATACTGCAGTGCCACTTTTATGCTGATGCATGAATCTCCAAAGGAACTTTGGATCGTAATCAGAATAACACAGGCTCCGCAATATAATATTTATCTGCTGATACCAGGCTAGCGTCATTCCAGTACAACGTCTGACCTGTACGGGAATATATATAATGGATGTTCGAATACAGGTCGTAAACGCATGGTTGGTGACATATGGATGTTTGGGTCTAGCCGTGAGACGTGCCCGGACAGCCAAATGGTAAGGCGACCGCTCGCGATAAGCAGGAAATCCGGGCTCTAGTCCCTGTCCGGCACAAATTTTCATTGTTGACATTCCATCATACGGTTGATGATTACCCTTATTCGCAAATGCGAATTCATTAATGTACACTCCTGGAAATGGAAAAAAGGACACATTGACACCGGTGTGTCAGACCCACCATACTTGCTCCGGACACTGCGAGAGGGCTGTACAAGCAATGATCATACGCACGGCACAGCGGACACACCAGGAACCGCGGTGTTGGCCGTCGAATGGCGCTAGCTGCGCAGCATTTGTGCACCGCCGCCGTCAGTGTCAGCCAGTTTGCCGTGGCATACGGAGCTCCATCGCAGTCTTCAACACTGGTAGCATGCCGCGACAGCGTGGACGTGAACCGTATGTGCAGTTGACGGACTTTGAGCGAGGGCGTATAGTGGGCATGCGGGAGGCCGGGTGGACGTACCGCCGAATTGCTCAACACGTAGGGGGTGAGGTCTCCACAGTACATCGATGTTGTCGCCAGTGGTCGGCAGAAGGTGCACGTGCCCGTCGACCTGGGACCGGACCGCAGCGACGCACGGATGCACGCCAAGACCGTAGGATCCTACGCAGTGCCGTAGGGGACACCGCCACTTCCCAGCAAATTAGGGACACTGTTGCTCCTGGGGTATCGGCGAGGACCATTCGCAACCGTCTCCATGAAGCTGGGCTACAGTCCCGCACACCTTTAGGCCGTCTTCCGCTCACGCCCCAACATCGTGCAGCCCGCCTCCAGTGGTGTCGCGACAGGCGTGAATGGAGGGACGAATGGAGACGTGTCGTCTTCAGCGACGAGAGTCGCTTCTGCCTTGGTGCCAATGATGGTCGTATGCGTGTTTGGCGCCGTGCAGGTGAGCGCCACAATCAGGACTGCATACGACCGAGGCACACAGGGCCAACACCCGGCATCATGGTGTGGGGAGCGATCTCCTACACTGGCCGTACACCACTGGTGATCGTCGAGGGGACACTGAATAGTGCACGGTACATCCAAACCGTCATCGAACCCATCGTTCTACCATTCCTAGACCGGCAAGGGAACTTGCTGTTCCAACAGGACAATGCACGTCCGCATGTATCTCGTGCCACCCAACGTGCTCTAGAAGGTGTAAGTCAACTACCCTGGCCAGCAAGATCTCCGGATCTGTCCCCCATTGAGCATGTTTGGGACTGGATGAAGCGTCGTCTCACGCGGTCTGCACGTCCAGCACGAACGCTGGTCCATCTGAGGCGCCAGGTGGAAATGGCATGGCAAGCCGTTCCACAGGACTACATCCAGCATCTCTACGATCGTCTCCATGGGAGAATAGCAGCCTGCATTGCTGCGAAAGGTGGATATACACTGTACTAGTGCCGACATTGTGCATGCTCTGTTGCCTGTGTCTATGTGCCTGTGGTTCTGTCAGTGTGATCATGTGATGTATCTGACCCCAGGAATGTGTCAATAAAGTTTCCCCTTCCTGGGACAATGAATTCACGGTGTTCTTATTTCAATTTCCAGGAGTGTATTTCATGACGGCTGTAGTCGCCACAGTGCCTGTTCCCGTGGACATGCATGCATGTCCAAAGGAACTTTGCATCGTAATCAGAATAACACAGGCACTGCAATATCGTATAACTACTTCTAGTCAATTATTGATTCAGTTGCACCAGACGACCCAGTCCATTCTGTGTAAACACAGCTCACACCGTTATGGAGCCACTAACAGCTTGTTGACAACTTGAATCCTAGTCTTCGTAGGGTCTGCGCCACCCTACAATCAGCTCTTACAAACTGAAATTGGGACTCATCTTACCAGGCCACGGTTTTTGGGTCGTCTGCGGTAGAGTCGATATGGTCACAAGCCCAGGAAAGGCGCTGCAGGTGATGTAATGCTGTTAGCAAAGTCACTCACGTCGGTCGTCTGCCGTCATAGCCCATTAACGCCAAATTTCGGCGCACTGTCCTAACGGATACGTTTGTCGTACGTCCCACACTGATTTCTGCTGTTATTTCACTCAGTGTTGCTTGCCTGTCAGTACTGACAAGTCTACGCAAACGCCGCTGCTCTTGGTCGATAAGTGAAGGCTGTCGACCACGGCGTTGTCCGTGGCGAGAGGTAATGTTTCAAATGTTGTATTCTCGGACCACTCTTGACATTGTGCATCGCGGAATACTGACTTACCTAACGGTTCCCGAAATGGAATGTCCCATGCGTCTAGGTCCAGCTACAATTCAGTGTTCAAAGTCTATTAATTCTCATCGTGCAGCCTTAATCACGTCGGAAAATTTTCGCATGAATGTGCGACACTGCCGCTTTTTCTATATGTGCATATCGCTATCATATGACTTTGTTACCTCAGTGTATTGTCCTACTCTTCCAATAGCTCAGCGTGGATGCCTGCGCTGTTGTTGCCCTGAAAATGAGAAAGCGCGTTACCGTATTTCGTCAATGAGCTGTGACATTTTGTATTGGCTCCTCTAGCGGCACGTCACTGTGGGGATTTCTTTGTGTACCAGGACTACAGACATGTAACTGCACATAGGAAAAAACAAGTGATTACGTAACTTAAATTTTTCGTGGTGGTAATTTAATCCTACATTCCGGATTTGTTTTATAGCAGAAAATAAATTTGTTTTGCATTTTTATTTGTCAGAGGATGTCAGGAAACAGGTTAACAAAATAATACCTCCTTAATTCTGGTAAAGAATTTTGCTGTTGCGCTGTACTTTTCATTAATGCAAAAGTACGTGAAACTTACCATACTCACTCATACGCGACACTTTGCACACATCTACACCAGTGTGAAATTTACATCATTAACTACCATTTGTTAAGTAAGAAAACATAGTTTTAAACACCAAATGAACAACAGTTACTAGCGAAAAGTAGATGAATAGAGTTGTAATATCTGTCACAATAGATCTACTACTCCTGGTCCTTTGGAATTTTCCTTAAGAGACGAGCACAACGCTTCCAAATGCTCCAATATCTGGTTCATTGTCTAATCTGAATTTTGGGTTATTTTCTTGCCCACTCTAGATTTCAGTTTCGTGTCCAAACTCAATTTATCTACACAAAATGTGAAATTTATATCCCATTTATGTGTAATGTCCGTCATAATATACATTTTCATGTTTTGCCTTGCTTTGCTTGCGCAAATTTCTTCATCAAGCACAAACACTGACTATTTGTAGCTGAAAGACATTTTTTATTCACCTAATCAGTTAAAGGCCTATTTTGTACAATTTTTCATGACTTCGACATACGAGGTGTGGTCGCTTTAGATTGTCACTGGAATGCAAAGTTGTCATTACACTATCAAAGCATCTCTCAGACATTGTCTATTTTACTATATCAGCACCAATAACGTAATTACAGAGATCACGAACAGCGGGAGGAAGTGTCGGAGGAAGCGGAATGAAGAGCTAATAATGTATATGCGTATAAATATACAGTGTGAACATAAATAAAATCGACAAACTGCAGAGACGGATTCCTGACTGGTCAAATGGTGAGATGTGTGTGAATATGTAAGGGCTGAGGTCATTCGTCCCTAGACTTACACACTACTTAAACTAACTTATGCTAAGAACAACACACACACACCCATGCCCGAGGGAGGACTCGAACCTCCGACGCGATCCTAATTGGAAATGTAGGAAAAAAGTCCTATGTATGTGTGTCCGAAATGGGCGGTCTGCGTGCAACGACAACAAATCGTCCTGGAACACAGTACACAGCTGTATCACGTCCACTTCGCAACAGATATTGAAAGTGGCCTCCTTGGGTGGAATGCACGCGTATACACGTCGAATCGTGGATTGCCGCACTTTTTCGCACGTTCCGGCCTCTCTCCGAATAGCGTCACAGGCGTCGTGGCCATGATGTTGAAGGGTCTGCACATCAGGAAATGACTCAGCATACGCAACGCTTTTCCGATGCCACCAGAGGTAAAGACCCAGGGGCTTTAAGTCCAGTGTCTACCAGGCAATGCTACAGGGCCTCCGAGTCCTATCCAAAGACCGGAGAAGATCTACATCTACACGGATACTCTGCAAATCACATTCAGGTACCTGGCAGAGGGTTCATCGAACCACCTTCACAATTCTCTATTATTCCAATCTCGTATAGCGCGCGGAAAGAATGAACGCCTATATCTTTCCGTACGAACTCTGATTTTCCTTATTTTATCGTGGTGATCGTTCCTCCCTATGTAGGTCGGTGTCAACAAAATATTTTCGCATTCGGAGGAGAAAGTTGGTGACTGGAATTGCCTGAGAAGATTCCGTCGCAACGAAAAACACCTTTCCTTTAGTGATTTCCAGCCCATATCCTGTGTCATTTCTGTGACACTCTCTCCCATATTTCGAGATAATACAAAACGTGTTGCCTTTCTTTGAACTTTTTCGATGCACTCCGTCACTCCTATCTGGTAAAGATCCAACACTGCGCAGCAGTATTCTAAAAGAGGACGGACAATCGTAGTGTAAGCAGTCTCCTTAGTAGGTCTGTTTCATTTTCTAAGTGTCCTACCAATAAAACGCAGTCTTTGGTTAGCCTTCCCCACAACATTTTCTGTGTGTTCCTTCCAATTTAAGTTGTTCGTAATCGTAATACCTAGTTATTTAGTTGAATTTACGGCTTTTAGATTAGACCGATTTATCGTGTAAGATGTCTTCGAGGTGTCGGCGAACTGTAATGGGGAAGTACAGCGGTGCTCCCTCATGCAGAAGCCATTCGTGTTCTCAAAGGTTCATTCCGAAGCAGCCGAGGCAGAGTATTCCGCAGGAAGTACAGGTACCTAATAACCGGTCCTTGTATGTGGTCGCTGAGAACCCCTGCCCACACGAAAAGCCGAACCGATGCTGATGAGATCCCACAACCATTCTCGGAGGATTGTCTATAACCCACAGATGATGATTATGCAGATTGACGATGCCAGTTCCGGTAAACGCTGCTTCGTCGGACTGATGACAGAAATGCCATAATTGTGATGGTCCTGTGCAAAAACCATCGGCAAAATACTTCTTATAGAGGGAAATCCGCTGCTGGTAATCTCGCAGTAGGCGATACGGATAGTAGCGGCTGTCAAGCAGGATACACACAATCGTACTCTGGCTTACACCATGTTGGAGGTCCAATTGCCCGGAGCGTGTACTTCAGTTCGTCTCAGCATCCTGTGGAACCCGGTCCTCCAAATTTAGAGTGAGCACAGGCCGCCGCCCCCTTGCACATTCGTCTGTCTGAAAGAGCCCGTGACCACACGAACGACGAAAAAGGGCTTGAAATGTTGTGTGATGTGGCAGGTGTCTGTGACGGTACTTGTTTTGGTATAGTCGTACTGGCTCTGGACGTTTCCATGTGTTTGGCCGTACACAAACACCACCTTGGAATGTTCCCGACATGAATGTTAGACCATTCTGCTGCTTACTGTACGCTGTGTCTATCATACAGCCTGTAACACACAAGGAACACGCGGCACACGGTCAGAGGAATTTTCATTCGTCTTCCGTGGCAATGATGCATTTCAGGACACATGTCCATGGGACGTTTTTTCCCTCATTCCCAGTCATTAATGTTCAGCCTACATATACAGGGAGGTCCATTGATCGTGACCGGGCCAAATATCTCACGAAATAAGCTTCAAACGAAAAAACTACAAAGAACGAAACTTGTCTAGCTTGAAGGGGGAAACCACACGGCGCTATGGTTGTCCCTCTATATGGCGCTGCCATAGGCCAAACGGATATCAACTGCGTTTTTTTAAATAGGAATCCCCATTTTTATTACATATTTGTGTAGTACGTAAAGAAATATGAATGTTTTAGTTGGGCCACTTTTTTCGCTTTGTGATAGATGGCGCTGTAATAGTCACAAACATATGGCTCACAATTTTAGACGAACAGTTGGTAATAGGTAGGTTTGGCTTGGTTCAAATGGCTCTGAGCACTTTGGGAATTAACATCTGTGGTCATCAGTCCCCTAGAACATAGAACTACTTAAACCTAACTAACCTAAGGACATCACACACATCCATGCCCGAGGTAGGATTCGAACCTGCGACCGTAGCAGTCGCGAACAGGTAGATTTTTTTAAAAATTAAGGTACGTTTGAACATTTTATTTCGGTTGTTCCAATGTGATACATGTACCTTTGTGTACTTATCATTTCTGAGAACGCAAGCTGTTACAGCGTGATTACATGTAAATACCACATTAATGCAATAAACGCTCAGAATGACGTCCGTCAGCCTCAATGCATTTGGCAGTACGTGTAACGACATTCCTCTCACCAGCGAGTAGTTCGCCTTCCGTAATGTTCGCACATGCATTGGCAATGCGCTGACGCATGTTGTCAGGCGTTGTAGGTGGATCACGATAGCAAATATCCTTAAACTTTCCCCACAGAAAGAAATCCGGGGACGTCAGATCCGGTGAACGTGCGGGCCATGGTATGGTGCTTCGACGACCAATCCAACTGTCATGAAATATGCTATTCAATACCGCTTCAAACGCACGCGAGCTATGTGCCGGACGTCCATCATGTTGGAAGTACATCGCCATTCTGTCATGCAGTCAAACATATTGTAGTAACATCGGTAGAACATTACGTAGGAAATCAGCATACATTGCACCATTTAAATTGCCATCGATTAAATGAGGGCCAATTATCCTTCTTCCCATAATGCCTCACAATACATTAACCCGTCAAGGTCGCTGATGTTCCACACGTCGCAGCCATCGTGGATTTTCCGTTGCCCAATAGTGCATATTATGCCGGTTTACGTTACCGCTTTTCGTGAATGACGCTTCGTCGCTAAATAGAACGCGTGCAAAAAGTCTGTCATCGTCCCGTAATTTCTGTGGCAGAACTGTACACGACATTCAAAGTCGTCGCCATGCAATTCCTGGTGCATAGAAATATGGTACGGGTGCAGTCGATGTTGATGTAACATTCTCAACACCGACGTTTTTGAGATTCCCGATTCTCGGCCAATTTGTCTGCTACTGATGTGCGGATTAGCCGCGACAGCAGCTAAAACACCTACTTGAGCATCATCATTTGTTGCAGGTCGTGGTCGACGTTTCACATGTGGCTGAACACTTCCTGTTCCCTTAAATAACGTAACTATCCGGCGAACGGTCCGGACACTTGGGCATTTTCATCACAATAGCCATACATCAACACGATATCGACCTTTTCCGCAATTGGTAAACGGTTTATTTTAACACGGGTAAAGTATCACGAAGTAAATACCCTCCGCACTGGCGGAATGTTACCACCACGTACTTATACGTTTGTGACTATTACAGCGGCATCTATCACAAAGCGAAAAAAGTGGTCCAATTAAAAAATTCATGTTTCTTTACGTACTACACGAATATGTAATAAAAAATGG
The DNA here is from genome assembly GCF_023864275.1 of Schistocerca cancellata. Lineage (NCBI taxonomy): Eukaryota > Metazoa > Arthropoda > Insecta > Orthoptera > Acrididae > Schistocerca > Schistocerca cancellata. The sequence goes on along the minus strand of NC_064626.1, from coordinate 266,156,267 downwards.
GGGTTCCTATCTTAAAAAAAACGCAGTTGATAATCGTTTGACCTATGGCAGCGCCATCTAGCGGGCCAACCGTAGCTCCATCTCGTTTCCTCCTTCAAGCTAGACGAGTTTCGTTGTTTGTAGTTTTTTCGTTTGATGCTTATTTTGTGAGATATTTGGCCCGGTCACGATCAGTGAACCACACTGTATATATATAAGGCGATGTCCTGACTGGTTGACTCATCCATCGTCCAGCCCAAACTGCTAAGGACAGATACTTGAAATTCTATACTGTAACCGTCGTTTAAGAAAGGATTATTCGAAATTTCACTTCTAAGGGGGTGAAATATGGGATAGGAGCTTTTTTGAAAATATTGACGCAGTGGTTGGGAGATAGGAGATAGTGATAGAAAGACACAGAAAGATAAGACAATGAGTTGGGCTGAATGAGTGAATGAGAATAAAGAATTGGGAATGGATGGTTATGAACGATTTGCAGCGATGGAGCAGTGGGTGTGAGCGAGTTACAATTAGGGGAGCTTGTGGTAGAGAGAGGTGATTAAGTTTGTCCTGTCAAAAAAACTTCACTTCGATAAAAGTCTATGTACAATCTTAACATGGTTTATTTGCTAATACATTTTGTCTGTTTGGATGGTTTGAAAATGGGTTCTGGTAACCTCAAACTAGTCATCAATAAAATAAAAAACTGAATTTCGCAACTCTGGCTGGTTTCTACATCAAACCGGTCAACACAAGCTGCTGTCCCGTTATTAACCCAGAATTCTGGAAATCCGCAGCATAAATTTGCCAGTTTATTGATTAATGTGACCTGTCAAGGGTCCTCTGAAATCGATAGCATGTAAAACTAATGTAGCTGAAGGTAAAGAAAATTAAGGTTCTATGCTCAATAATGAGCAGGTGACGTGTCTTTAGGTCCGGCCAACGTGGAAGAAAGAAGACAAATAGAGTTTCTGCGTTCGCAGAATTGTACAGCAAGTGGTGCGATTTGCGGCTTGTGCTAGCGATTCTTTGTCCCAGTTTCTTCTTCAATTTCGACTGTCAGCAGTTAGGAGACTAATGTTTCTGTGAGACGGCTGCTGCCTTACAGTGTTTGCCTCATTTATCTCCCCGTCAGAAGTCTCTCCGTCTCGGCACACTCGGCACAAGTAGCGCCACGGCGGGAGATGTGGCCGTTCGGACTGGACTACCGCCACACGTCAAACAACACTTATAGTCAAGTAAACGCTAAACCTGGCGTTGGATCTAAGATACGTCTTCATGGGAGTCACTCCGGCGCCCAATGTACATCTTAATTGTCTTTGGCAGCAATGGTGAGTCTACCTTCCAGTACACAACACATTATAATTAAAGCGTAATTAAGGTTGGTTAAACTTAGGAAGAATTGCTGCTATGTTTAGATTGTTATCCTGCTTTTATCTGCGAATTTCTAGATAATGTGTTATTCTTACCGTACGGCCTAACTTTCAGGAAACATTCCTCACACACAAATAAAGAAAAGATGTTATGTGGACATGTGTCCGGAAACGGTTAATTTCCATGTTAGAGCTCACTTTAGTTTTTTCCACCTACGCTCAATGGAGCACGTTATCGCCGGCCGAGTGGCCGTGCGGTTAAAGGCGCTGCAGTCTGGAACCGCAACGCCGCTACGGTCGCAGGTTGGAATCCTGCCTCGGGCATGGATGTTTGTGATGTCCTTAGGTTAGTTAGGTTTAACTAGTTCTAAGTTCTAGGGGACTTATGACCTCAGCAGTTGAGTCCCATAGTGCTCAGAGCCATTTGAACCATTTTTTGGAGCACGTTATCATGATTTCATACGGGATACTCTACCTGTGCTGCTAGAACATGTACCTTTACAAGTACGACACAACATGTGGTTCATGCACGATGGAGCTCCTGCACATTTCAGTCGAAGTGTTTGTACGCTTCTCAACAACAGATTCGGTGACCGATGGATTGGTAGAGGCGGACCAATTCCATGGCCTCCACGCTCTCCTGACCTCAACCCTCTTGACTTTCATTTATGGGGGCATTTGAAAGCTCTTGTCCACGCAACCCCCGTACCAAATGTAGAGACTCTTCGTGCTCGTATTGTGGACGGCTGTGATACAATACGCCATTCTGCAGGGCTGCATCAGCGCATCAGGGATTCCATGCGACGGAGGGTGGATGCATGTATCCTCGCTAACGGAGGACATTTTGAACATTTCCTGTAACAAAGTGTTTGAAGTCACGCTGGTACGTTCTGTTGCTGTGTGTTTCCATTCCATGATTAATGTGATTTGAAGAGAAGTAATAAAATGAGCTCTAACATGGAAAGTAAGCGTTTCCGGACACATGTCCACATAACATATTTTCTTTCTTTGTGTGTGAGCAATGTTTCCTGAAAGTTTGGCCGTACCTTTTTGTAACACCCTGTATAACTTCAGTAAAGTCTTTGCTGGATAAAGACGAATAATTACATTATGTACATGTGTAAACAGGAAATGTCTTGAGCGAAAAATAGAGGACGGTTGTTTTGAATATGACTCGTTAGCATTTATCTGCATCTACACATATACAGGGTGATTTTTTCCACCGTGTACAAACTCTAGGTTCAAAATGGCTCTGAGCACTATGAGACTTAACATCTGAGGTCATCATTCCCCTAGAACTTAGAACTACTTAAACCTAACTAACCTAAGGACATCACATACATCCATGCCCGAGGCAGGATTCGAACCTGCGACCGTAGGAGTCACGCGGTTCCGGACTGAAGCGTCTAGAACCGCTCGGCCACACTAGCCGGCACAAACTCTAGGTATTGGTCCATGAGAGGATACGGAATAAAAAAGGTCTAATGAACTTATGTCTGGAAATTCGTGGTTTCGGTGCTACAGACCATTTATCCAATCATACTTTGTTACAGAGACTGCGGTCTGATACGCATTGTACCATGCAGCCACAGTGGCAGTATGCTTGGATTCCTCCTAGAGTGGCACTGTTCCTAATACGTCATGTCCACGTGCCCTGTCCTGTCATAGTAATTGGTAATGTTATGTCCGATCCACTGCTCTTGCTGACTCACCTTGCTATGAATGTGATACAGCGTTGTACACAGTGGTTCCGTATTCGAATCGAGAGCTTGTCGACGTGGTGTTTACTTACTGAAAGACAAATGGCAACTGGCGGCGGGCAGCAAGTTTGCCTCAGAGACCTATTCCCGACGACTACAACCACAGCAGTCGATGTTTGCAACAGTGTTTCGTCGTCTGTCTGAGACAGGGTCGTTTCAGGAAGCAGGAAATCATGAAGGACGCACCCGAAATGTTCGGACGCCAGACTTGGAGGAAGATATGATGACACTGCGGAAGGCGACCGCTGTATCAGTACCAGGCAGTTGGCCCGACAGTACAGGGTAAGCCAGACGACCGTGTGGAACATTCTCCATGGCAATTTTTATTACCCTTATCGCTTACAGCGTGTGCAGAGCTTACAAGCGACAGACTATCCACATCGGGAGCAGTTTTGTCACCGGTTTCTTCATCAGGCAACCACGCTTCCTGGATTCTTGTCATCCATCCTATTAACAGATGAGGCAACCAGTACGGGGAGTGGTATCTTCAACTTTCATAATTTTCATCTGGGGGATAGTTTGCGAAACTCCATGGTATGGCAACAGCGAGTCGTCAGCATAGATGCTGCCGGAATGAGTGGGCTGGGATAATTGGTGACCGTATTTTGGGACCAGTGTTCCTTCCACGTCGCCTCACGGTCCGGAAGTATTGGCGTTTCTTGCGGGCGACTTTGCCTCCCCTGCTGGAATAAGTGCCACTGATCATTCGAAGGGTTATGTAGCTGCTACATGATGGTGCTCCAGCCTACTTCACCGTTAACGTCCGGACGCATCTCAATCGTGTCTTCCCTGTTTGATCGATCGGAGGAGGGGGTCTAGTTGCATGGACTGCTCGTTCACCAGGTCCCAACCCGTACGATTTCTGGTTATGGGGTCATCTTAAAAGTATCTTGTACGCAGAATCCATTCGAGATTTGGAGACACTGGAGCACCGTTTCCATGCTGCCTGTGACACTGTGCGGATGCAGCCTGGCCGACGTGAACGTGTGAGCAGAACATACTACGGCGCGTACACGCTTGCTCTGAGGCACAAGGAAATTATGTTCAACACATACTGTAACTGTGGCTGCATGGTACGGCGCGTATTAGACTGGAGTATCTGTAACAATGTGTGATTGAATAAATGGTCTCTAGTGTGGAAACTGTGCATTTCCAGACATACGTTCATTATAACTTTTTTGTTCCGCGATCCTTCATCGATCAGTCCTTAGAGTTTGTACACGGTGGAAAAAATTACCCTGTATATGCAGATACTCTGCAAACCACTGTGCAGTGCACTTCCCACTGCACTATCTATAAGCTTTTTGGCGATCTGTTAGCATATGTGTCATGCTTGAGACGAAGTTTAAGCTTTGCGTGCATCTACATGCTTTCCCTTCAAACTGCTGTGGAGTGCATTGTAGAGGGTATTTCCCACTGTACGAGGTGCATTCAATAAGCAACACACTTTTCTTCTCGGCCAATTTCGTCCGAAAAAATGCGGAATTTGTTTTGAGACATCGTGGAATATTCCAGTTCCAGCCCTTATACACTCCTGGAAATTGAAATAAGAACACCGTGAATTCATTGTCCCAGGAAGGGGAAACTTTATTGACACATTCCTGGGGTCAGATACATCACATGATCACACTGACAGAACCACAGGCACATAGAGACAGGCAACAGAGCATGCACAATGTCGGCACTAGTACAGTGTATATCCACCTTTCGCAGCAATGCAGGCTGCTATTCTCCCATGAAGACGATCGTAGAGATGCTGGATGTAGTCCTGTGGAACGGCTTGCCATGCCATTTCCACCTGGCGCCTCAGTTGGACCAGCGTTCGTGCTGGACGTGCAGACCGCGTGAGACGACGCTTCATCCAGTCCCAAACATGCTCAATGGGGGACAGATCCGGAGATCTTGCTGGCCAGGGTAGTTGACTTACACCTTCTAGAGCACGTTGGGTGGCACGGGATACATGCGGACGTGCATTGTCCTGTTGGAACAGCAAGTTCCCTTGCCGGTCTAGGAATGGTAGAACGATGGGTTCGATGACGGTTTGGATGTACCGTGCACTATTCAGTGTCCCCTCGACGATCACCAGTGATGTACGGCCAGTTTAGGAGATCGCTCCCCACACCATGATGCCGGGTGTTGGCCCTGTGTGCCTCGGTCGTATGCAGTCCTGATTGTGGCGCTCACCTGCACGGCGCCAAACACGCATACGACCATCATTGGCACCAAGGAAGAAGCGACTCTCATCGCTGAAGACGACACGTCTCCATTCGTCCCTCCATTCACGCCTGTCGCGACACCACTGGAGGCGGGCTGCACGATGTTGGGGCGTGAACGGAAGACGGCCTAACGGTGTGCGGGACCGTAGCCCAGCTTCATGGAGACGGTTGCGAATGGTCCTCGCCGATACCCCAGGAGCAACAGTGTCCCTAATTTGCTGGGAAATGGTGGTGCGGTCCCCTACGGCACTGCGTAGGATCCTACGGTCTTGGCGTACATCCGTGCGTCGCTGCGGTCCGGTCCCAGGTCGACGGGCACGTGCACCTTCCGCCGACCACTGGCGACAACATCGATGTACTGTGGAGACCTCACGCCCCACGTGTTGAGCAATTCGGCGGTACGCCCACCCGGCCTCCCGCATGCCCACTATACGCCCTCGCTCAAAGTCCGTCAACTGCACATATGGTGCACGTCCACGCTGTCGCGGCATGCTACCAGTGTTAAAGACTGCGATGGAGCTCCGTATGGCAAACTGGCTGACACTGACGGCGGCGGTGCACAAATGCTGCGCAGCTAGCGCCATTCGACGGCCAACACCGCGGTTCCTGGTGTGTCCGCTGTGCCGTGCGTGTGATCATAGCTTGTACAGCCCTCTCGCAGTGTCCGGAGCAAGTATGGTGGGTCTGACACACCGGTGTCAATGTGTTCTTTTTTCCATTTCCAGGAGTGTAATTCCACGAAGTTCTGATCAGTGGTGGCGCTATACGCAGCCTTCAAAATGGCTTCTGTTAACGGAGGTGTCTTCCAATTACGGAGCTGTCTTTGAGTTTCTTTTGACAGAAAAACCAGTGCATCGTAGATATTGATAGGTTCCTGCAGTATGTGTACGGAGACCTGACAGTGAACAAAAGCACGGTGAATTGATGGGCGAGGTATCTGTCATCATCACCTTCTAACATTCCAGGCTTATGGTTACCACCCCTGCATTATGTATTACTAGATCAGTACTCTTATATCTCTAACTATAATTAAATTAAATTACGTTTCGATAATAGAAAGAAGGGTTTTAGAAGAATAATAGCAATATCAAACAATAGTAGTTACAATGTCTTTTGTACCATAAACAATCAAAATCAGATTCAGAAAATTAATATATGGAAAATGTTTAGATAAAAGAATAACATATTTCGTTCTCATCATCTGTAAATGGTAGGAATTAAATCTCTAGCCTAATTAACAAAATATGGATAATTGATCGTTTAGCACTGTTAGAATGCTTATTTCTGCAATTTCAATATTAATGTTATTTTTATGTGTTTAGAAAATGTCTAAAACTTGTTCTAGCCAAGTATAGAATATTACAGAGTGTTTGATAATGTTGTTAAACTATTTCATATTATAAATTTAGTTTTGCATTATTATAACCAGTAGTACATTGTAGGAAGAGTATAAATACTCGGCCTCGACTATTGTTAGGCAGTTGAGTGTTGGACCCAACAGCGGACAGATCTGTGCGTACCGTTAAGTTCTTGGTGCATGATTCAGGTTTGGATTTACAATAGAGAAACTCGTGTGTTGGACATCGTCTAAAACAGCATATTAGAACAGTGCAATGACGGATTGTTACGGAGTGTTAAACAGTTTGATTTAATACCGCAAAAGGCAGAATGATATGTGACTTTATATTCGTACTTTGTTGAGTATTAGTGTTGAACAATGCATGGACCTCACACACGCATTTCTATCAGATTACTGCATCTGGACTATTTAATATAGCCAGTGTAGTATGTGCTACCATCGGTTAGATGTAGTAGTAACGCCGGCCGCTGTGGCCGAGCGGTTCTAGGCGCTTCAGTCCGGAACCGCGCTGCTGCTACGGTCGCAGGTTCGAATCCTGCCTCGGATATGGATGTGTGTGATGTCCTTAGGTTAGTTAGGTTTAAGTAATTCTAAGTCTGGGGGACTGATGACCTCAGATCTTAAGTCCCATAGTCCTTAGAGCCATTTGATTTTTGTAGTAGTAACAAGGACGCTTATTAAAACGAAGATTGATCATGAGCTTATAAGATACAGGTTTTGGAGTGAATAAATCTACGTACTTACTTTACTTCAGTTGTGGCCTACATAATTGTAGTGAAATCAATTATGGTATCCTGTATTTATTGAACAAGCATATTTTAGCTCATGTATGCAGTCGTCGAGGGACACCGAAGGCAAGATATTCACAGTTATTTAAACCATTTTTGACTAGTCACTAACCGGTGGGACGTTACAACCTGTCCGATCTCCTGCTGCCGGCCGACCGCACACAGCTGTCAGTGTCTCGTTCGAGGTAGTCGACGGATCACAACCAGACATATCACTGCACAACTCTGTCGGTAGCGCTGACGCATTCGTCCACCAGTTGGGGTATGAAAATGTGTGTGCCCGCAGGATTCCGTGCCGCCTAAGAGAATACCATAAAGAGCGTCGAAGGACGATGAGTGTGAAACTGCTTTCGCGTTCCGTAGAAAATCGTGACGAATTTTTGTCGACGATCGTCACAGGCGATGAAACATGGCTTTCTCACTTCCAACGGAAACAAAACGGCAATTCATGGAGTAGCCCAAACCACCTCCCCTCCGAAGAAAAAGTTCAAAGCCGCACCCTCAGCCGCTATGTCACGGCGACGGTTCTGTGGGACTCTGAAAGGGTTGTTCTGCTTGATGTTCTCACTCGTGGTGCAACGATGAACGCTCGGGGGAGGCCACGACATTTGGAACGCGAATTTACTGCAAACTTCGTACACTCATATTACTCCATGAGGACAACAAAATGTGTAAGCAGTAATTGCGTACTTTTCAAGCGTTATTGAGAAAATCGCAAGATAATTTCGGTCGTCAAATACATACCTGTACGTGGCCATTTTTACCATGAAGCGGCGGCAGACGAGTGGTTAGCATTCGAGCCCCGTAATCACTGGATCGAGTCCCGTTCGTCTGTTTTTTTTTTTTTATTTTCAACTCAGTCATTTTCTTTACTATTTGTATTACAATTGATATAGTGGGGAAAATATGTGTAATCGGATGAACTTTTATTAAATTTACAATGTTATTTGGCAGTCTACTAATTTTTAATATCACAAATAATGTAATACTCATAACTATCGACTAGTAAACGACAAAACGCATGAAGTGATACTGAAAATGTATGCTTGTCCGTGATTTGAGAAATTCTTTATACCTGGAAGGAGCCCGAAACGACTTGTTACCTCCAAGTTTTGACCAGCACAGACAGCTTTCGAAAGATGTACAATTAATCGTCGCTTTCGATATTACGAGTACAAGATGCATGATGGTATTTTTCGTAATAACATGGAAAACATAAAGTTAAACGGCACCAGCTGCATTGAATAAATGCTGTGTTTCCGCATACGCAAGGTCTTTTGACGTTTTACGTGGAAAAAGAAACCTCGTTAAAATTTTCAAAAACCTCTCTTTCAGACGATAATTTCGAAGCAAACCATGCATAACGCAGTATTTCCTTAAAAATCGGCGCTGATAATTGGTTGTGCAGTATCGAGTGTATTTCAATAGCGTCTTCCGAGAAGAAATTTCTCTTTATCTTTCGATTAAATTCGAACAGTTTTGAAGACACGGACAAGCATACATTTTCAGTATCACTTTATGCGTTTGGTCGTTTACTAGTCGATAGTTATGAGTATTACATTATATGTGATAACAAAAATTAATAGACTGCCAAATAACATTGTAAATTTAATAAAAGTTCATCCGATTACACGTATTTTTCCCATTACATCAATTGTAATATAAATAGTAAAGAAAATGACTGTCTTGAAAATAAAGAAAAAAAAACTGACGAACGAAGCTCGATCCAGCAGCTTGAACGCTGACCACTTTTTTATTAAAAAAACCATTTTGTTCTGTATTGTTTTTTATTTTTTTATTTTATTTTTTGGAGGTGGGGGAGGGCGGGGAAGGCAGAGCGATCAGGGGTCGTAACCCGAGGCCTGGTCACAGTGTCCCCCTCGTCCGTCAAGGAATCAAGGAATCAGGGATGGTAAGGGGAAATCTTTTGTGGGAATTATTATTTATTTATTCATTTTTATTTACTGTTTTTAATACATTCTTAATTTGGTTTTACTTTATACCACAACAAAAATAAATGTATCTAGCACCGCATCGTACTCTGAGTAAAGAAAACAATATCTCGGCACGTTCCTACACCGAGGTAATGTGTATGGGGAAACGAAAAAAAAGTGCTGCATACATGATGCAGAAGGGTGTGTCGCTACTCTCCTTACGCTTCATCATCCAGGTACGTCTTCACGTATGTCATGTTATTCCACCGAGAATCGAACTTAGTCTTGTCAGCTCACTCAATGGGTGTCTTCTCCTACCTGTTGATGATCCAGCTGCGTGGAGGGTCGCGTAGGGCACTCCCTAAGTAATTAGGGAGTGCCCTAATTGCAATGACATTCTTGTAGGTAGTTCCAAAAGTCGAATGCATCTTTACGTCCATCATGAAATAAGTAGTGTACTGCATGCGCACGGACCCACGTGACAGCGTTGGTCTTTGCGCGCGGGAAATACTGTTGGTACGGAAATAGTACAAACCGAGGTGTAATGTGTTCCGGAGTCACTAGTAGAAAATAAGACAAAATTTGTCGCACCAAGCGCCATACGTCTTCTGCCGCGCCACATGTGAGACGGTGTTCGTCCGTGTCTGGCATCCCGCAGTCTACCCCATGTTTATCTTGTGGAGGCGTGATCGGGTGATCTGTTTACCATTGACTGTGATGTACCATGTGGATCGGACAGCTGTGTCCAGTGTAACTGCGTGAATCGTTTTCCACACGACCTTCCAATTAACCTGAGGGCTTTTGGTCTCCACGACGTTTGGTGGGCGCCTCTGCTGTAGGACATGATATATATCCCGCGCCGACGCCTGTTTCGTAGGTGGTACTGCGATACGGACCTAGCTGTGTTCAATGTAAAAGTTCCCGAAGTAGTAGAAGGGTGGGGGTATGTCTTGCATCGTCAGTGGGGGCATAAGGGAGGGTGGAGCTAAGGACTCCAACAGTAAACCTGTCAAACTTTCCGGGTGGTGGCGCCACAGCTTGATGTGTGAGCTGACATACAGGGCCACAGCTCTGTCGTGGACATGGACTAGACCAAGACCTCCCCTTTCTGGGGGAAGGGTCAGTGACTCATAACTGACTTTGAAGAGCATGCCTGTACTGACGTAGGCTCCGAATGCTGCTAATAGACGTCGAGCCATCAGTAACGGTACTGGAAGAACACGCACTGTGTGTGGAAGGCGCGATGCGAGGTAATCATTGACGAAGCGTGTCCTTTGGAGAATGTTAGGGTCCGCAGACGAAGGTTGAAGATCTGGACCCGAATTTGTTGTAATAAGCGGCGGTAGGTAAGAGCCGCAGTGCGCCGTATGTCGTTGTGAAACTCTATTCCGAGATATTTGATAGTGCCACGAAGCTGTAGGGGTTCGACACACGCTGGGGTCAACCCGTCTCCTATGGCCATGGCGACCGATTTGGCGACGTTGAGACAGCTGCCGGAAGCCACACCGTGCGTGGTAATCCATTCTAGTGCTCTGATCACATCGTCGCGATTGCGGAACACGAGAACCAGGTCGTCTGCATATGCTGTACAGCGAAATGTGACGTCACGTAGGGTAAGACCGGTGAGGCGTTGACGGAGGCCACAGAGGAGCGGCTCCAGTGCCAGAGCATATAGTAACGTCGACAAGGAGCAGTCTTGACGCACGGAGCGGAAAATCGGGAGGGACTGCGAGAGACGCCCGTTAACGAGCACTTTGGAAGTCGCCCCTCGGAGGAGGCGCATCACGACGTCTGTGAATTGCTGTGGGTACTGCATGTGCTGGAGAACGGACGTTAGGTACACGTGATCCACTCGATCAAAAGCTTGGCTAAAATCTAGTGATGCCAGCGCTCCTGGGATGCGGCGTGCCCTGACTAGGGCTATTAAGTCACGGTGTCGACACAGTGCTGTGTGGATGTTGTTGATACCCCCTAGGGAAGTCTGATCTGGTGAGATGACGTAAGGTGGGATCGGTCGTAGATGGTTTGCTAATAGTCTGGTGAATATCTTCATGTCGCAATTGACGAGTGTTAGCGGGCGGTAATCTTGTATTCGAGCCCCACCTTTAGGTTTGTGAACCGGTATAATTATTCCTTCTACGAACGTCTCAGGGAGCGGCACCGCGGGGGACATAAGCTCCCGACAGATGTCTGTCAACTTGGGAGCCAGTAAATACTGGAAAGTTCTATAAAACTCCACAGGGAGCCCGTCGGGGCCAGTAGACTTATTCGCCGCTCCTTTACCGATGGCGTCGACAACTTCATCTTCCGTAATGTCGTTCAATAATTCAGTTTGTAAATCCTGTAGGACAATGCCGTAAACCAGTTGTGAGACTGCTGTCACCGTCGTCGGGTCGGAACATTGAGCAGAATAAAGTCGTGCGTAATGGTCGAAGAAGGCTGCAGCAATATCGCGTTGTGTGGCGTGATGACGGCCGTCCTCAGTGGTGATGGCATGTATCAGCGCCCGTCTTCGCAGTGTACGTTCTCCGATGACGTGGTACATGGTGGGTCGTTCCGTTGCGAGTCTGTCTTGTGTTCGCGCTCGGACGATCGTCCCTTCGAGGTGTCGGCGCATATGGGCTACGATCTGTGCTTCCGCACGCTGAACTGTCAACTTTCGTTCCGGTGTGGGTGGCAAGGAGGCGCATTCGCGAAGGACGGTGAAATAAAAATCGAGGGTCTGCCGCCTCCAAGCAGCAGTCTCACGACCATACGTAATAAAGGTTCTCCGTAGGGCCGGCTTGGCGCAGGTTAACCACCAACTAATCGACGTAGGATACGTCGGGAGGCGGCGGACGCACAAACTCCACATGTCTTCGATGGCGCGTCGACAATCCGGAGAAGCGAGATGAGCAAGGTTTAATTTCCAGGGATGCCGGCTGCGCCACACCCGTTGGCGACGAAGGGTGACGGCACATATATAGGCCTCGTGATCAGAAAAGGCTACTGGCCACACCTCCGCGTCACTCACCGTTGCCGCAAGAGAACGGGAGACGTAAATCCTATCGATGTGACTAGACGAGTGACTCGTGAAATGGGTGTATCCCGGTCTATTTCCTCGGACATGTTCCCATGTATCTACCAGCTGGAGATCGCCGATGAGTGTCCCAAGTTCGGGACACGGTGAATGGCGTGGCAGCTGATCTTTAGGTGCTTGGGTGCTATTGAAATCGCTCCCTAATATCAAGTCATCGTGCCTGCCCTGAAAAAGCGGTGCTATTCCTTCTGCGAAGAAGAGCAATCGGTCACGACGGCGATTCGTTCCGGAAGGGGCGTACACATTGATAAACCGGACGCCTTGCACCATTACGGCCATTCCTCGAGCGTCGGGGAGATATCGGACTTCGTCCGCCTCGAGGCCCTCTCTGAGGAGAACTGCGACTCCACTGTTAGTTGGCGAGGCGTGGGACACATGAGCCGTATAACCATACATACCCGGGAAATCGGCGACGAAGACTTCTTGGAGAAAGACAATGTCAACGTCTGCTGCATTGAGCATGTCTTGGAGCAGCGACAACTTCGTACGTGTCCAAATGGTGTTAATGTTGATGGTCGTTAAGCGATAGGTCTGTAGATCGTCTCCTGCGGTGGGGGCAGCCGTCAGTGTCGCCGTAAAAGGTGGGGCCTGTGATCTGCTGGCCGCGTCCGCGCCGTCATCTGTTGCTACTCGGGAGGGGCCGAGGTGTGGGAGGAGAGACTCCTCTCCTCATCCACCACAGCGGCCGTAGAATCGTCTTCAATGTCATCCGCCCAAGGTCCGTAAGTTAACGGTGGCTGCGGTGGAACACGTATGGGCTGAGTGACTAAGGGTGAATCCGCAGTTGTTTCCGGTTGTGTACCAACGGCGGGCGCAGTGCTGGCCATCTGTTTGCCCGAGAGGGCGGAATCGGGTTTGCCAAATAAGACAAATTGACAGGTGAGGGCGATCTCGTGTCATCCATTTTCCTCGTCGTTTCGTCAGCGGTCCGGTCGTCAACTGGAGAAGACGTCCGCTGGAGGCAATCGTCTGAGGGAGTGCGACGTCACTTTTTATGTTTTCTCGGAGACCTTTGTTTGCGGACGTGGGTTTCTGTGTCCGAAAGAGTTTGTGGTTCCCCCTCAGGTAGAAAGGCAGAGGTCGGTACAACCCTAGCGTCGAGTTCCATTCTCTCGTCCGAATCTGCATGTGGAGTCGATGGGCGGCGTTCTTCAATCTCTGCAGACACCGTAATGGTATTGGTCAATCCAGGACTGGCGACAGATGTGCATTCTAACGCTTCCTGTCTTCCAAGGGGTTTGTCGTCTGTCATGACGGTTGATCGTGTCACCTCTGGGTAATTGAGGGGGAGGGCCGTGAGCGTAGGAGGTAGTGTCGTGTCATGTAATGGAAGCTGAATACACGCCGAGCGCACATGACCCTCCTGGCCGCAACCAGAAGAAGTACGAGGTTGTCCGTCGTACATTACTATTGCTCGACAGCCACATGTGACTAAGTAGGATGCCACGTTTCTTTAATTCAATTTTCACTTGTCGGACGCCGTTGAAGACCTGGTACGTCTCTAAGGTGTTCCATTTTTTGGCCACGTGGCTAATTACCGTCCCATAAGGGCGGAAAGCTGAGGTAACGACGTCCGGTGGCACTTCGAAAGGGAGTTAGAAGACTCTTAGTGTGCGTAATCTTAGTCCAGCATGGTCAACAGTAACCTCTCCGATCTGACCATCGGAGTGTTTGAACTTGAGAGTGTTCGCACATCTGTTCACAACTGCGTGACATAACTCGTCATCGACCATCTTGACGTAAACGACGCTACTTGTGATGGATAGGTGGATACCGATGATGTGATGTGTTGGTATTTGAACTTCGTCACGGGTGAATCGTTCGACTTCAAAGGCTCGTGGTCGTGCGTAGTCGGGCTGGAAGCTGATCTTGATGGTAGCTTTTCTGTACGAATGAGCCATGGCGACTCAGTGTTAACCGACGCGATTATTAGCTGCGGCGAGGAAGTAAACAAACTACGCACGCTCGCGATTCTGCGGACGGGACGTAAACAAGACGTCCTCGCCGCTCACCGGCCGAAAAGTATTGTTCGTTGAATTTGTTCAGGGCGGATATCCGATGACACCCGTTCAGTTTGTTCGTTGATCCGTTCGCTCAGTTCTTTTACTAGAGAGGATAGCTAAAGCCCTGCCCTGACACCCTGAGCTACCGTGCCGGCACCACTCGGCTGCAGCCGCTTCATGGTAAAAATGGCCACGCACAGATATATATTTGACGACCGAAATTGTCCTGCGATTTTATCAGTAACGCTTGAGAAGAACGCACTACTGCTTACACATTTTGTTGTCCTCATGGAGGACTACGAGTGTACGAACTTTACAGTAAATCCGCCTTCCAAACGTTGTGGCTTCCGCTTGAGAAATGTATTGCGATATCCATAAGCGTGTTCGCCTCCAGAAAAATAAAAACGAATTTCTCTTTCCCCATGCAACGCAAGGCCTCACACAAGCCTGCGCACTCGACAAGTGCTCACAAAACTTCACGGGACTGTTCTCCCTAATCCACCATGCAGCCTGGATCTCTCAATTTCCGTCTTCCATCTGTTTGGTCCGATGATGGAGGCACTCCACGGGAAGCTGCACGTGGAAGATGGTGGAGCTATTGATGGAGCAAGACGTTGGCTCAGACGTCGAGCAGTAGAGTAGTACCATGTGGGCAAGCAGGCCTTGCCAGTAAGGTGGCGTAAGGCCATCGCATTGAACGAAGACTGCTGGAAAACAAGATTTTGTAGCCAAATTAGTGGGAAATATACGGCGTATTGGAATCCACAATAATAGCAACCTGCTTTCAAAAAAAAAAAAAGTGTCTTATTACTTATTGAATGCCCCTCGTACCACGTATTGAGCTTCTCCTCCTATGGAGCGCTGGAAGAACGACTGTTTAAAAGCCTCCTTGAGCGCTCTATTCGGGGTAGACAGTTGGAAACAGTACGCATGGAAAAAAAGCAAGTAAACTTTTATTGTTTCACCACACGGCCGTGGTCGTTGATTCGCTATGGACAATGAGGTGTACGCCTCGTTAGAATCAGTTTTCACTTAGGGCATTGATCGTCTTGTCTCACAACAGAACGACCACAACTTTTGAAGTAGTAAACAGTTTACATACTTTTTTCCAATTACTTGTTATTTGTATGGTTGAAGTGATTCCAATAGTAGCATTGATATTGTAATGCCGTTTTAAGTGCAGAAGTTTACATTTCTAAACATTCGGTTTTTAGACGACTTTGAAGTCTTACGAAGATATACAGACAAGAAATTGGATAATTTATTCAAGAGAAAGAGATTCACAAATTAAGTAAGACAATAACGCTTGGTCTACCTCTGTGCCTTATGCAAGCAGAATTCGGTTTGGGATTGATTGATGGATTTGTTGGATGTCCTAATGATGGATATCGTGCCAGATTCCGTCCAATTGGCGCGTTGGATCGCCAAAATCCCTGGCTGGTTGGAGCGCCCTGCCCATAATGCTTCTAAGGTTCTCAACTGAGGAGAGACCCGGTGACCTTGGTGGACAAGGTAAGGTCTGGCAAGCACGAAGACAACCAATAGAAAGCCGGCCTGAGTGGCCGAGCGGTTCTAGGCGCTACAGTCTGGAACCGCGTGACCGCTACGGTCGCAGGTTCGAATCCTGCTTCAGGCATGGATGTGTAAGATGTCCTTAGGTTAGTTAGGTTTAAGTAGTTCTAAGTTCTAGGGGACTGATGACCTCAGAAGTTAAGTCCCATAGTGCTCAGAGCCATTTTTGAACAACCAATAGAAATTCTCGCTGTGTGTGCCTCTGGGTATTACCTCGATGAAAGGCAAGCCCAGAATGGCTTGCCATGAAGGTCAACGTAACGAGGCGTAGAATATCTTACATGTCATGTTGTACCGTAAGAGTGCTGCGGATGACAACCAAAGCGGTTCTACTACGAAATGAATGGTACCCCAAACCATCACTCCTGGTTGTCGGTCTGTATGGCGGGAGGCAGTCCGGTTGGTATCCCACCGCGCCCCCAGACACGTGTTCGCTGGTCATCGAGGCTCAGTTCTGAGCAGGACTCATCACCGAAGACAATTCGATTCCTATCACTTAGATTCCAGGCCGAAGACTTCCCTGGAGACGTTTCAGACAGCGGTGGGATGCCAGCCTGACAGTCGCCTAACATACGGCTCGACAACTAGGAGTGACGGTGTGGGGTGCCACTTCTTTCCATAGCAGGCCGCTTCGGTTGTTATTGGCAGCAAACTTACAGTGCAGCGGTACGTCGACGATATCCTATTGGTCGGTTGGTTGGATTTTTAAAGGGACCAAAACTGGGTGGTCATCGGTCCCTTGTTCCGTTCAACCAAGGCCATAGGATAAAACGTAAAACAACAGTACAAACCACAGGAATTCTGGATGGACGAAAAAAACACAAAGCTGAACACACTAAGGACAAAAGAAGACAAGTAAAGCATAGACATGCAAGAAATAGGCAGAAGAGCGTAAAACAGTAGAGCAGACGTCCTGGGCTGGCTGATCACTAGGATAAAAAGAGGATCAGCCATCCACTCTGCAACACATTAAAATCTCGAACCGAAAAGTTCTAGGGTAGAAAGCACACGGAGACAGAGGACAGGAACTAAAACTTAAACCGAAGAATAAATACAGGCGTCAGGTAGAAAACGAAAAACAAAGTTAGCCATGGAGGCATCGTCTCCTAAAATCGAAGGAAAGGAGTCAGAGAGATTAAAATTCCGTCTCAGAGCGGCTAGATGTGGACAGTCTACCAAAATGAAGAGCACTGTCAAACGGGAACCGCAGCCGACAACATGGTGGGGCCTCACGCTGGAGAAGATAGCCATGCGTCAGCCAAGTGTGGCCGATGCGAAGGTGGCAGAGGACCACAGAGTCCCTGCGAGAAGCCCGCTGAGAAGACTTCCACTCATTTCTGCGGTCCTTGATGGCGCGGAGTTTATTGGGCGTAACTAAGTTGTGCCATGCAGCATCCCAAATTCCGAGAACTTTGCGGCCTAACACCGATCGGAGGTCAGGTTCGGGTATACCAGTCTCCAGAAGCGGCTTACGAGTGGAATGTTTGGCCAGCCTGTCAACGAGCTCATTTACCGGAATTCCGGCATGCCCCGGGTCCATACAAAGACCACTGAACGACCAGATCGTTCGAGGGCATAAACCGACTCCTGGATAATTGCTACCAGAGGATGGCGAGGGTAGCACTGATCAATGGCCTGTAAACCACTCAACGAATCTCTGCAGACCAGGTAGGACTCACCGGGGCAGGAACGAATATGCTCTAGGGCACAAGAGATGGCCAACAGCTCGGCAGTGAAGACACTGCAGCCATCCGGCAAGGAGCGCTGTTCGGTATGCGCCGAGTGATTATAGGCAAAGCCTACGCGACCATCAACCAGCGAACCGTCGGTATAGATAACTTCAGACAGAACCCTGGGACGCGTCAAGGATGGATAGGAAGTTAGGAAGTGACTGCGGAGTGCCTCAGGAAGAACGGAGTCCTTATGGAAACGC
This sequence comes from Schistocerca cancellata, assembly GCF_023864275.1. Taxonomy (NCBI): domain Eukaryota; kingdom Metazoa; phylum Arthropoda; class Insecta; order Orthoptera; family Acrididae; genus Schistocerca; species Schistocerca cancellata. Next base: position 266,138,270 of record NC_064626.1, on the reverse strand, counting down.
GACAGATCCAGTTTCGGCCGAGGCATATACCACGGAAGCGAATGTTTTTGGACCAGAACGAGACGCTGTAAAGGAAAGGACTCGAGTTCAGACAATAGGGAATGGACACGTAGAGTGATCGTTATCCCTGACTGAGGTCGCCGTTCCGGGAGATGAACCACTGTGTTCGGGAATAAAAGACAGTAATTCGGATGCTGAGGCGAGCTATGGACGTGCGCTGATTAGTTGGCGAGCAGTTGGCGGCGCCTGATGCCCCATTTTGTTGCCATTCGTAACAAGCCATCCTGGTCTTACTTTTCAGCAAGATAAAGCCCACCCGCACACGATGAGAGTTTCTACTATTTGTCCTCGCGCTTGCGAATGCTACATTGGCCAGCGAGGTCGCCGGATCGCTTCTCAATTCAGAACGTTAGGAGCATTGTCGGTAGGGATCTCCAAGCATATCGGGATTTTGGCGATTGGACGTCTTGCACAACATCCCTGAGAAGGAAATCCAACAACTCTACCAATCAATACCAAACTGCTCGCATAAGCGCCATAAGTGGACCAACGAGTTGTTGAATTGCACATTTTGTGAAGTTCTTTCTCTTGAATAAATAATTCAGTTTTTCTGAAACTGTTATCATTTAGTTGTCTGTACGTCTACATCAGCTTAAATACCGCTCAATTGTGCCACTGATAGTTTTTGTCTCGTTTCGCTCCGGGGAATATTTTTCGATTACTTCTGGAAAAGTGTGATCAAATTTGAGTGACAGCAAAAGAGCTTAAAGTTTATCTTTATACGTTCTGATAATTTATAAGCGATGATAACAGAGAAAGATAGTTCGAGGGACAATTTACATAAAATTAATTTCTCATAACTGGGATTCACAGTCATGTGAAATTTTTAGAGAGACATCATGTTTACGTCAGTGACTGTTGCGGAAATAAAAAGTTTTACAGTCACTAGCGCAAACATGATGTCATTCAAAAAAGTTTACATAAACACGCGTAGCATTACGCGCTGAAGTGATTCGTGCGGTCATCCATAAGTACAGTCCTACTGTGTCTTTTAGAGGACTGCCTTTGTCTATACATAACCTGTAGAGTTCGTATGGTGTTATCAACAACGTCACATTTATGCTCGTTGCTGTGGTACGATGTTTTTTGTGGATCTGGAAATATACTATATACAGTGGAGATTTGGGTTAAGAAATCAGACGATTTTTATAGAGTTTCTGACAACTCAGTTTCAAATTTCAAATGACTACAACCATGTCTCACTCCCTTCTTTAGCAGACAGTGAACGAAAGCAAAGAGAAATTGGCAGAAGGAGATAAATATATGGTAGAAAAAATAAAAGCTTTAATGTTTGTCAGTAACAGAGATGTAAAGGACTTGGAAGACCAGTTAAATGAAATGGGTAGTCATTAGAACAATCGTGAACATCGACAAAAGTAAAACAAGAGCAATGGAATGTAGCCGCATTACACGAAACGATTCTGAGGATACTGAATTAGGTACTAAACATAGGAGATCACTTTTGTTGTTCGGGAAGCAAAATAACTGACAATGGCAGAAGTAAATTGTATATAAAATGCATATTTTCAGTAACAAGAAAATATTTTCATAAAACAAGAAATATTGTAACAAACATGTAAATTTAAGTGTTAGCTCATCTTTTCTGACTTTCTTTGTATTCTAGCCTTCTACGGGAGTGAAATGTGGTCGATGAAAAGTATACACGAAAAAGAAAATACGAGGGTGTGATGAAATGTAATGCCTACGAATTTTTTATGTGAAAACTCTAAAAGCTTTTTACATAAAGCGAACGTTATTAACATTCTACTTCTTTATGCTTCATGTCTATGTATTTGAAGCCCTCTGCCGCTAAAGGGCTACTAATTGTAGTGTATAACATGGTGGAGTGTAATGTAAGTGCCGGCCGCTGTGGCCGAGTGGTTCTAGGCTCTTCAGTCCGGAACCGCGCTGGTGCTACAGTCGCAGGTTCGAATCCTGCCTCGGGCATGGATGTGTGTGATGTCCTTAGGTTGGTTAGGTTTAAGTAGTTCTAGCTCTAGGGGACTGATGACCTCAGATGTTAAGTCCCACAGTGCTTAGAGCCATTTGAACCATTTGTAACGTAAGCATATCGGTGTGTGAGGAACAGTGTCCTTAATCGAGTTTCGAATTGGAAGACATCGTCCACACATGGGGCGCCCTCTCCAGCAACATGGCAATGTCAGACCCCACACGAGCGCTGCGACATCTGCAACAGTCCGACGTCTTTGTCTCCTTGTCGTCGATAATTCTCCATAAAGTCCAGAGGGGTCCCATCCGACTTTCATCTGTTTCCAGAACTTGAAGAAAACTTTCGAAGATTTCACTTTGACAGTAACGAAGCGGTGCAACCAGAGCCGAGGTTGTGGCTCCGTCGACAAAATCAGACATACTACAGTGACGGTATAAATAAACTGGTATCTCGTTGAGAGAAATATGATCGTCGCCAGGGTGGCCATGTAGAAAAATCAGTGTGTAGACGTGAAGAATAAAGATGTGGAACGTTGACTAAAATGAGAGTTCGGTACATGAGACCCATCCTGAGGGATCAAGGAATAGTTATAGTTAATTTAGTTAGGGAGGAAAGTATTTTTTTTGGGGGGGGGGAGGGTGGTAAATTTTGTAGAGGGAGACCAAAGCTTCACTGCAGAAGACAGGTTTAAGTAGATGGAAGTGTCAATAGTTACACAGAAATGAAGAAACTTGCACAAGATAGACTAATGTGGAAAGGTGCATCAAACTAGTCTTTGGAATGAAGTCCTAACAACGACATAAATGAGTAATTACAGTCAAACTTCCTCGTCACATATTTTTGAATTTCAGTGCACCGTTCATGTTATCCTCGATATAGAATCAGTGGTGGTTTGTAAACCGATAGTACGGAGAAGAAAAGTAATCAGATTCTAAGGCTACAACGAACGAACGGCAAGAAAACTAAAAATATACGTCTTTGATCCTGAAAATCTCCGTCACTTTTAGAACATTAACTTGTACATTGTGAAATCAGGTGCCTTGTGTCGAGTGTTCCTTTGCCACATAGCGTAATTCGGCTGTTGCTGCAGTATGCAAGTACAGTAATCAGAGGAATGAAAATTCGCGTGTGTTGTGCTCCACTGACGCCTGCAGTTACAGAGAACTCAATAAGGAAACCACGCACTAGATTCGCCAGCAAACTTCCGCCGTCCGTGGAGAACCGCACACCGTTAGCCGATAGGACGAGCTCCTTCGTTAATTAGTCCCTCTGATCACACGTGGATCTACTTCCCAACATGGGACAATCCATTACCGTAATTCTTCCCCGCAGCCTTCTGTAATACATCAAGCGTCATTGACCTATCGAGCAGAAGATTGCCTAAGCGATCCCCCCCCCCCCTCTCTCTTTCTTTCTCTCCTTCTCTCACTCTCTTTCTCTCTCTCTCTCACACACACACCCACACACATCAACACAGGCACGCACCAGTCCATGAGCTCTCGCGTGAGACTGTGACGGGTAAGCAGAGGTAGAGGTCGGGAGACTTTGACATGTAAACCGAAATGTTGTGAGACTCACACAATGTAGTCTTTCAGGCCAGTATTTGAGATATTGCTGATATTTGATTTAAGCGCATAAGACCGTGGTCCAAGACATAGCTCCCTGCCTAATGTATCGTCTTCCACTGACTGGGTCTTCATGAGAGGCTTTAACGACTCAGAAAGCTGCTTCAGACTCGTCTGTGTTTAATGTCTAATCCAATTGCCTCAGCATCGCCTGATTTAATTCAGTTAAATTCCAATACTCTTATTTTACTTTTGTCGATATTAATCTTAACTGTTTGTATGTATCCATGAAACATTTGGTTCGTGACTCTTCAGCCCTCTGCCCAAGGTCGCAGAATCGTAGTGACGTATGCTATGTAGTTGTAGAGGGGAAGAATAGGTGTTTGTTTTATTAGGCACTAGGGCCCACAAATTTTCTTCTTTAATCCTTCTCCTTTTCTGTTGAAATTGTTTTTGTGCTTTGGAATTTTTATTACCTCACTGTAGATCCTAGCACAGTAATTATTTGATCTTACTGAAACCACAGTGTCAGAGAAACGAATCTGGTGGTTTCCCGGTCCTAGTGCGTGATCTGCTTCTGCTGATTTATCTTTGCCCAGGCGGCAATCGATCTTGTGTTTCTTGAGGTGGGAACTAATGCTTCTTTTTGTAACTTCTATGTACACGTGGCAGCAAGTGCATGGAATTTTATATACTCGTGCTGTGGCGAGCGGCGGGCGTAGGCCCTTTGAAGTGTTCAAATATTCGCATACCTTTCCTGTTGGTTTAAGCACAGTACCAATAAACTGTTTTCTGAGTAATTTGGTGATGCGACCTTTGACTGCTTTTACAATTTGAAGGAAAATTTTCCCTTCAGGTGGTTCTTTTTCATTGGAAGCTCTAGACGTTTCAGGATGTACGCTTCTTAGATTTGTCCCATTGACTAGCAAGGTTTCATCAACTCAGGGGCATTCCCACCACGATTGCATGGTTTACCAAAGATTCCGAAACTGGCCATACCATTGAGACCGATCGTTAGCGCCAGTGATTTCCGACATACGGGATTGCCAATGCGGCTGGTCCCGGCGAAGGTTCGAGTCCTCCCTCGGGCATGGGTGTGTGTGTCTGTCCTTACGATAATTTAGGTTAAGTAGTGTGTAAGCTTAGGGACTGATAACCTTATCAGTTAAGTCCCATAAGATTTCACACACATTTGAACATTATTTTGGATTGCCAAACACTTCGCCCCACTCCTAAGCTTTTTAGGAAAAAATGACTCTTACATCAAAATTCTGGCCAATTTATCGAAAACTTTAAAGTTCTTGACGCTGAGTCTAAGTGATATAATGGTCGGTTTTGATGTTGTAACACAGGTTAGTAGAGTTACTCTTAATGAGGTGATATCACAGTTGGAAAGTATTTTCGCAAAGGATATGGTAGGTCTCTTGAAACACTGTCTTGCATCAACTTACTTTCAATGGGCAACAAATTTTACAAGTAAACCCATGGGGCGGCTATGGGGAAACGACTCAGCGCAGTTGTAGCGAATGTTTATATGGAAAAATTTGAAGACGCAGCTCTTCAGACAATGAAGAGGATAGCACCTTGTAGACTTTTCTGTGTGTATGACACTTTTGTTATATGGACTCATGGAGAAAAAGGACACTCTGAATGTCTAAATTTTCTGAACAACTAAGTCTACAGAAATCCATACTCACTTACGGAAAGACACCTTCACAAAAATATCAATTACCATTCCAATCAGTAAAGAGGAGCAATCACAACCTTAATAGACCGGGCTAAAAGAATCTGTGAACCACAGTGCTAGGAGGACGGGCTCGATCACTTCAGAACGGCCTTCAGAAGAAACGGCTACTCTGACAAAGAGATAAATAGGGCGCTATGTCCCAAAAGATCTGGAGCTTCTAACGAAAGAAGAAACAAATTAAGGGAAAGTTTTTGTTCTATTTGTAAAAATTATCACAAATCGCATCAGCAAAGTATGCATAAAACACAGTACTGGTACGGTATTTAAACCAACAAGAAATGTGCACGAATATTTGAACACTGCAAAGGAGCTACGCCCGCTGCTCGCCACAGCAGGAGTATATAAAATCTCTTGCCCCTGCGGCCAAGTGTAGATAGAAGCTACAAATCACGCACTAGAACCGAGAAACTACCCAGTTCATTTCTCGGACATCGTGGTTTGAACAAGATCAAATAATTACGACGCTAGGATCTACAGAGAGGTGATAGAAACTCCAAGTACGAAAACAATTTCAACAGAAAAGGAGAAGGGCTGAAACGAGACACGTTGTGGGCCGTAGTGCTAAAGAACACAAACAGCATCATTTCTTCCTCGTTACAGGTGCCATAGAATACGACACGGCGACGCCGCGATCTTGCACATCGGTCTGACGACGCCGCGAACAGACTGTTGGGTGCATACAAAGAAACAGTTCGGATTTCTGAGCCTGTTTTGAGTTTGTAGCAGCTTTCTGACTCGTTAAAGCACCTGAAGTCTCCAACAGTCAGACAATTAATTCGTGAGCAATATTGTGATCGTTCTCGCTAGCTGAATTTCCTTGCTGTGTTACATATTTAGTCAGTTCAAAACGGAAAAATTACCCTTACACATCTTGATACAATATGTCAAATACTGCCAGACTTTTCACACACTTAAGATTCGAAAATAAAAGAGGAACAAAATTCGGGGTGTGCCTTCCTCTCTCCACAAATAAGTGTCTCCAATAAGTTCCATCAGCCGAAAGAAACAGAAGCTAATAGTCATATTATAAGTATTAAGAACTGTTACATCTCTTCGTGTTTTCAAGGATCTAATTTCATCACATTCAGTGTCAGTTGTCTTGCAGGGAAAGCAGCCTTATCTTATTACTGGGAAATGAATCCAAAGTGAAATCCGGTGTCCGACTTTAGAATTCCTCTGTATTCCCTTTCTGTTATTATTCATAATGAATAAGTCGCAGTTTTCGCGAAGAGAGCAACAAAAAGTGGTTCTCCAGTCGACTGCAAACCTTCACCCTCTAAACTGCATCGCTTGCTCACGAATTACGGTTGCCAAAGATGACAAGAAGGCTGCAATCCGTCTACTATAAACAAGGATTGATCTGATGCTTGTATTAAATCCATTAATCCATGGACATTTGCGTCACGACGTTGGTAAACCTAGACTGTTGATAGCAAATCTTTTCCTCATAATATTTAACCACTGATGGTTCCCGGTGACCTTCACCGCACTGGAATCAATCCAGTCACGTACTGTGATCGCATCGACCCTACAGAAAATTACATTAACAACATACTATTGGCATGTACGAGATGGGAAAGTAACAGATTACCGGTTTTGCAACAGCAATACCACCGCAATTGAAATTTGTGGTAAGTGCTACTAGCGTGCTCTCCTTGACCAACCTCGTATCAGCAAGGAGTTTTGGAAGTTCTTATACATCGATTGATATCTTTGTAGTTACAATACACCACTGGATACTATGCTGGCAGTGAAAAAGTTTACACTCGTATAACCTAATTGTAAACAGTATTTAACTATAATTTAAGCAGTTCATCATCCTTCCTTAAACTGGTGATTTAATTAATCTCATATTATGTCAGCCAATTAATGTGGTTCATACCGAGATATTATGTCTCTGTATGTCCGGTACCTTTTAGCTGGCTGAATAACCTACACTTCCTGGATGCTAAATACATGAATAACTAAATCACGCTCTGTTGTTTAGGACTTCAGCCATACTAGAGAACAGAAAATTCGTTTCGTGTTGTGCCTTATCACGTTTGTGTAGAGCTTTTTGTAGACTGGCCCCAGTCTCATCGTCATGAGACTGTCTGCCTAGGCTATTGAGCGCCTGTTGCACAGAGACGGTCTGATTACTATAAGAGGAGCTGTATCTTGTGCGTGTGGTGGTGGTGGGGAGGAGGGGGAGGGGGATGGCTGGTGAATCACATGCGCAAATTCTGAGTGAAAATCGTTTTCTCATGCTACGTCTCTAGAGTACCTTAGCGTGGTGTGAGCTCACTCTGCGCATGTAGAGATTATGTGATATAATGTTATTAACAGTGGATGCGACGATCTCTTACGAAGTTTTGGGTGACTTTACATTAATGTTTCTTAGAGCTGTGTAAAAGGATTGACCTAGGCAGCTTGCACAAAATTCATAATGAAATGTCCTACGGTAAGGTGATCGTACACAGAAAAAAAAATTATCCTGTGGCCTGTTGATATGAAGCACTTACCCGCGAAAGGCAAAGGTCCCGAGTTCGAGTCTCGGTCCGGCACACAGTTTTAATCTACCAGGAAGTTTCAAGTGCCAGCAGTCTGCTGCGTATAAATGTGGTTATAGTTTTCTAAGAATCAGGTGTGCTGCCTTTTTCAATCACGGGTGTGGGCTGTGATTTCTGTCATACTCAGAGAACAGTTCCCTGCTTAAGAAATCTTCGGAAGGTTGTTGTCGTAGATGAACATAAATCATCTTTAATTCTGTATGAAATGGAAAGGAATACCGTAGAATCATGGGGTGATGGGGTATGGAAATTTCAGTTGCTGTTTAAGGTTATCAACTCAGTAGATTACTGTCGTTGTTTCGTCTAGCAGACAAGTTTAATATTACGTTACGAAAATTCATTCCTGCAGCACAGAAATTCCTCGTATTCAGAAATGAGTGTCTGTTCAGATCATTATGTATCCACATTGTAAGGAAGATACTTTGGCCCTTTTCCTGAATAAGCAATAGCCTCCCGACCAAATTCAGATTTTGCAAGGATGCTTTGCAAACATTTTACAGGAATATGTTTTATTTCTTCTAAATTTTGTTATATTTTGTTATTTTTTATGTATGAACTTCTAAAGACAAACTGATATGGTAGTTAGTAACGTTATTTGAATTGTTATATAATTTTCAGTGCACCTATCTATAATATCTGTAAAGTTCTGGTACTGCAGCTGATAGGGAATGTTTTTAACCGTGTAAAAAAAATCTGAAAGAGTGAACTGTCTAACAATGAGCGAAGCACGTCAAGGCAGCAATATTAAGATGATGACGCGAGCAGAGTGTAGTTTTGCGATAAATTTAGTTAGTAAAGGGGGATCAGTTTCAGTACTGGTGAAAGGAGGGCAAATTTGGAAGAAAACAATGGAAGTTTCGTGAGACGGAGAACATTGTTACTTTATTCGGAGATGAGAGTCGAGCTTGGAACATTCTAGAAGATGTTTAGAGCGCCTTTGCTACCACAAATTAATATACTTCGGGTAGAAGACTTTATTTTTAGGAAAATCATGACTGAAGAGGAAGAAGTGTTGAAATCGTCGGAGAAGAAAGAATAAATCACAGGCGAGAAGATTTTACAAGATCAGCACAGAAGCAACACCAAGAAGCAGCCAAAATATGTCAAACACTCAATATATCGGAATAATCACATCCGTAGGACGTAAATCTACCGTGACCTTTTCCAGCAAGAAACTAAATTATTTTTGTGTTATTTTGACAGCAAAGCCTGACATTTTAGCGTTCTGTGGCCTTATAAGTGGAGTCAGCCTACAGTTTTCTGTGCATAGAACTGAGAATTATTTTGCTTACAACTATTTAACAGTTAAAGGGTAAGAGTCCGATCAATTAATTCTGAGTGAATTAGATAAACCGGCAGTTTGCTATATTAGTACACAGTTCAGCAACTGTCATTGATGGAAACACTAAATCAGTGCCCGCTAATTTTACAAATCCGACAAAATCCATCACATACCTCTTTGAAACTGTTTAAAGTTTTATTTACAGTATCTTTTACCACGTCGCACCGGGGAGTATGTGTGATTTTATTTGGATTTCATTATTAATGTACCTAATTGACGTGATCACAAGAGCCATTCTGCAGCGGTGGAGCGGTGGCTCCATGGAATTTCATTACGACGTATATAAACAATAATTAGACAACTTCATTATTAATTTACCTTATTAACGAGATCACAATAGCCGTATTGCAGCAACTTAGCAGTCACCGAGAAGTGTGGAGCGCTGACTCCATAGAACCACCATTAGACAACATTAGTGATACAGCAGTCAACTATCACCGGCAATCTTTACCGTTACGTTTTAAAACACCGCTCTGTAGCTGCAAGTTTCACCTGTTAACAATTTGTCCTATTGAATGAAGCAAGTCTTCGTTACCTTTTGTTCACATGCTATTGGTAATATTTATTGAATAGTAAATTTTGACTTGGAGTGATGGGTGTGCCTATGACCTTTCAACGTTATGATTATGTTTTAGACATTCCTTTTATCATTTTACTATTCACAAACTCGTGGCACTATACTATTTTTTACCATGTAAGTTACACCTGATGATGTGACTTTAGGCCACGAAACCGGTTGTATTTCAATAAACAATAATTTCATCTGCTGTGAGCGGAATTCTTCCTAACGTCATACAGAGTAATAGACAAAAATTCATGTAAGGCAAGAAAACGTAACTAAAATGAAAAGATATACGGGATGAACAGTAGTGCACGTCAACCACAAAATATCATAAAATAACATAGCTCGCTCCAGTGATACCTAGAAAGAATGAAAGCTAAAAAGAAGAAACAGGCAGGTACATTACTAATAAATACCACTCACCATGAGTGACAATATCTGATGAGATAACGGGTCCCCATATACCGAAAAAGTGATCAAAAACCGACCTATATGATCATCTATGGTATTACGTAAAATTAAGAAGTCCCCGGTACAATAAATGGTTTGTCCCGGTTTCGTTTTGAGTGCTGTATTTAAAGAAAGAAAATTAAATTACTTTATTTTGTCTTTCTCATCCTTTTACTGAATTTGAAATAAAACACGATTCCCGTAAAGCGCATCACACTAGTCTAGATTTTATCCTTTTTTTATGATGTTACGTCGGTTTTAACACATTGTAACGGTTCACCCAGCTTTCGCATCAGCTTAGTCATCGTTCTAGATTTCTAGTTATCTGCGGATGTGCATGCGCGCTCCACATGAACGTTCTCTCCAAGTCGCTAAGTGGAGTATCTGCAGCTCCGTACTGACACGCCGCCTGTTAGTATACGTCCAGTGCGCTCCCTTGCGGTGGGAAGCGCAGCCTCTTGCTATCTGGCTTCGCAATACGTTACTTTCTGACTTCATGTATGTTTCGTGCTAACCTTAAAATAGTGTTACACAGGATTTTTTTTTAACATGAACTAAATTATACGCCTAAGATTGAATAACTGGGCTTTTTATCAAATTTTTTTCAATTCTTTTTAGGTAAAAGATGGATCGTGATCTGCTTAATTTTACTTAAGCCCATAGATGATAAAAGATGTTCGGTTTTTGATCACTTTTTCGGTGTATAGGGATCAATCGTTATCAGGAGAAAGAAAACTGGCGTTCTACGGATCGGAGCGTGGAATGTCAGATCACTTAATCGGGCAGGTAGGTTAGAAAATTTAAAAAGGGAGATGGATAGGTTAAAGTTAGATATAGTGGGAATTAGTGAAGTTCGGTGGCAGGAGGAACAAGACTTTTGGTCAGGTGATTACAGGGTTATAAATACAAAATCAAATAGGGGTAATGCAGGAGTAGGTTTAATAACGAATAAAAAAATAGGAGTGCGGGTTAGCTACTACAAACAGCATAGTGAACGCATTATTGTGGTCAAGATAGACACAAAGCCCATGCCTACTACAGTAGTACAAGTTTATATGCCAACTAGCTCTGCAGATGATGAAGAAATAGATGAAATGTATAACGAGATAAAAGAAATTATTCGGGTAGTGAAGGGAGGCGAAAATTTAATAGTCATGGGTGACTGGAATTCGTCAGTAGGAAAAGGGAGAGAAGGAAACATAGTAGGTGAATATGGATTGGGGGGAAGGAATGAAAGAGGAAGCCGCCTTGTAGAATTTTGCACAGAGCATAACTTAATCATAGTTAACACTTGGTTCAAGAATCATGAAAGGAGACTATATACATGGAAGAAGCCTGGAGATACTGACAGGTTTCAGATAGATTATATAATGGTAAGACAGAGATTTAGGAACCAGGTTTTAAATTGTAAGACATTTCCTGGGGCAGATGTGGATTCTGACCACAATCTATTGGTGTTATGAACTGCAGATTGAAACTGAAGAAACTACAAAAAGGTGGGAATTTAAGGAGATGGGACCTGGATAAACTGAAAGAACCAGAGGTTCTAGAGAGTTTCAGGGAGAGCATAAGGGAACAATTGACAGGAATGGGGGAAAGAAATACAGTAGAAGAAGAATGGGTAGCTCTGAGGGATGAAGTGGTGAAGGCAGCAGACGATCAGGTAGGTAAAAAGACGAGGGCTAATAGTAATCCTTGGGTAACAGAAGAAATATTGAATTTAATTGATGAAAGGAGAAAATATAAAAATGCAGTAAATGAAGCAGGCAAAAAGGAATACAAACGTCTCAAAAATGAAATTGACAGGAAGTGCAAAATGGCTAAGCAGGGATGGCTAGAGGACAAATGTAAGGATGTAGAGGCTTGTCTCACTAGGGGTAAGATAGATACTGCCTACAGGAAAATTAAAGAGACCTTTGGAGAGAAGAGAACCACTTGTATGAATATCAAGAGCTCAGATGGCAACCCAGTTCTAAGCAAAGAAGGGAAAGCAGGAAGGTGGAAGGAGTATATAGAGAGTTTATACAAGGGCGATGTACTTGAGGACAATATTATGGAAATGGAAGAGGATGTAGATGAAGACGAAATGGGGGATAAGATACTGCGTGAAGAGTTTGACAGAGCACTGAAAGACCTGAGTCAAAACAAGGCCCCGGGAGTAGACAACATTCCATTAGAACTACTGATGGCCTCGGGAGAGCCAGTCATGACAAAACTCTACCATCTGGTGAGCACGATGTATGAGACAGGCGAAATACCCTCAGACTTCAAGAAGAATATAATAATTCCAATCCCAAAGAAAGCAGGTGTTGACAGATGTGAAAATTACCGAACTATCAGTTTAATAAGTCACAGCTGCAAAATACTAACGCGAATTCTTTACAGACGAATGGAAAAACTGGTAGAAGCCGACCTCGGGGAAGATCAGTTTGGATTCCGTAGAAATATTGGAACACGTGAGGCAATACTGACCTTACGACTTATCTTGGAAGAAAGATTAAGAAAAGGCAAACCTACGTTTCTAGCATTTGTAGACTTAGAGAAAGCTTTTGACAATGTTGACTGGAATACTCTCTTTCAAATTCTGAAGGTGGCAGGGGTAAAATACAGGGAGCGAAAGGCTATTTACAATTTGTACAGAAACCAGATGGCAGTTATAAGAGTCGAGGGGCATGAAAGGGAAGCAGTGGTTGGGAAAGGAGTGAGACAGGGTTGTAGCCTCTCCCTGATGTTATTCAATCTGTATATTGAGCAAGCAGTAAAGGAAACAAAAGAAAAATTCGGGGTAGGTATTAAAATTCATGGAGAAGAAGTAAAAACCTTGAGGTTCGCCGATGACATTGTAATTCTGTCAGAGGCAGCAAAGGACTTGGAAGAGCTGTTGAACGGAATGGACAGTGTCTTGAAAGGAGGATATAAGATGAACATCAACAAAAGCAAAACGAGGATAATGGAATGTAGTCAAATTAAGTCGGGTGATGCTGAGGGAATTAGATTAGGAAATGAGACACTTAAAGTAGTAAAGGAGTTTTGCTATTTAGGGAGTAAAATAACCGATGATGGTCGAAGTAGAGAGGATATAAAATGTAGACTGGCAATGGCAAGGAAAGCGTTTCTGAAGAAGAGAAATTTGTTAACTTCGAATATAGATTTAGGTGTCAGGAAGTCGTTTCTGAAAGTATTTGTATGGAGTGTAGCCATGTATGGAAGTGAGACATGGACGATAACCAGTTTGGACAAGAAGAGAATAGAAGCTTTCGAAATGTGGTGCTACAGAAGAATGCTGAAGATAAGGTGGGTAGATCACGTAACTAATGAGGAGGTATTGAATAGGATTGGGGAGAAGAGAAGTTTGTGGCACAACTTGACTAGAAGAAGGGATCGGTTGGTAGGACATGTTCTGAGGCATCGAGGGATCACAAATTTAGCATTGGAGGGCAGCGTGGAGGGTAAAAATCGTAGAGGGAGACCAAGAGATCAATACACTAAGCAGATTCAGAAGGCTGTAGGTTGCAGTAGGTACTGGGAGATGAAGAAGCTTGCACAGGATAGAGTAGCATGGAGAGCTGCATCAAACCAGTCTCAGGACTGAAGACCACAACAACAACAGGGATCAATTAACTCAGCAGATACTATTACTGATGGTGAGTGGAATTTATTAGTATACTACCTACCTGGTAGTTTTTTATTAGGAATTCCTTCTTTTTAGCTTTCGTTCTTTCTAAGTATTATGGGAGCGTTATAAATTATTTTATGTTATTTTACGGTTGACGTCCGCTACTTAGCAAAACTCGCTGACTATGAACGTTGGGTCATCCCGTTCTCTTTACTCGTTCGGATCATGACCTGATTTTGTGTTCATCCCATAAATTTTTTCATTATAGTTACGTTTTCTTGTCTTATACGAGTTTTTGGCCATTACATTTGTATAGACTGCATCTGCTCGCAACTAAAATACTGCGAAACCGGTCGTGCCTATAAATAAAGGACTTACAGCAGAAGTGGTCTTATTTTCAAAATGAAATATCCAGGCTGTGTACGCCCTAACTATAATGTCTGCTGCATACAAATAGTATTCATCGAAATCCAACTACCTTTTTCAAGGCAACAAATCACTACAATGTACCTCATTTTCAATCGACAGAAGTTGTTTGCTGCCATGCATTTTCCAAAGCTGTTCTCCCGATAAATTGTTTCGAAACATTTTCTCTAATTTTTCTCCGCTGTCCTGCAAAAATAAAATCTTTATTGCAAGTATTTCACGTTTGCTTGGCACGTTAATTGACGCATAGAATAAAATTTCTTCGAATCAGCAAAATTCATGCCGAATTTGTAAACTCAATACTCCAGATTAATAAAGACACAGGTGATAAATGATATTAACCGAAAATGTTACGAATTTATGCTTCAATCTTGTACGCAGAATACTGTATTGAATATTTCGCAAAACAAGAGGCTCTGATACGGGTGAGGGTATTCGAAGGAGACCGTCACGAAAGAGGAACAATGCTAAGAGTGACGAAGTAGAAATCTTCGGTGGCTTTGCTGCGTCAGCCTTCCAGCGTTTGAATGACGCTTTCGTGGGAACTGTGCCATAAACATCGGCACGAGCGGAATGGGCGTCGTAAACAAACAAGTCCATTCTTCTCCCTTGAGAATCAATTCCCCCATGTGCACGAAGTTAACGTTAAGTGCATTTCTAGATAGAGTAGCTAATGAACGTAAGCACCAGGAAAACACAGGGTGTTTTGTTTCAACAAAATTCATTCGCATTCCGCTCGAGTATATCTTCTCTATGAACGAAGATACACATTTGAAGTGAAATTTAACTGGCACATAGGACTAATGACGTTTTATTTTCAGAACAACCACCCAGTTTTACAAGTGTATGTATTTTACATACAAACACACACAACCTTGCACTACTTTTTACAATTACGTTTAGGATAAAAGTTTTATTTACCTCTTACAAATGGTTCAAATGGCTCTAAGTACTATGGGACTTAACATCTGAGGGCATCAGTACCATAGAACTTAGAACTACTTAAACCTAACTAACCTAGCGACGTCACACACACCCATGCCCGAGGCAGGATTCGAACCTGCGACCGTAGGGGTCGCGCGGTTCCAGACTGAAGCGCCTAGAACCGCTCGGCCACACCGGCCGGCTTTACCTCTATCATACGTTCAATGTCCCCCCCCCCCCAAGGGACACACGACAAACATTCAGATGATAATCGAACTCTCTGCATACTTTTGCACAGAGACAGGAGAAAAAATGCTGTTACTAAAATGCATGCACCAGGCAATTATATTAACCAGCAGCTCACAACTGGCACCAAACTAAAGCTTTTAATTTCGATGCATAAGTTAATATTTATTCGTATAGAAAATGTAAACCTTGTGAAATCGGATAAATCTTTTTTTTTTAAATATCGTGTATACAACTAGCTGATAAAGCGCACGGTGTGAGGAACGCATTTCTTCGTAGGCAAAGTTGTATTTACAGTAGTGCGTGACTGAATTCTGACCTCCGTTGTTCTGTCAGTTTAATGGCATTTACAAGTTCGCTTTGTAAAGCGGGCTTATACACGGTGGTCACAATTCATTTTTCGCTACTTTACCTAGTATAGACGGAAAACTATTTACCGTATGGGTACCCAACTGTATAGGAGTGGTGTTCAGACTTTCCTCTGAAAGATTTGCGTTCTCAGCAGTGTTAGTATTATAACTTGCCGCTAGGCGCCGATAATGGTAGAGAGACGTAGGGTTGAAACACAAGCATCAGCGAGCATTACAGTTGCAGACAATCACAATGGATCTGGACAAGGTGAGCAGGGCTTTACCCGTAATGCTGTTTCATCAAAGCAATAGCAGTAGTGCCGCTGCTATTCGCGAGTATCGACGAGTTACAGGAATATGAAGAGGTCGTCTTTCCGCACACGGGACGAAGAACATGATTCGGAAGTTAGAATTGACCGGCGATTTGACAACTGCTTCTGGTACAGTACGACGTTCAGGTGCAATACAAACTGTTGGTGAAGTCACTGTTGCCATCGCTGAGAGTGCTGGAGGCAATGTACGATCTTCAAGCAAAGCACGAGCTATGTCACGATAGCTGAGCCATTCATGGTTCATCTTTCGAAAAGTGCTGTGAACAGTTGTGAAATGATATCTGTAATGCGGCTCCAGGCCATCAGAGTGAGCAATGTTTGTAGCCTGTAACGTAAAGATGGCACGCAAACAACGAATATTATCCTCTCATTTGGAAATTAAGTTGATCTTTCAATGGTTTATTCTTTCTATTCCGCACGTCCTTACAAATGCTTTCACAAAGTTTCATTGTCCTACTACTATTATTCGATTTTCATAGGGACTCTGTCAAGTAGTGCGAATTTAATTATAACCACACTATAAAACGAAGACCATTATTAGGATTTAACGTCCGGTTGAAGACGAAGTAATTAGAGATGGAGCGTGGTTGCCTTTAAGCTCTCCTTCTAAACTTTCAGCACATTAGGCAGTTCTTAAAATGGTCCTAACTTCTCTGTCTTTATCCTTCCGTCCGCTAAATAGATTTCGCTGTACTGTCACAGACAATGTCTCAGTACACGCTCTCGCTGGTGAACATTTAACTCAAACGGCTACGCCCACTATCAGATCCGATTTCGTACAGTGTGTTTTTCGATCAGAACGACTGCCTCTCTGAAATTATCCATGGACTCGCCTTTCTATTATTACCTATCTTAGATTATTAGTGCTGCACAGGGTACACCCACAATCACAGAATATTGAAAACAATGAAATATATAGAGGTATAAAAACACAAATACTATACGATCTACTGCAGAATTGACTAAAAGTACTACATGATCTACTGTAGAATTGACTACATTGTAGCTAGCTCTTTGTTTCCATAAGTTACGTTCTAAGCTGTTGTTAATTTCCACCAACACTAGCTGACACAATTTCTTTATGTTGTTTAATGGTACAGTTGTAGGCGCAAGAGAAACTTACGTGCTGCGAAGGTATTAAGTACACTGTGGAATATGGTTGGTTATTGTCTTCACACTCGTCTTGGAAAGTGGTACACTTATATGTAACATTCTCTAGGGAAGTAACGTCTAGCAACACAAAGATAACTGCATTCTGAGGTCTGCAACAAACATTCCCATATTATCCACGCTAGTCACTGACAACGACGAATACGTATATTAACTGCAAACTAAGTTGAAACGAAGCGTAACGAGCTGGAACCACATCTTACTAAATTTCTCCTTATTAGGCCAGTAGTGAACAGTCTAATATTGTAGGAGATTTGTTTTGATATTACGCTCTTTTTCTAACAATAATAAAGTGATATTGGAAGACACCAGTCATGAGATATGTCAAAACCCTCATTAATGGGTTTACCTAACTAAGGACTAAGTGCAACTTCTCTTATCTTTATCAGACTGCAGTCTTTGTTTTATTTTCGTATCTTTTTCAGAAACTATTTTTGTCAGAAAAGTTGTTCGTAGAAATGTACACTACTTATTAAGTTAGTGTTTTGACAGAGTCTGTTGCAATACACATCCAAACATGTTAGTAGTTTTAGCTTAATACGTAGGCAGTTTCATTCTACTTATTACATAGATGGTAATGAATTATTGTTTCTTTTTGTTGCAGGTGCTGATATACAGCTAAATCACGGGCAATGAGACCCTCTTACAGCGTGGAGAAACGGATTGTAGTGTGCACGCGGGTTCACGAACGACACCATGCAAGAAAATCAATGATAAAATTCAGCATGATTTCACATTAAGATTCCAGAAACCTTCCCCCACCAAAACCGACAATTTTAGGTGGCAGAAAAAGCTCTTTGCCACTGGTTGCATAAAAGATAAGCTCCTCTCAGGACGACCACTAACACGACTTACGTTTGTGGAGGCTTCAGCGTCTGTCGAACGTTCGCCAAAAACGTCCTTTCGTGTGCTGTCATAGTTACTGGGAGTTTCATCCTCCGCAATAGACAAACCTATTAAGAATGATTTGAAGTTAAAGGCATTTAAATCTCTGTTTGTAAACTACTGAGTGACAATGGCATGCTAAAACATCATGAGACTTGTGAGCGAATGCACGATGTCTTTACTACTCTACTTTCAAGGAGGAAACAGTTTTTCTCGGACGAGCGTGCAATATATCGCAGTGAAAAAGCGAGAATCATTTACTTCTGAAGTAAAGAAAACGCACATTTTTGCGAAAAACTTGAACACAACGCACCAGATGGGCATGATCTGCGCTGCCCACTTGGTACATTCGTTCTTCCTCTACGATGCTGTGGATCACATTGCGTGAGTGGTTTATTCTGCAAATCTGTAAGATCGCGAACTGCTCGGTCGCGTATGGTTCCAGAAGGATGGCGCACCAGCCCATCATGCTATTGCTGTTAGAGAAGATCGCAGTGAAGTATTTCCTGGTAAATGGACTGGACTTGGTTCTGTCCAGATGCCTACAACTTCGGAGTGGCTGCCCCGAAGTCCTGAGCTATCATCTTGCGTCAATGCATTATGAGGGATCATTGAACGTAAGGTTGCTGCTACAAGTTACGAAACAGTTGACGAACTTAAGGATACTGTTCGATGTTCATGGCGATGTTGAGAACTTCACGTCGTACGTGGAGGAAAATCAGACTCTATTACACTACTGGCCATTAAAATTGCTACACCAAGAAGAAATGCAGATGATAAACGGGTAATCATTGGACAAATATTATACTGGAACTGACATATGATTACATTTTCACGCAACTTGGGTGCATAGATCCAGAGAAATCAGTACCCAGAACAACCACCTCTGGCCGTAATAACGGCCTTGATACGCCTGGGCATTGAGTCAAACAGAGCTTGGATGGCGTGTACAGGTATGCAGCTTCGTACGCAGCATCGTATGCAGCGTGTACAGGTATGCAGCTTCAACACGATACCACAGTTCATCAAGAGTAGTGGCTGGCGTATTGTGACGAGCCAGTTGCTCGGCCACCATTGACCAGACGTTTTCAATTGGTGAGAGATCTGGAGAATTTGCTGGCCAGGGCAGAAGTCGAACATTTTCTGTATCCAGAAAGGCCCGTACGGGACCTGCAACATGCGGTCGTCCATTATCCTACTGAAATGTATGGTTTCGCAGGGATCGAATGAAGGGTAGAGCCACGGGTCGTAACACATCTGAAATGTAATATCCACTGTTCAACGTGCCGTCAATGCGAACAAGAGGTGACGGAGTCGTGTAACCAATGGCACCCCATACCATCACGCCGGGTGATACGCCAGTATGGCGATGACGAATACATGCTTGCAATGTGCGTTCACCGTGATGTCGCCAAACAGATGCCACCATCGTGATACTGTAAACAGAACCTGGATTCATCCGAAAAAATGACGTTTTGCCATTCGTCGTTGAGTACACCATCGCAGGCGCTCCTGTCTGTGATGCAGCTTCAAGGGTAACCGCAGTCATGGTCTCCGAGATGACAGTCCATGCTGCTGCAAACGTCGTCGAACTGTTCGTGCAGATGGTTGTTGTCTTGCACACGTCCCCATCTGTTGACTCAGGGATCGAGACGTGGCTGCACGATCCGTTACAGCCATGCGGATGAGATACCTGTCATCTCGACTGCTAGTGATACGAGGCACAGCGTTCCATATTACCCTTCTGAACCCACCGATTCCATATTCTGCTAACAGTCATTGGATCTCGACTAACGCGAGCAGCAATGTCGCGATACGATAAACCGCATCGCGATAGGCTTCAATCCGACCTTTATCAAAGTCGGAAACTGGATGGTACGCATTTCTCCTCCTTACACGAGGCATCACAATAACGTTTCACCAGGCAACGCCGGTCAACTGCTGTTTGTGTATGAGAAATCGGTTGGAAACTTTCCTCACGTCAGCACGTTGTAGGTGTCGCCATCGGCGCCAACCTTGTGTGAATGCTCTGAAAAGCTAATCATTTGCATATCACAGCATGTTCTTCCTGTCGGTTAAATTTCGCGTCTGTAGCACGTCATCTTCGTGGTGTAGCAATTTTAATGGCCAGTAGTGTATAAAAACGATGGTGTTTTCACAAACACTCTGAAATAAATAATAAAGAGTAATCACACTACCTGAAAGTTGTCCTCAGCCACTATCCCACATTAAAACAATGCGACGATCTACGAATATATGGACACACGTTAGGGGCTAGTAGGACTTCGTTATCGCACTGTAGATTTTATTGCATGGTCAGTGCGACGGCCTGCATCTCATACTGCTGTTTACGTTCACTTAAAGTGCTTTGCGATTTACGTACTTCCGTTAACACTAGGTGTTAAGAGGCTGTTCAAAGGAATTTGTCAGTTTGCGCTTTCTTAACTATCAGGAACTGTAGCAGATCAGATACCCAACACGAAACTGTCCGAATTGGAGACTATATCCCCAAGTTCATTAATGAAAAGACAGACAAACAAAGCTGTGGTTTCGAGAAGGAGTTCTTTTTCCTCTCTAGTGTGAGACGCTTTGTGTCAAAGCGCTATTTCCTCCCGAGAAGGCGTGCGGGAAATCAGGTCACGGACGGCCGCGTTTGTAGCTCCTTCTCTAGTCGCTAAGTGGAAGCTTAGCCGGACAACTCCTGAGCTCTTTCACTGGCGATTCATGCCGTCGGGGAGTAGGCAGTGACCTAACGTAGCCAACACTAGTTTCTAGTAGATGCAAAATTCTTTATTGGCTACTGTCGAGATTTTGATGTTGACAGCTATTACATTACAGTGTATGAAATGACCACCGGTGACCAAACGCAATGTACAACATGATGTTTCGCCGAAAAGTCATAACAACTTTGCTTCACCGTTACAAATAGCATGCTCCTACAAGTCGTGGGTCTAATTACAGCAGAAGAATACGAAACGAAATTTACTGTTAATCTAATTATTCCACTTGTTTAGGTTACGACCCGAACTATTCTAAAAAAAAAGAACATAAGAGAAATAGAACATATTACTTCCAAACGATGAATACATACTGCCGATCTCTTAGGACGTGACAACTCTATTAGTATCTATCACTGTTTAACATATTACTCTACTTTTTCTCCAGAGAAAGCATTTTCGGGGTATTATTCCGGTTAAGTGTTCGTCCAGGTACATAGAGCTGTCCCAGAATGCTTGTCCAACAAAGTCACACGAAAGTGAAACTACGAACCCTTAAATGCATGATTTTTTATTTCAAACTGTAAAAATTACTACGTTTAGTTTATAGTGCCTACATTACGAAAAAAAACATTGAAAACAATTTTAATTAAATTAACAAAGTATTATTGTTGACAATCGCTACAAACACGAAAACAGACCTAATTTCAAATCTATCGTAAAGACACTCGAATTAACCGTCTACACCATATCTACTTACGTTTTCAAAATAAAAAAGTTGTTTTCAAACCCGCAAATCAGTGCACAAACACCAAAAAAACGTCTATACTTTCCGCCAAAACACACGCGCGGCAGTACATCCACACAGCTGATCGTCGAACTGGTTCAGTTCATCCTGCCATTTACCGTCGCTATGAAGAACTACTAGCAGCTTAGCAGCTGCAGTAGAGTGTATACACTTAACTACATAACGAATTTGTTACAAAATGTTGCTCAGTATAGGATACATCGAAGAAATGAAGTCTCTAGCTGGTCGGCTACACTATGCATTAAAGGGTTAAGTTATAGTTTTAATCACACAAGGTACTACGGAAGAAACTATTTAAATTTGATAATGTCGGAACTGAATGTTAGTTATTCTTCGTATCTTATAATTGTAAGCAAAATAAGTGTTACTTTTAATGTTTAGACTAGCTTCCCTTACAGTTTTCTTTGTAAAATGACATTTCCTTCTCTATAAGCTGAATTTACAACGAAACAGATTCTGTTCGCCATCAATAAATCGGTCCACTTCTGTTGCTGATACAAGCGAATCATTTGCCATTTCACACGCAAGAAATACAGTCACACCAGTATCGTATTCAGCCCTAAAAGAAATTGACGCAGGTACAAAATGAGTAAGCAAAGCGTTTCCCACCTCGAAAGAATATTAAGAGTTCAAAGACTCTTAGTGTATGGTGTAGTACTGAGCGTTTTACATTAATTATTTTCCATTAGTATACAACAGTCATATGATAAGTAATGTAATGAAATGTATTACATATTGCCAGCGCTGTAGGAGTCATAAAAGTGTTACCTGACCACGGAGAAATAGCTAATGGGGTTTTTGGATAATCCTATTCATTACTGTTCCATATACAACTTAAGTAGATTCGGTGAATCCTGTTACCTAACTCTGTTGCGCCGAACAGCGACGAGTGATTTACCTGACAAAATTTGAGGTTGCAAAAAAAAAAAAAAAAAAAAAAAAAAAAAAAAAAAAAAAAAAAAAAGAAAAAGATTCGAATTGCTGAGTTTTCTGTTTCTCCTAATGTACTTCTGAAAAGCTTCGGAAGAAAAAGAAAACGACAGAATAGTATGTCCACGACAAAAATGTAGAACTTCTAGAAATAAATCGTAAATGAAATTCGGAGAATTTTCCTACCTAACGCTAGTGAAATTCCGTAGAACGGGAGGATGGCAGAAGCAGGCGTACACCGACCTGTGGGCGAAGACGAGCTCGCCCCAGTCGCAGCAGCCGGGCGGCAGCGGCAACTTCTCGCGTGGCCGGCGACGCACGACTGACACGACGCCGCCGCCGCCGCCGCCGCCGCCGCCGCCGCCGGACGCCGGCGCAGCCCGCGGACGCCAGGCGCCGCCGCCGCCACCGGCGCGCTTCGTTCTGATTGGTCGAAGCATGCTCCCTCTGCCGCCAGCAGCAGGTGTCTGCCCGGAGCTGGTTAACGCGGCGGCAGTCTCGCACCGACTGCCCTCCGTGGTCCCCGCCACTTCATAAGCAGCTTTGGCAATTCATATATCGATTATCTTCAAAATACCTACGTTCGTTTACATCCACAAATATGCACACCCAAAATAAATCTGACAGTTTGTCAATCGTTACACCATACTCTTCGCCCAAACATTAATCGGAAGGCCTAATGGTTCCGACAGACCGGCGTGTCATCCTCAGCCGATAGGCGGCGCTGGATGCGGATGTCGTCGTCAGTTTTCGTGGCCAGAGCCGCTGCTTCTCAGACAAGCTCCTCAGTTGGCCTCTCCAGTGCTGAATGCACCCCACAAGCCAACAGTCCTTGGCAGACCCATAGAGTCACCCATCCAAACACGACAGCGCTTAACTTCGGTGGTCTGACGAGAACCGGTGTTAACACTGCGGTAAGGCCGTTGGCCTTCACACCCTATTAGTGACTAACATTTGTTCCTGGCACAAAAAGAGATGAATGTGTCCACAAATACGCAGCTGGGTTCGATTCCATATAGGTGTGTGGTCAGCGTCTGTGTTTATTAGAATTAAGAAATGTACGGCAGTCAGTCGCTAATAATTGTGATGTTGGTATGTGGGACAAACTGGAGGGCGACTTGAGGTTAGTAATAAATTGTAGAACAAGTAGTCTTGTTTATATAAAAACACTTTTTTTCGTAAGCTGGTGACCGGTTTCGACCCCATGCGCATCATCTTCGGACTTCCAATGACGACGTGTGGAGGTGATGGAACGGAACAGGAACTGTAAATGCCACTCTCAGAAATCGAACAGTGGCGTCTCCGCAGGTCATCACCTGAATATGGTCCGAAGGTCCACACTTCGTCGATACCGTTCACTACTTGTGAATAAAAGTGCCTTTACAGGTCAAGACTTTTCTACATAATATTTTATTGTTCATTGCTATCGCTGCTCCTCCCACTTTGTTTACAAAGAATATGTTCACGTTAGTTTTAACGGACATGTTGCCAGCCACCTCATTGAAAATGAACGTGGCATTCTGGTTGTGTCCCCGTGTATGAAATATAGAGAAAAGTTTCTGCCAGGAGCAGTCGCCTCGCCGTACTTTGCTCAAGGAGCAGATAGCAACGAAGAACTCTAATGTTTAGGAACCTTTTAAGGGTTGCCTTTAGCTCGGCCGGTGCCAGCAGATACCAGCAGGCATAGCGACCCCCATGGCCCCTCCTCCAGTGTTGGCCTATTATAATAGTAACTCTCCATGCTCACATATGAGAGCATGGGCCACATTAAGAAAAGTAAAATTTTTTCTATACCAGTAGGCTGTGTACTCTAAATCTCAATGAATTTAGCGCCAAACTGAGCCAATAATTATACTGTGCTTTGGGAAATCTGGGTGTGAATGCATCGTAAAGTGTAACGTGTCTTCTGCTGGTACGTACGTAAGTTCCTAGAGCTCAAGGTGTATATTTTTAATTGGAGCTGATGTTAAAATGAAGCCATTTGTGTCTCAATAATTAGTTATTAGTAAACATTTATCCCTGTAATCAAGCGCAATTGTACATTTTTTTTTCACTGCAAATAAGCCGTCTGAGGACCACGTTCCAAATTCAGTTCTCCGCCCTTTGTTCTTTTCTTTTCTTCAGGTATGCTTTCATCTGTTCATCATGTTTCTTCTTCCTGTCTTCAGGTCATCTTGAACCAGTCTTTTTAGTTACCCTTCCTTGGAATCCTTCCATTTTTAATACCTTTTCCAAAAATGCTCCTCTGTTGTTTATATCTTCTTTTTTATATTATTTCTTTCTAAATTCTTTAGTACTTCGTTGACCCAGCTTGTTGTGGACTTCTTTCCCCCTAAATGTTTGAAAATCTTTTTAGTTAATCTACTGTCCTGCATTCGAAACAAAAGTCCAAAAAGTAAGAGTCTTCTTTTTCTTATTACGTTTGTGATATTTTCTATATTTTGGTAGATTTCAGCATTACTTCATAATTTCCAAACTTCTACAGTGTTTTGTGGTCCTAAAATTTTCCTTATAATGCGTCTTTCTAGTACTTCTAATTAATCTAAATTATAGTTTAATATCAGGAATTCGCTTGCATATAGGTATTCTGGCTTTACTACTGTGCTGTAATGCCTTATTTTTGCATTTTTGGGCAGGCGCTTTTGTTTGAAGAGGTCTTTGGTGATACCATATGCTCTCCCCATTTTATGCAACATTTCCTCTACTGCAGACTTTTCCGAAACATTTTCTTGGATTATCTCCTCTAGATATTTGAAATTTTTTTACCCTACCTATTTGACCAATATCTGCATTCGGGAATTTTGGAGCATCCTTAACGTTTGTTAATTTTTTTTTTTCCTGCAGAAATTCTTAAGCCAGTTCTGCTGGCTATTTTATCCAACAGATTTATTTGCGTTGTAGCAGATGCAACATTTTAGGAAAGTATAGCAAAATGATGAGCAAATGCAAGACAGTTGACTTCGATCTTTTTCTTCTTCTTCATAACCTTATAGGTGAGATGTTGAGTTCAATAAGTTTTCGTTCCAAATTCTCACTTTTTTCTCTATAACATTATCAAAAAGAATTGCGGTAGGCTGTCACCTTGTCGAACTCCTATTTTTAATTTGAAAGGCTGTGAAACTTCTCCCACAAATTTTACTTTACAGACTGTATCTGTCTTTCACGGATTAGATTTGCCAGCTTACACTTCACGGTGAATTCTTTGTATGTAATACTGTTTCAATTGCAGTATGCAAAGTCCTCAAAATGAATGTACATTTTTATCATTTATTCACTTTTTTAAACAGCAGTAAGTCAAAACTAGCGTTAGTTCGCACAGAAATCACCGCACAGGCCGATTGAGAAGCCAGTGGCGACTGCCTTTAGAATAATTCACAGCTATTTTTAGCAATGTATTTATATATTGTTTGATGTGTTCCACATGCAAGCCAGAAAATCAGGCAACGTACTTCTTATCCAGAGGCACAGTGAACTTATGGACTGCCTAAGTATGTTTTTGATCAATGCCAATCCCTTTGGAGGATACAATGTGTCCCAAAAAGAATATTTCATTGTGGGCTAAATTAACCCTTGTAGGCTTCACTAAATGTCAAGCCTCTCTCAAATGCCCCAAAACTTGGCTCAGATGGTCCAATGCTCATCAAAACTAGTACTATCCACAACCACATCGTGCAGATAGTTGTATACAAATTTGAATTTAAGATCGCCCAGGAGAGAGTCCAATAGATGAGACAAGACTGCCACACCTGTGACTAAACCAAAGGAAAACTTATTAAATTCAGAAAGGTTATTATCAGTAGAAAAGACAGTTAACGGTTTGGAATCTTGTGTAAGGGGTATTTGGTAATATTCCTGGTTAAGATCTACTATAGTGATGACGTTATCCGCCGCAGACCATCTAGCTGAGGAAGTGGCACATATTCCACAACCACCTTTCTATTCAATGCCCGATATCGACAACAGGCATAACTCTTACCATTCTGCTTTGGGGCCAAAAATATTGCAGCCACTTATGGTGAAACCGACAGTCTCCCTACACCATCATGTAACAACTGATTCGCAATTTTATGCTTTTTTTCCATTTTGTATGGTAAAAGCTTATATTTCGTCTGTCGCAGCGGATTCTGGTTGGTTATCCATTAGTTGGCTTTTGGAGTATGCTGTAGATATAAATTTGATACTTGATCTTATCAGTAACTCCCAATTGATCCGTCAGGGCCTCACGAAACCCATTTAATAACTCCACAAATTCGGAGGCCTCCTACTCAGGCAGATATCCCACCTGAAACTCAGGCCCATTAACAGAAACACTACACACCTTCATGTATCTACCAGGAACAGAAAATGGATACCTTTTTTCAGGCTGGAATTTAAATTAACCCGACCCCCTGTATAACGAAGAAGACTCTGCACAGTCTCTAAAAAACTGCAGCCCAACAACAACTTCACGGTTAACCCCCTTACATCAACAACTTCACTGGCCGTGTTAAATAATAAAACATGAAGTGGGGCTACCCTGACATCGAACGGCAGTTCTGGTTGATGGTTTTTCAAGTCAGGAAACCTAGAAACTCAGCAGTATCTACGATATCAATCGTAATCGACCGACGAAGCATTACTACCGGATTCAAGTGGAGTGCACGCGGATTTAGAGTCAAGCTAGGCCCACATATATGGTAAGCGTAGTTTAGTCACTGTGCATTCCCGACGGCAGCCTAATGGCGGAGATCCGTGGTCACAAGGCGGCCACGTACCTGCTTGCCTGCTTAATGACATCAACTCTCCTGACATCTATTGTGCGGCACGACACAGTCTCTCATGAAATACCCGCTTTTTTTTAAAAAAAAAAGGAGAGAGAGAGAGAGAGAGAGAGAGAGAGAGAGATAGAGAGAGAGAACAAAATACATGACTCAAGATCCAACAGAACGTTGTATGCCCTTTTCTGGTCAGTCGATTCTACACTATAAACTGACAGAACTGCTTTTCATCTTCATAAAGGACATTGTCCATCCGAGTTTCTAATCGTCCAGAAAGAATTTTCTTGTGGAGCGCACTTAAGGCTTTCTCATTTTGCAAGGTTTCCACAACTATCCTACTCAGTCAACCAACAGTTAAAGGGGAAATTAATTGGAAAATAACACTACACGGAACTTGCAATACGTGGGTTTGTTGTAGTTTAACAGCGAACCACAATAATTGCACCGTCTGGTCGGTACTTCCTCCTACAAATAGCCCCAGAACTTCCTGAATAATGGCAGGTAAAGGGTTACGTAATTTATAAAATTGTTTACAAGGATGAAGCCTTTGACTCATATCTCCATGTCCTGCACGTCCTACATCATCTTCATCTAGCCAGTTAAGGAAGACACTTGAGCCGGCCGGGAGTGGCCGAGCGGTTCTAGGCGCTACAGTCTGGAACCGCGCGACCGCTACGGTCGCAGGTTTGAATCCTGCCTCGGGCATGGATGTGTGTGATGTCCTTAGGTTAGTTAGGTTGAAGTAGTTCTAATTTCTAAGGGACTGATGACCTCAGAAGTAAAGTCCCATAGTGCTCAGAGCCATTTGAACCATTTGAAGACACTTGTCGTTGTATTGCTGGTACTTCCTCTTGCAACATTTGAATTTCTGACAGTCTCTGAGGATCTTTATTAATTAAACATACGTGCTCGACCCCGTTTTCTAAATGATCTAACAAGGCTTGCAATTGAAAGATTTGTGTACAGGAGAGAGACGCAACACTAAATGCAGAGACACCCACTTGCACATCAGACAGCAGTGCCCTGCACGTGGAGCAGGCTGCACTTGCCTCCCCAGTAGTTGAGGGGTGATGTTTGCCTGTAAGCCAAAGCAACCCGCAACCACTGGCACAACTCGTTAATGCTGCCCTTCTCAGACTGCTGTCTAATGTGCAATTCAAACTGGAGGTAATTTTCCCTCAAATGAATCAGACCTTCATACTCGTTGTTCTCAGGATTCTACAATCTGAAACAGCACAATATTACGAGTACAATGGATAATTTACTTGAATCATGCGACAGTGTATTAGTTACATTACACTGCTTGCTTACTACCAATATTTACAATACCACCACCTTCTTGACCAAATAACTACATAACTACGCTCTGCTAGTAATTAAATGTAATAAAAGGACAAGGGGATCTACGAGTGGCGGCTACTGAGCCTGCATAAAAAATATCTTTATTTCACACAACCACCAGGTGTACACACCAGTGATAAGTACACTTGACAGTAAATACCGTCAACAGCATGTATCTTAAATGAATGAGCAAGAATCAATCAGATTTACAACTCAGTATTCCAGTTTAATCACCTTTGAAATAGCCTGTTATTTTAAGCAAAACCTGTAATCCGCATTTATTTAAAAGGGGCCAATTAAGAAAACTGTTTTAAACAAGTATTTTTAAACAAATACTTTTGCAAGAAAATACCAAAAACTTAAAAATTTTCAAGAACTCTTTTAAGAATACAAGAAAAATCGCAAACCATTATAAAACTAAAATGACATCACCAGTAGCTCAATTAACATTTCATGAGGAAGAACCCCATAAGAAGGTGAACCCGTTGGAACAAGTACACAAGCCACAAACGTAATACCAGACATACAAGTATACTGGCCCACCAACAGCCATTCACAACAGGAACCCACTTGGCCCCATCTTAACGTTTCCACTAGTGATCAATTTACATGCAGCCAAACACGCCAAAAAACAGCACATCTAACAAGAGCAAAAGACGAACTTTATGAAACAGAAAAACGTCAATCAGTTTTAAGCTTGCGACACACTGAGAAAATACTGGACACAACTAAATACACATTGTCAGAAGCTCTTTGCCTTTTACAAAAAACGTGACCCATAGTTACGCAGTGCACGGGTGAGAGGTGTTTGCGCAATTAAATTTACTAAATGTAAACACGTTGCCTTTTAATAAAACATGACCATAAATGAAAGAAAATACAGTTATTCAGTACACCGGTGAGAGGTGTAGCACAGTTAAAGTTACTAACAGCAAACACTTTGCTTTTTAATAAAACGTGGCCATTAATTAAAGAAAACACAGTTATTCAGTGCACCGGCGAGAGACGCTTGAACAGTTAAATTTACTATCAGCATCAAGAACTGACAAATGTATGTCCTAGTGGTACCAGAGGCCAAAAATTATTTTGAACAACTCAGTTGTAGAACAAGTCTCACAAATCTCTTATTTAAGCTGTGCTACAAGTTTTGATTTTGATTCTAATATGTAAATAAAATACGCTGTCTGTGGTATCATTAGCAGAAAATTGGGCCATTAAGTACAAAAAGAGACCATCACGAAATTCTATAAACTGATGGCAGTTCCTGCGCTGTCCTGTGGAGGGTTCCTACAAAACATAAATAAATAAATTCTGACAACAGAGATGAAGTTCCTAAGGAAGACGAAGGGGCGTGCAAGAAGAGACGTGATTAGAAATGAAGATATTAGAACATGATGCTCTAAACGCCTTTTTAAGAGACAGTCTTCACTCCTTCCGATCTGATCATGTAAGCGTAGAAAAGTTGTGGAATGATTTCAAAGAGATAGTATCGACAGCAATTGACAGATATGTACCACATAAATTAATATCCCCCATGGTACGCAAAAGGGGTCAGATCGCCGTTGCAGAAACAGCGAAAAAAACATGCCAAATTTAGAAGAACGTAAAATCCCCAAGACTGGCGAAGTTTTGCAGACGTTCGAAATTTAGCGCGTACTTCAATGTGAGATGATTATAATAATTTCCACAACGAAATTCTGTCTCGAAATCTGGCAGAAAACCCAAAGAGATTCTGGTCATACATAAAGCACACCGCTGGCAAGACGCAATCAATACCTTCACTGCGTGATAACTACGGTGAAGTCACTGATGACAGTGCCACTAAAGCAGAGTTATTAAACACGGTTTTCCGAAACTCCTTCACCAAAGAAGATGAAGTAAGTACTCCCAAATTCCAATCAAGAACAACTGACAAGATGAGAAATATAGAAGTACATATATTCGATGTAACAAAGCAGCTTGAATCACTTAATAAAGCTAAGGCCTGTGGTCCAGATTATATACCAGTCGGGTTACTCTCAGAGTATGCTGATACAATAGCTCCATATTTAGCAGATATATTCAACCGCTCGCTCACAGGAAGATCCGCACCTAAAGACTGGAAAATTGCTCAAGTCCCACCAATACACAAAAAGGGAAATAGGAGCAATCCGTTGAATTACAGGCCCATATCACTAACGTCGATTCCCAGTAGGGTTTTGGAACATATACTGTATTCAAACATTATGAAGTATCTCGAAGAAAACAATTTATTGACACATAGTCAGCAGGGATTCAGAAAATATCGTTCTACATCTACATCTACATCTATATCCATACTCCGCAAGCCACCTGACACTGTGTGGCGAAGGGTACCCTCAGTACCTCTATCGGTTCTCCCTTCTATTCCAGTCTCGTATTGTTCGTGGAAAGAAGGATTGTCGGTATGCTTTTGCGTGGGCTCTAATCTCTCTGATCTTATCCTCATGGTCTCTTCGCGAGATATACGTAGGAGGGAGCAATATACTGCTTGACTCTTCCGTGAAGGTATGTTCTCGAAACTTCAACAAAAGCCCGTACCGAGCTACTGAGCGTCTCTCCTGCAGAGTCTTCCACTGGAGTTTATCTATCATCTCCGTAACGCTTTCGCGATTACTAAATGATCCTGTAACGAAGCGCGCTGCCCTCCGTTGGATCTTCTCTATCTCTTCTATCAACCCTATCTGGTACGGCTCCCACACTGCTGAGCAGTATTCAAGCAGTGGGCGAACAAGCGTGCTGTAACCTACTTCCTTCGTTTTTGGATTGCATTTCCTTAGGATTCTTCCAATGAATCTCAGTCTGGCATCTGCTTTACCGACGATCAACTTTATATGATCATTCCATTTTAAATCACTCCTAATGCGAAACACAACTAGCTCTTTATACTCATGAAGGAATGAGTGCTATTGACATAGTATGTCAAAATGGTTCAATATTTTTAGATTTCCAGAAGGTTTTCGACACCGTTCCTCACAAACGTCTTCTAATCAAACTGCGTGCCTATGGAATATCGCCTCAGTCAGAAAGGTCTAAGTTCGTAGTAAGAGACGGAAAGTCATCGAGTATAACAGAAGAACGTAATATCCGGCGTTCCCCAAGGAAGTGTTATAGGACCTCTGTTGTTCCTGATCTATATTAATGATGTAGGAGACAATCAGAGTAGTCGTCTTAGAGTGTTTGCAGATGATGCTGTCATTTACCGTCTTGTAAAGTCATCAGATGACCAAAACGAATTGAAAAATGATTTAGATAAGATATCTGTAGGGTGCGGAAAGTGGCACTTGACCCTGAATAAAGAAAAGTGTGAAGTTATTCACGTGAGTACTAAAAGAAATCCACCAAATTTCGATTACACGATAAATCACACAAATCTGAAGGCTGTAAATTCAACTAAATACTTGTTGTTGTTGTTGTGATCTTCAGTCCTGAGACTGGTTTGATGCAGCTCTCCATGCTACTCTATCCTGTGCAAGCTTCTTCATCTTCGAGTACCTACTGCAACCTACATCCTTCTGAATCTGCTTAGTGTATTCATCTCTTGGTCTCCCCCTACGATTTTTACCCTCCACGCTGCCCTCCAAAACTAAATTGGTGATCCCTTGATGCCTCAGAACATGTCCTACCAACCGATCCCTTCTTCTAGTCAATTTGTGCCACAAACTTCTCTTCTCCCCAATCCTATTCAATACTTCCTCATTTGTTATGTGATCTACCCATCTAATCTTCAGCATTCTTCTGTAGCACCACATTTCGAAAGCTTCTATTCTCTTCTTGTCCAAACTATTTACCGTCCATGTTCCACTTCCATACATGGCTACTCTCCATACAAATACTTTCAGAAATGACTTCCTGACACTTAAATCTATACTCGATGTTAACAAATTTCTCTTCTTCAGAAACGCTTTCCTTGCCATTGCCAGTCTACATTTTATATCCTCTCTACTTCGACCATCATCAGTTATTTTGCTCCCCAAATAGCAAAACTCCTTTACTACTTTAAGTGTCTCATTTCCTAATCTAATACCCTCAACATCACCCGACTTAATTCGACTACATTCCATTATCCTCGTTTTGCTTTTGTTGATGTTCATCTTGTACCCTCATTTCAAGACACTGTCCATTCCGTTCAACTGCTCTTCCAAGTCCTTTGCTGTCTCTGACAGAATTACAATGTCATCGGCGAACCTCAACGTTTTTATTTCTTCTCCATGGATTTTAATACTTAGGGATTACAATTTCAAATAACCTAAATTGGAACGATCATACAGATAATGTTGTGGGTACAGCAAACCAAAGACTGCGATTCATTGGCAGAGCACTTGGAAGGTGCAACAGATCTACTAGAGAGACTGCTTACACTACTCTTGTCCGTCCTATTCTGGAGTATTGCTGTGCGGTGTGGGATCCCCGTCAGGTGGGACTGACGGATGACATCGAAAAAGTACAAAGAAGGGCAGATCGTTTTGTATCATCGCGAAGTAGGGGAGATAGTGCCACAGACATGATACCTGAATTGGAGTGGCAATCATTAAAACAAAGGCGTTTTCGTTGCGACGGGATCTTCTCATGAAATTTCAATCACCAGTTTTCTCCTCCGATTGCGAAAACATTCTGTTGGCACCAACGTACGTAGGGATAAATGATCATCACGATAAAATAAGAGAAATAAGGGCGCGCACAGAAAAATTTAAGTGCTCATTTTTCCCGCGCGCCGTTCGAGAGTGGAACGGTAGAGAGACAGCTTGAACGTGGTTCATTGAACCCTCTGCCAGGCACTTTATTGTGGATAGCAGAGTATGTAGGTGAATTAAATATTTTCAACATGAAAGAAGAATACAAAAACATCATATACATTAGAGACAAAACCTCATAAGAACGTCAGGTCACAGAATTCTCCATGAGATCCCGAACTGTATCCCGAATGGGAAAAAGAGTTACTGGAAGATCTGGAAAAAAATGGGAATGATTTTGTTCGGGAGTTCGGAACCGGCAGTAGTTTAATCCTGGAAAGGAACAACAAGAAGAAGAAGAAGAAGAAGAAGATGATGATAATTTAATTCCAGTACCATGGAAAGAATAATAATGCAGTCAGATGTATGATGGAAATCATTACTTTTTTTTGCTTCTTTCGAAAAACCTTATTTGATAGCGATCTGCAATCCGCACTTTAGTAAAAGAGGGTTATCACAGGTAAAGTAATATAAAAGTACACTGTTTCAACTGGATGTTCTTTTATATTCGTAAGAAAATTTGGCGACAAAGTTGAAAAAGAGACCATAATTAAATTCTATAAAGAGATGGCGGTTCCTGTGTTATCCTAAGGAGGTGAAAGCTGTTTTGCCACAAAAAGCAAGAAAGATTTATCTAATCCATTTTTCGTTGACTATGTTCTCCAAAAACAATTGTCGTTGCTTTAAGAATGGAAGGTTTGATAAACGTATCACCAATAGTGTAAGATTGTTTATTTTTTGCTATTAAGAAAGAAATCCCGTATGATGCTTCAATAACATTCTCATTTTCCTGCTGAAAGATCCCAGTAGAGTCCAGCTTCATGCGATTTCAAAAAATTTCTTTTCCAACAAAAAACTCTTTTGATTTGTTTTTCAACGCTGGCTGGGCTGTTGTTAGATGACGATCCAGACGCACAGGTCGCAATGGGTCGTTATTGAGGACATCATAACACACAACACACTGTGGCAACTGGACGTTACCTTTTTCAGTAAACGTACATTCATACTAGTATACAGTTAGTCTACATTATACAATCCTCTTTTAGCGGACTTTTTTTCGTTCCACGTACAAAACCGATAATAATACTACTAACTTCTGTAGAGCGCAATAGGCGAAATAATGAGTTAAAAAATGTTGAGTGCTGACTGAAGAATGCGTTGTGTCAGCAGTAAGTAGGTCACGCATGAGGCAAAATTGATGCTGGCAAATCTACAGAAAATGCACTCGCTAACTGTAATTTGAACGCAAATCTTTTTACAGGCCTGACCACATGTTTCTGCTGTCTCTTGATCTTTCTGCCTCCCCCCCCCCCCCACTGCCAAGGGTCCGCGTTCCTCAGGTTGGAAACGACTGCTCGCAATGATATATCACAGCTGATTTCTTGCTAATGGGTGCCAGCCATGGATCGCTGGAGAAATCGAAAGCGATATTGCCTGCAATCGTCGTTCGCTTCAGTCCTGTTTGCGCCTCATTACTTGTAAATAACTAGTTGCAGAAACGTACACGAGAGATTTACCGAGCAATTTCACCCAGTATTACGAACGTCACTTTCGTGAATGTCCGCTGTTAGAAATTACAAGCAATCAGCGATCGGTCCCTGCGATCTGCGCACACACGTGCGATCTGTGGACAGACTGGGCAACCTGTGCGACAGATTGCTGCGATCCGTCGTATGACGGTCCCAAAAGTTTGACTAACAAAAGAACGATAAGCGGAAAAAGGAATTTTCTCCGTAGTTTACAGAAGAACGAAATATTTCAAATAAATTCTTTAATCTGAAAATACTGAATAAAAGGGGTTTGTACATGTACATTTTTATAAGAAAAGTAGAATCTTCTGCAGCGGTCTGGACAGAGAACTCAGAAAGAGACTCATAAAATGTCTTGTATGGAGTGTTCTTCTATATGGCGCTGAAACATGGACTATGAGGAAAAAAGACAGAGAAAGGGTGGAGGCTTCTGAGATCTGGACATGGCGGAAGATGGAAAGAATAAGTTGGATGGACAGAGTAAAAAATGAAGAGGTACTGAGAAGAGTGGGAGAGAAAAGCCAGTTACTAGATGTAATAAAGAGACGAAAAAGAAATTGGACTGATAAAAACAGTTTTAGAAGATTATGTAGAAGGGAAAAGGAAGCGAGGAAGGAAGAGATTCCAGATACTGGATGACATGATGGACGGTACAACATACAGCAGCCTTAAGAAGGAAGCAATGGATCGCAGAAAATGGGGAGGCAAAGGACCTGCTAATATTGCAGATAACTGCTGATGATGATGACATGCGGAGGCCGGTCATTGGTGGCCGAGCGGTTCTAGGCGCTTCAGTCTGGAACCGCGCGACCGCTAAGGTCGCAGGTTCGAATCCTGCCTCGGAAATGGATGTGTGTGATGTTCTTAGGTTAGTTAGGTTGAAGTAGTTCTAAGTTCTAGGGGACTGATGACCTGAGATGTTAAGTCCCATAGCGCTCAGAGCCATTCTTTTTACATGCGGAGTACGTAGTTGAGTGAAGCAGAAAAAAATTAATTTTTGGTAGTTATCAGGAAATACGCCAAAGATAGGTGCGGGGAACGGAAATTCATCACAGAACGCAGTAGTGTACGAAGAACATTGTGTGTCCGATGCAAGGCTCAAGGCGTGGCTGACCCAAGGAAGCCGATGGCCGATGGCCGATGGCGCACTATCAATAACGCCACACAGCATTAGCAATACCATTCTCCAGTACGCGTATTCCCCCATTATTGGAGATGGGCGAGTTAACGGTGGCAGCTATTGCCCCAGAGATCGGATTGTGCGTAGGAATCGTAACCGACATGCAGCTTTCTCCGCACTCTTCTGCTATTTTTCCTTGAATTTCCGTACCTCGCATTGCTTCCAATGTCACAAGACGAACTAAACTAGTTTGCTCTTCCTTTCATGCCTCCGTTTCTCTGTTTTCACCAATACTGAGTGCAGTGAACGGTCGAGTATCAAGTGCTCGCTCTGTCGTCACTTGGGTGTGCACCCATGCCCCTCTAGTGGAGAGTTTGGGGACTCAGCGCTCTCACAGAGACCACACGCCTTTCGGTAGACAATGGTATTACGATCCATTCAGGGGTTTTAATTTTATAGTCACTGGCTAGATTCTTTTTGAGTACACCTTATATGTTTTGCTTACAAGAGCTGGTAATGTATTAACACCAGGGCAAGCCAGTGGAGTGTCACAGTGGATATCAGAGCTTCACAGGATAAATGACTTCCTGAACTTCGATATAATTTGAGTTTTCGATTGATGATTAACAGTTTTTGACTAATATACGCAGATATTGTGCTGGCGTTTCCACATGTACACCTGTGATTTATGATATTCATCTGACGACAAATATCGCTTGGCAGAGACGAACTTTGTTCATCTCTCGTTTGTCGGAAATTTGTCATTTCCAGTGAGGTACCACTGTAATACTGGAGTGCGGATGTTTCTCCAGATGACATTCACTACTGGAACGCATTACAGTGAGGTGCAAAGAGTCATGGGACACCTGATAATACCGTGTCGGACTTCCTTTTGCCCAGTGTAGTCTGCAGTTCGACGTGACATTATCTCAACAAATCGCTGGAAGTCTTCTGCAGGAATAACGATCTATGTTGCGTCGACAGCCGCCCACATTTACCAAAGATTTGCCGGTGCAGGATTTTGTCCACGAACTCACTTCTCGATTATAGCCCATAAACGTTCGCTGCAAGTCGCGTCGGTCGATCTGTGTGGCCAAATCATTCGCTCCAGTTTTCCAGAATGTTCTTCAAACCGATCTAGAAAAAGGGTGGCACGGTCACATTGTGCATTTTCATCCATAAAAATTCCATCGTTGTTTCGGAACACGACATCCATGAATGACTGCAAATGGCCTCCAAGTAACCGAATATAACCAGCAAGCTGTCCACTCCACGTGAATACAGTCCACACCATTATGGAGCCACCATAAGCATGCAGGGTGCCTTGTTGTCAGATTGGTTCCATGGCTTCGTGGGGTCTGCGCCACACTCGAACCGTACCATCTACTCTCAGCAATTGAAATCAGGACTCATCTGATCAGCCCATGTTTTCCAATCGTCTATGGTGTAGCCTATATAGCCACAAGCCAGGAGAGGCGATGAAGGGATATTGTCCTCTTGAAAAAAAGCACTCGCGTCGGTCGTCTCCTGCCATAGCCCATTAACGCCAAATTTTGCCGCATTGCCCTGATGGATACGTTCGTCGTACGTTCCATATTGATTTCCGTGGTTATGTCGCGCAGTGTTGCTTGTCTGTTAGCACTGACAACTCTGCGCAAACGCCGCTGCTCTCGGTCGTTAAGTGAAGGCAGTCAGCCACTGCTTTCTCTGTGGTGCGAGGTAATGCCTAAAGTTTGGTA
The DNA here is from genome assembly GCF_023864275.1 of Schistocerca cancellata. NCBI lineage: Eukaryota > Metazoa > Arthropoda > Insecta > Orthoptera > Acrididae > Schistocerca > Schistocerca cancellata. The sequence goes on along the minus strand of NC_064626.1, from coordinate 266,100,403 downwards.
TTTTCTGCACATTCTTGTCACTGTGGATCTCGGAATATTGAATTCCCTAATAAGGAGCGACAAAAAAGTTTTATTTGCGTGCGTTGCGGCAGCGTATTCCAACGTAATGCGCCTCCGACGCGGGTATATAAGAATCGACATGTAGGCAAAGGATTAGTGTAAAATTCGTGTCTTTCCGACGTGCGTGAGGTAAATGCGGAAACATGAAGTTCGGTGGCTTTATTTCCAAATGCATCCAAAAAGGACCAACGTGGTGTCATTCCGTTCGTGGCTACCGAAGAACAAACACTGATAGACATCGATCGGAGAATGAAGTATCTGTGTGGGACAGCATATCAATAGAAAACCACCGTTGCGGAAAACTGCGACAAGGGATGCTGCTGCTACATGATAACTGAAGTTCCCACATCGCACATATCGTTGAATGGAAGTTACGACAACTCAAGCAGGAGACACTCTAGCACCCGCCCTATAGTCCTTATCCCCTCCCAAGCCATTATCACGCCTTCGGTCTTTTAGAAAGGCCTTGAAGTGTCGACGATAGCTGTTGGACGAGTACGTGCAACAGTTACGGACTTCTTCACGAGCAGAAAAAGATGTTTTACCAAACGGTTATTTTCAACCCGGCGAGTCAGTGGAATGATTGCCTCAGTGCTCACGGCGATTTTGCCTCATTGGCATACTGATTCTAGACTATACAGCCTTAGAACGGAAATTTTTTGGTCCCTGTTCATAGAATGGCTTCTGGATGTCACTGTCAGAAACTGTCTCTCAAAACGCCGTAGTTTTGCTTGTTGCAGTTTCATCAAAATAATTCAGTGCTAGACTGATGATTCAGCTGAACCTATACACCGCTAGCCTCACTCCGGCTTTTGTCAATGACAGGCGATGACAGACACACTCACGCACTCTTTCACACTTAGAACAGAACTTATACAGTTAGTAACACAATGATGTACTACTTCGAGGGATAAATTGGTACTCTGGATGCCACTGAATATCTGTGTAGCGATACATTTAGAGCACCTTTTAATGTATATAACTAAGCGTACAACGATATAACTATAAATAATTACTAAGCAATCTGTACTTTTCGTAATTCGAATGAAAGTTTTGATTAGCACCATTGTTACACAGAGTACCATTGCCTGTGGTAGCTTATACCATCGTCAACCTCTATGTCAAAATTTAAGCAATCTGTACTTTTCGTAATTCGAATGAAAGTTTTGATTAGCACCATTGTTACACAGAGTACCCTTGCCTGTGGTAGCTTATACCATCGTCAACCTCTATGTCAAAATTTTGCGATTTATAACAAGTGCTTTCTGTTTAGTTGCAGACAGACATAACATCTAGCAGTCTGCAATCACGTACGTTTGATTCTACAGTCAAATTAATGTGGCAACAACATTTAACTGTGAGAGACTTTACCTCCGAGTGGAGGACAACGAATATTGAGCCTAGCTACTATTACTTTGGAAAACTGTTTTTAATATACACAGTCTCCACATTCGTCTAATTTTAGTTGATGTTCACATGGAGAATGTGCTACGAGATAAGAATTTCCTGGGATGCTTACAGCCACAGATAAACAACTGCAACGCCACCTTGACGCATCTGCGATACCGTTGCTGTAGTTGACAAATACTGGTGACCACATAAAAATTTGCGGGAAAAGGACAATAGGACGTGTGGTGACTTGTCAATGAAAGAATTAATATAAAAATATCAAGTATTCCCCCCTTCCCCCTCCCCCCTCACTTCCATGCACCTTCCCATCATAGAACTCTCACCAGGTTTAAACCTGTGACAGCTTTTCAAAAAGGATGTGAAACTGGGATGTGCTAGGGCTGAGATACGAACTTGTTTTATGCTCCCAATTAAGGAAGCTCACATTGTGATGTATTTTAGTAGTAAGGATGACGCCAATTATACTAAGACTTTAATTGTAAAAATTAGTGCACGTTTTGGTCCTCACGCCAAAGAAATTAACAGGTAGATAATCTGTTCACAGTTCACTCTTTACATACGAAATATTTACTAACTGACACTTTTCATAAAAGTCCCTAAAACAGCTGTAGCACACATTTTCATTTCAACCAAAAGAAAGCACACAACTGTTCAGTACACTGTCTCAGTAAGGTCACCGTTTACCTGCGTTTTGTGAAGATGATTTGTTCTTCTCGTACTTTCAGTGTCTTAATTAGTTTGTTCTTCTGTGTCGGTCTCTTTTTATGTTCTTGAAGATCTTGTTTCTTATTTTCTTCTTTCCTATAGTCTTCTCCTCATGTGACACCACTTCTTCGTTGAAATATCTAAATCGTGTTTCTCATAATTTATTTTTTTACTGCGACAAGCAGATTTTTTGGCGACTTCTACATTCCGCCCATCTCTGCACGCTTAAACTACGTCGTATGCCTCAGTGTTATAATCCTCGTCACCTCTTCAAAGGTTCTGACTTCCACCACAACGAATACTGCCTCATTTTCCTAGAAATTCTCATCCGTCTGCCATTACACTATCGAGTCGCAGCATCGACTGACTGTTTTCATTTGCCGCTTTCTCGATAGTTAAAGCTTAACATAGTCAAATTTTCCTACCTTACCAAAGCACTTTTAGGGTCAATTCTAGTGTCCGATACCACCCGTCGGCTTTGACCAATGACGTAATGTGCGATGTTATTTTGTTTGGGCCGCAGATTGCTGTCGATGAACGTTAAATGATTTCTCTGGATTTCCTCGTTACGTGCATATATTAATATTAAAAATTCGATATAGATTGTTTGGCTTTCATCTCGTAATTCTCGTAAATCTCGGCATCTCTTGTTAATGAAAGTAGTCGTCATTTATAAGTAGTTGTGATTTATAAGATATTGATTTCTGACGCTATTCGTTATGGATGAGTCAGTTGTTTTTACTGCGAAAACTCTGCTTCAGAAAATGAGTGATCGTAAATCAAGTATAAAACTTTTGCAATCATTGGGCATCATTGCTGAATTTTACAAGTGCAGTGTCTGTGGAAATTACACTCCTGGAAATGGAAAAAAGAACACATTGACACCGGTGTGTCAGACCCACCATACTTGCTCCGGACAGTGCGAGAGGGCTGTACAAGCAATGATCACACGCACGGCACAGCGGACACACCACGAACCGCGGTGTTGGCCGTCGAATGGCGCTAGCTGCGCAGCATTTGTGCACCGCCGACGTCAGTGTCAGCCAGTTTGCCGTGGCATACGGAGCTCCATCGCAGTCTTTAACACTGGTAGCATGCCGCGACAGCGTGGACGTGAACCGTATGTGCAGTTGACGGACTTTGAGCGAGGGCGTATAGTGGGCATGCGGGAGGCCGGATGGACGTACCGCCGAATTGCTCAACATGTGGGGCGTGAGGTCTCCACAGTACATCGATGTTGTCGCCAGTGGTCGGCGGAAGGTGCACGTGCTCGTCGACCTGGGACCGGACCGCAGCGACGCACGGATGCACGCCAAGACCGTAGGATCCTACGCAGTGCCGTAGGGGACCGCACCGCCACTTCCCAGCAAATTAGGGACACTGTTGCTCCTGGGGTATCGGCGAGGACCATTCGCAACCGTCTCCATGAAGCTGGGCTACGGTCCCGCACACCGTTAGGTCGTCTTCCGCTCACGCCCCAACATCGTGCAGCCCACCTCCAGTGGTGTCGCGACAGGCGTGAATGGAGGGACGAATGGAGACGTGCCGTCTTCAGCGATGAGAGTCGCTTCTGCCTTGGTGCCAATGATGGTCGTATGCGTGTTTGGCGCCGTGCAGGTGAGCGCCACAATCAGGACTGCATACGACCGAGGCACACAGGGCCAACACCCGGCATCATGGTGTGGGGAGCGATCTCCTACACTGGACGTACACCACTGGTGATCGTCGAGGGGACACTGAATAGTGCACGGTACATCCAAACCGTCATCGAACCCATCGTTCTACCATTCCTAGACCGGCAAGGGAACTTGCTGTTCCAACAGGACAATGCACGTCCGCATGTATCCCGTGCCACCCAACGTGCTCTAGAAGGTGTAAGTCAACTACCCTGGCCAGCAAGATCTCCGGATCTGTCCCCCATTGAGCATGTTTGGGACTGGATGAAGCGTCGTCTCACGCGGTCTGCACGTCCAGCACGAACGCTGGTCCAACTGAGGCGCCAGGTGGAAATGGCATGGCAAGCCGTTCCACAGGACTACATCCAGCATCTCTACGATCGTCTCCATGGGAGAATAGCAGCCTGCATTGCTGCGAAAGGTGGATATACACTGTACTAGTGCCGACATTGTGCATGCTCTGTTGCCTGTGTCTATGTGCCTGTGGTTCTGTCAGTGTGATCATGTGATGTATCTGACCCCAGGAATGTGTCAATAAAGTTTCCCCTTCCTGGGACAATGAATTCACGGTGTTCTTATTTCAATTTCCAGGAGTGTATATGGTTTTGATGAAGGATGCGTCATCACGAACTTCCGACGAATTCATGTGGAGGTGCAGAAAAAATAACATATGGAGATTTATACGCAGGGGGACTTGGTTCGAAAGATCGAGGCTACTATTTTTGCTATGAATATTCTTGCAAGCTGTCATGCACGAAGCAGGGGTTTCGTGTGGCACTGTAGTCGACCGGTTCTCGTTTTGTAGAGAAGTCTTCGGGGAATTTATGAAGTATAGGGGGTCATTGGGAGGGTCAGGGGTTATAGTTGAAGTAGATGAGTCACATTTTGGAAAGAGAAAGTACGAAAGGGGGCACGAGGTTGTTGGGCTTTGGGTTTTTGGAGTAGTAGTTTTCGGAGGAGATTGTGCTGATGTTGTATTTAGGGTTGTACCAAATCGGGCAAAAGAAGTCGACATCTTTAATAGAAGAATATGTGGAAGAAGGTTCTGTAGTCATGTCCGATGCGTTTGCTTCGTACAAGGGGTTGGCTCAGAGGGGTTATCATCTTTTGGTCGTGAATGACAATATTCAGTTTAAAGATTGTAAGACGGGGGCATGTACTAATACTATCGAGAGGCATTGGGGGGCTGTGAAATCTGTTGTCGGGCGGAGAAAGAGAAGGATTTCTGTGTTGCTAGGCCATTTAAAGGAATACTGTTGTAGGAAGAGTATTCCTAAAGGTTATTGTTCATTTCTTGCATTTATGAAAGTAGTCAGCAAAATGTACAAGCCTCGTTTTGTTAGTTAGGTGCTAGTTGGTCCGATACTCTTTTCTTGTTTTACGTTGCGTTTTTTTTTTATGTTACTGTATTATGCCAGTGCTACTTTTTTGGTTTCTCTGGAGGGAGTTTTTCTGCCGTTTTAATATTTTCTGGTTACAATGGTGTTCCGAGGGGTATTGCTGTGTCTTTGCCGGACGGTTTATGTTGCTGACTCGTGTTTTCATTCTTTTTACTACACTCCTGGAAATTGAAATAAGAACACCGTGAATTAATTGTCCCAGGAAGGGGAAACTTTATTGACACATTCCTGGGGTCAGATACATCACATAATCACACTGACAGAACCACAAGCACATAGACACAGGCAACAGAGCATGCACAATGTCGGCACTAGTACAGTGTATATCCACCTTTCGCAGCAATGCAGGCTGCTATTCTCCCATGGAGACGATCGTAGAGATGCTGGATGTAGTCCTGTGGAACGGCTTGCCATGCCATTTCCACCTGGCGCCTCAGTTGGACCAGCGTTCGTGCTGGGCGTGCAGACCGCGTGAGACGACGCTTCATCCAGTCCAAACATGCTCAATGGGGGACAGATCCGGAGATCTTGCTGGCCAGGGTAGTTGACTTACACCTTCTAGAGTACGTTGGGTGGCACGGGATACACGCGGACGTGCATTGTCCTGTTGGAACAGCAAGTTCCCTTGCCGGTCTAGGAATGGTAGAACGATGGGTTCGATGACGGTTTGGATGTACCGTGCACTATTCAGTGTCCCCTCGACGATCACCAGTGGTGTACGGCCAGTGTAGGAGATCGCTCCCCACACCATGATGCCGGGTGTTGGCCCTGTGTGCCTCGGTCGTATGCAGTCCTGATTGTGGCGCTCACCTGCACGGCGCCAAACACGCATACGACCATCATTGGCACCAAGGTAGAAGCGACTCTCATCGCTGAAGACGACACGTCTCCATTCGTCCCTCCATTCACGCCTGTCGCGACACCACTGGAGGCGGGCTGCACGATGTTGGGGCGTGAGCGGAAGACGGCCTAACGGTGTGCGGGACCGTAGCCCAGCTTCATGGAGACGGTTGCGAATGGTCCTCGCCGATACCCCAGGAGCAACAGTGTCCCTAATTTGCTGGGAAGTGGCGGTGCGGTCCCCTACGGCACTGCGTAGGATCCTACGGTCTTGGCGTGCATCCGTGCGTCGCTGCGGTCCGGTCCCAGGTCGACGGGCACGTGCACCTTCCGCCGACCACTGGCGACAACATCGATGTACTGTGGAGACCTCACGCCCCACATGTTGAGCAATTCGGCGGTACGTCCACCCGGCCTCCCGCATGCCCACTATACGCCCTCGCTCAAAGTCCGTCAACTGCACATACGGTTCACGTCCACGCTGTCGCGGCATGCTACCAGTGTTAAAGACTGCGATGGAGCTCCGTATGCCACGGCAAACTGGCTGACACTGACGTCGGCGGCACACAAATGCTGCGCAGCTAGCGCCATTCGACGGCCAACACCGCGGTTCGTGGTGTGTCCGCTGTGCCGTGCGTGTGATCATTGCTTGTACAGCCCTCTCGCAGTGTCCGGAGCAAGTATGGTGGGTCTGACACACCGGTGTCAATGTGTTCTTTTTTCCATTTCCAGGAGCGTATTTTAAAATTTTTCTTCTGATTGAGGGCGGGTGGTAGGGAAGAAGTGATTTGGGTGGTACCTCATTCGTGCTTGGTAGTTTGTGTTTCTTATTATTTTGTCATCAGTTATTCTTGATTTTGCTTCTTTCGTTACAGTTTGACCTTCTAACATTATTATTTCTTGTTATGTCCTTATTTCGTTCATGTCAGCCTCGTTCTTGGACTCCTTTGGAAGTTCATATGCTGTAGATTTCTTTTTATGTAGTCACTTTTATGTTTTCCTTATCGATGTTTCTGCTACACTTCTCTTATTTTTAGTGTCACTCCTAGTGTATCGATTTTACTGAGTGTTACTTGGAGCTACTGTAGTTGGTGTGACTTTAGTGTTGTATAGTAATCGGTTGCAAGGTTTGGTCATTTTTGCGTTTTATTTCTTTGCGTGTCCAGTAATGTGCTAAAGATTTTTATTTTTTGAAAGTCTAGTCGTATTCTGTAGATCACTAACAATATCATTTTTAAGCACGTTTCTGATATCTTATAAGATTTTTGAGCAACAAGCAGTAATATTGGAATCGGTAACTGGAAAAGACGTCCTACATAGGTTGCTTCTAGTTATCGATTCCAATTATTCGTCGGTTCATTATACGGACCATTTTTGCAGTACGTGCGGAAAATGTAATATAATATATGCACTCGTAATTTCTCTGATGTTCTTATTTATTTCAGTCATCTTCAACTAGTTTAAATGAAATTCGCGCGTAAATAATAGTCGCATTAAATACATTATTTTATGGCGCGCTACATTCGTTTGTTTAAGAGTATGATCGGTTCCATTCATAGATTGTACATTGCAGCATCTTTGCCTTACGTATGACGTCATTGGTCAAAGCCGACGGGTGGTATCGGGCACTAGAATTTATTCCACTTTCACATATAAATCGCATACAATGTACGTAGCATGTGGCATCATATTTACAGAATATACTAAGTTTAATTTACATTGAAATTAAAGAAAAGAATTAAGGTTGTACAAAATATAGACTATTATTTTTACATACCTGGCTGAACAATAAAAACGTATGGCGTTGTTTTGTGTCAAAGAAAATATGCGTTAAAATTCCTCTTCATTATTTATCTAATCTACAGTCAGTCGGCTTAACTTGATCACTGAAGGTTGCAGTGGGCCGAGCACTACAGCTTCGTGGGCCGAATTCAATCAATAATGTAACGCGAATTTGTGAACGTTTCTATGGAAACACCTCAGTGTTGTCACAGCTCCGTATGCGGCTACTGTTTCTCCTGAAGCCGTTAGCTCTCCCCAGATGTAGTAGGCTGACAATAGTGCTGCGAGCTGCCAGGTACCTCATTACGGCATCTCTACCATAGTCATCTTTACTATTGTTCTGTAGCAGGAAATTACAAAAACTTATAACCTACTTTTGATGTACTGTTTATTGTCCACGTTTCGCACCCACATAAGATTTCATTCCAAACAAATACTTTCATAAAAGACTTGGTAGTCATTCAATGAGGGTCGTCCTCTTGAGTGCAGTGTCGAGTGGTACAAGACTGGAGTTTACACTCATTGCTCCGGTGGTTAACAACTCGCACATGGATACGAGACAATGAGGATTCTACATCTAATTTTACATCTATACTCTGCAAACTTCTGTTGGATACGACAAGCTCATTTAATGGTTTTTAAAAGCACACTGACTGGTCCGAGTAGCAAAAATGGGAAGATTGGCAAGAATTATAAATCCAGTTGTCATGCCCTCCTTTACCTGAGTACCAAACAGCATACCCCAGCAGGATATCACAAGATCCTGCATTGCAGTTCACACCACAAACGCCTAGTGGAGTGTACGGGAATTTGGGTGGCCCACCCAGCCCTAGATTTTTCACCCATGGCGCATGTGTGGGATGTGACGGGAAGATGCATATACAATATCTGTTATAAACATCGCAACAACGTGTGATAAACATCGGAGAAGCGTTTCGTCGTATAATATTTCCGGTTCCGCCAGTGTACAAATGATGTTGAATTTTGCAAGAAACCCACTTCCACTCATAGTAGATTGTGCAAAATTAAGCATTGGCTGTACGTGACATGTTTTAGCTACATTCTGGTAGAAGCAACCTTTAAAAATGTCCTTTTTCAATGTCGAGTGGAATTTACACTGTTCAGTAGCATTAATGCGTACACGTGTCAAATGCCTGAATAACCACCTTTTGAAGAGCAGACCGGTGCGAGATATGCAAGAAGTCAGTCAATGAGGTTCTGCAAAGCACCGACAGGGATGTGGAGCCATGCCGTCTCCAGTGCGGTGGCCAACTGTGACAGTTCTTTCGGTTGAGGATCCCTGGCGCGTGTAACCCGATCGAGATGGCCACACATATTCTCGATTGGGTTTAAATCCTGGAGTCTTGATGGCTAGGGGAGTACGGTGAGTCCATAGTAACACTCTTCTAACCACGTACGTGCAGTGGAGATGTGTGACACCTTGCATTGTTCTGCTGATAGATGCCGTCGTGCCGAGGAAAAATAAACGGCATCTAGTGATGGACTTGGTCCTCCAGGGTAGATACGTACTAACGTTGATCCACAGTGGCTTCCAGAATAACGAGATCATTCAGGGAATGCCACGAAAACATTCCCAGACCAAGACGCTCCATCCACCGGATTGGACCTTTTTGATGAAACGTTTCAAGCTGTACACGTCATCGGCATTCTGTTCGATGAAGCAAAAAACGTGGTTCATCTGCAGAAGCCACCTATCACCACTCAATGGACGTCCAGCTGCGGTATAACCGTGCAAATTCCAGCATTCGTTGCCGATGAACGGCAATCAGAATGGGTGCATGAGCCACTGCCTGTGTAAGTGGGCTGCTTCTGTGTTGGCAGCGTTGTGTAGCGCTTTGCATCGGATCTCTGACTGCGCTTTCTTTGTAAGAGACTCTGTCGCTGGTTGGACTCGCTGTTGGAAGTTAATCGTCAGTAGTGTTGGGCACTTGGAAGTTAGTCGCCAGCAGTGATGGAAGTACTGTTGGGCACTTGGAGGTGAACAGCCAACAGTGATGGATGTTAAATGTGAGAAGTTAGCATTGATGGAGGGTAGAGGTCTGGAGTGTTAGCGTAGGCTAACGATCTGGAAGTATCCGACTTGGAGACTGAAAATTATTCATGATTATATATCCTTGTACTGGATGTCAATGGCGATTTAGATTCGTGTCTGAACTGGATGTCACATTATTAAGGTAAAAAATACATTATTTGGTTTGCAACAAAATCTTTCCTTTGCTAACCACATGCCTATTAGTAGTTAGTGGCTTTAGTAGTTAGAATATTTTATTTAGCTGGAAGTATTGACGCTCGCTGTATTGCAGTAGTTCGCGTAATGAAGATTTTTGTGAGGTAAGTGCTTAATGAAATGTATAGGTCATTGTTAAGATTTCTTTTTAGTCAGGGCCATTCTTTTGAACTAATTATTTGAAGTCAGGTTGAAATTTTTTTGAGCAGTCTGATTGCGTTGCGCTGGGATATTGTGGGTCAATGTTGAAATGATAAAAAAAGGTAAAGAGAAAGGCTCAGTACGTTCAGTTTTTACTCAGCTCTTTCAGAATCAAATAACGTGGAAGTTTCATCTTCTCAGTCATTCAGAAATTTAAGTAGAGACTCACACATTTAATTAAAGAAGTTTCACCTGTTGCGGAGGTCCATATGCAGCAACGTTCGCTGGATGGTCGTTGAGGATTCATTGTAGGTAGCCTCTTTCGTTTATTTGGGTGGTACGGTGTTCGGCAGTTGCAGGTCTATTTGCCCGTACACATCCCATCAGCCGACGTTCACTTGTGTCGTCTAAGGCCCGTGGTGCGCCACAGTTGCCTAGGCGCCGGTTTCGAATAGCGTCATTTTGTCATGCAGGATATGCTTTAACCGTGACGACACGCGAACGGTTTACAAACTTAGCTGTTTCGGAAATGCTTCCACTCCTGGCCCGAAAGCCAATGATCATGCTCTTTTCCATGTCAGATAAATCACCGTTTCCGCATTACGAGAACGATCGCACTACATTCCGCGTTCCCCCGACACGCTTTACATACCCTCCACGCTAGTGCTGCCAGCTGCGTTTGTGAGTGGTTATTGCACATTGATGTCCGACAAAGCCAATGGTCACATTAATGCGACTGGACCGTTATTATTCACTGTTTGTTACTAGTGTCAAACTGGCAGCTGTTGCTATAGTTTCAGCTTATTAACCGATAAACTTCTCTTCATTCATAAAACACAATAAAGTTTATGTGTCGCAACTGAGAAGATAGCTGCAAGTTAGGGGAATCACGAAATCGAAAGGGAACAGCTCAGAACTGGGGTCCGCAGAGCATTGTTACGTAACATTTTTAGCCATACAGTACTAACTGGGTCAGCCTTACACTTGTACTTAATAGTTTCTGAATTGTACACATTGCTTTTGTGAGTTAATCAGTTCTGCGTCATGGTCTGTTATCCATTTACCACAGGGAAGGCATGTGTTAGTTTTACATACTGTTGCTGTACAAATACATTATCTATTAGAGTGTTGAAGTCCTGAGCTATACGTGTAGGGATGTTGATACTGATTCTAAGTTATATGTCATTCACTTTTCACTTTACCTATCAGAACTGCGTAGAAAGTTTACATTGAGATCTTTTTGTCTGACAGACAGCATAGTAGGGAGTAAAACTTTTTTTATGAATGGCATCCAATCTCCTAATGGGAACCTGTACACTGTTGCTAATATCAACACAACATTATCTAGCTGTAGTCCACATGCACAAACAGCAAAGTGCTGATCGACACAAAATTTGCTTACTTCTACAGTTTTGTACTTATACCCTTGTTTTGTGTATGCAGCAACTCCTTCTTTATCCACGCTAGATCTGCAACTGTAAGATGCTAAATTATACCCATTTATACTGACACTTTCCATCCCCACAGTTGCATGGTGTTCAGACAGACAACGTATATCAGTCTCATTCTTATTTTTGAGATCATCTAAATACACTAATAGCTCATCTACTTTATTTTTTATTCCCCTGATATTTTGATGAAGTAAATTGATACTACCATTACTTTATCCCTATTTAGTGTACATGAAACTTCTTTTATTCTGTTTTTCTTGATGGTTGTTTGTCTGGACTTGGGCTTTAACCTAAAAAACCTCTGTGCCTGCGCCCATTAACCACAGGGATCATCCCATGTGTGGCTGTGGCCCCTCTTATACTATCCGCTAGTAGGGAAGTTAACTTATCTTCCCCCTTCCTATTTAGGCACAGGCCTTATGTAGTGTATCCCCACCTACCAATTGCATCAAGTGGAACAACTCTTATTTGAGGTTTTGCATGGGTCTGGAGCATCCTGATCAGGTCACTGTTAACATGTCTTACAGCAGTGTCTACGCAGGGCCGATCACGGTGCTGAAAGACCTCCACAAAACCCACGTTTGTGTACCCAGTTTCTGCTCCTATTTTGTCCAGGTCACTCCTAATATTATATCTTGGATTCATAGTCAGACTGTTTCCTGCTCCCCCAACTATAATTACCTGATCTTGCTTCTCAAAGTCCCTTCATTGCTGAGCTAAGTTTTCTCTCGTCTGCCTAAGGCTAGCACTTGGTTTCACAAAACTTGTGACCTGGTTGTTGTTGTTGTGGTCTTCAGTCCTGAAACTGGTTTGATGCAGATCTCCATGCTACTCTATCCTGTGCAAGCTTCTTCATCTCCCAGTACTTAGTGCAGCCTACATCCTTTTGAATCTGCTTAGTGTACTCATCTCTTGGTCTCCCTCTACAATTTTTACCCTCCAAGCTGCCCTCCAATACTGAATTGGTGATCCCTCGATGTCTCAGAACATGTCCTACCAACCGATCCCATCTTCTAGTCAAGTTGTTCCTCAAGCTCCTCTTCTCCCCAATTCTATTCAATACCTCCTCATTAGTTATGTGATCTACCTATCTAATCTTCAGCATTCTTCTGTAGCACCACATTTCGAAAGTTTCTAGTCTCTTCTTGTCTAAACTATTTATCGTCCACGTTTCACTTCCATACATGGCTACACTCCATACAAATACTTTCAGAAACGACTTCCTGACACTTAAATCTATACTCGATGTTAACAAATCTTTCTTCTTCAGAAACGCTTTCCTTGCCATTGCCAGTCTACATTTTATATCCTCTCTACTTCGACATTCATCAGTTATTTTGCTCCCCAAATAGCAAAACTCCTTTACTACGTTAAGTGTCTCATTTCCTAATCTAATTCCCTCAGCATCACCAGACTTAATTCGACTACATCCCATTATCCTCGTTTTGTTTTTGTTGATGTTCATCTTGTACCCTCATTTCAAGACACTGTCCATTCCGTTCAACAGCTCTTCCAAGTCCTTTGCTGTCTCTGACAGAATTACAATGACATCGGCGAACCTCAAAGTTTTTATTTCTTCTCCATGGATTTTAATACCTACTCCGAACTTTTCTTATGTTTCCTTTATTGCTTGCTCAATATACAGATTGAATAACATCGGGGATAGGCTACAACTCTGTCTCACTCCCTTCCAAACCACTGCTTCCCTTTCATGTCCCTCGACTCTTATAACTGCCATCTGGTTTCTGTACAAATTGTAAAAAGCCTTTCGCTCCCTTTATTTTACCCTTGCCACCTTCAGAATTTGAAAGAGAGTATTCCAGTCAACATTGTCAAAAGCTTTCTCTAAGTCTACAAATGCTAGAAACGTAGGTTTGCCTTTCCTTAATCTTTCTTCTAAGATAAGTCGTAGGGGCCTTAACCTGGTACCCTGCACCAAATTTCTCCTGGAGCTCTGGCCTACACCCGTTCTATGGCTGCTATCTACACTCCTGGAAATGGAAAAAAGAACACATTGACACCGGTGTGTCAGACCCACCATACTTGCTCCGGACACTGCGAGAGGGCTGTACAAGCAATGATCACACGCACGGCACAGCGGACACACCAGGAACCGCGGTGTTGGCCGTCGAATGGCGCTAGCTGCGCAGCATTTGTGCACCGCCGCCGTCAGTGTCAGCCAGTTTGCCGTGGCATACGGAGCTCCATCGCAGTCTTTAACACTGGTAGCATGCCGCGACAACGTGGACGTGAACCGTATGTGCAGTTGACGGACTCTGAGCGAGGGCGTATAGTGGGCATGCCGGAGGCCGGGTGGACGTACCTCCGAATTGCTCAACACGTGGGGCGTGAGGTCTCCACAGTACATCGATGTTGTCGCCAGTGGTCGGCGGAAGGTGCACGTGCCCGTCGACCTGGGACCGGACCGCAGCGACGCACGGATGCACGCCAAGACCGTAGGATCCTACGCAGTGCCGTAGGGGACCGCACCGCCACTTCCCAGCAAATTAGGGACACTGTTGCTCCTGGGGTATCGGCGAGGACCATTCGCAACCGTCTCCATAAAGCTGGGCTACGGTCCCGCACACCGTTAGGCCGTCTTCCGCTCACGCCCCAACATCGTGCAGCCCGCCTCCAGTGGTATCGCGACAGGCGTGAATGGAGGGACGAATGGAGACGTGTCGTCTTCAGCGATGAGAGTCGCTTCTGCCTTGGTGCCAATGATGGTCGTATGCGTGTTTGGCGCCGTGCAGGTGAGCGCCACAATCAGGACTGCATACGACCGAGGCACACAGGGCCAACACCCGGCATCATGGTGTGGGGAGCGATCTCCTACACTGGCCGTACACCACCGGTGATCGTCGAGGGGACACTGAATAGTGCACGGTACATCCAAACCGTCATCGAACCCATCGTTCTACCATTCCTAGACCGGCAAGGGAACTTGCTGTTCCAACAGGACAATGCACGTCCGCATGTATCCCGTGCCACCCAACGTGCACTAGAAAGTGTAAGTCAACTACCCTGGCCAGCAAGATCTCCGGATCTGTCCCCCATTGAGCATGTTTGGGACTGGATGAAGCGTCGTCTCACGCGGTCTGCACGTCCAGCACGAACGCTGGTCCAACTGAGGCGCCAGGTGGAAATGGCATGGCAAGCCGTTCCACAGGACTACATCCAGCATCTCTACGATCGTCTCCATGGGAGAATAGCAGCCTGCATTGCTGCGAAAGGTGGATATACACTGTACTAGTGCCGACATTGTGCATGCTCTGTTGCCTGTGTCTATGTGCCTGTGGTTCTGTCAGTGTGATCATGTGATGTATCTGACCCCAGGAATGTGTCAATAAAGTTTCCCCTTCCTGGGACAATGAATTCACGGTGTTCTTATTTCAATTTCCAGGACTGTAGAAGCAGCTGCTCCGTCCGCAACGGGTTATTTTGTTATCTAGGTTGCAGAATATCTTAACTTCATCTACTTCGTGATCACCAAGTTCGATGTTTAGTTTCTTGTTTATTATCGATTCTGCTACTTCTCATTACTTTCATCTTTCTTCAATATTATCAATCCGTATTCTGCACTCATTAGACCGTTTATTCCATTCGACAGATCCTTTAATTCTTCTTAACTTTCAATAAGGATAACGATGTCATCAGAGAATCTTATTATTTATATCCTTTTATCTTGAATTTTAATCACACTCTTGAACGTTTCTTTTATTTCTTTCATTACTTCGTCGATGGAAAGATTGAACAGTAGGGGTGAAAGACTACAGCCCTGTCTTAATCCTCTTTAATCCGAGCACCTCGTCCTCTTGTGTCTAGGAATCCTGTATAATCAGTTCGCTAGACAAACAATGAAACAACTCATATTAATGAGTTTTATTATATCAAGACAAGTACAAATACTTAACTTTGATAGATGTGTCGCAAGCAAAGGGCGACATACAAAATAATCAGTCTTCTTCAGGATATGGCCGGCCGCGGTGGTCGTACGGTTCTAGGCGCTCCAGTCCGGAGCCGCGCTGCTGCTACGGTCGCAGGTTCGAATCCTGCCTCGGGCATGGATGTGTGTGATGTCCTTAGGTTAGTTAGGTTTAATTAGTTCTAAGTTCTAGGGGACTGATGACTACAGCAGTTGAGTCCCATAGTGCTCAGAGCCATTTGAACCATTTGAACCATCTTCAGGATAGACAAACACAAGTCTGTGCTACATAGAGATTGCTAATGATAGAGGATTCGATGCGTCAGCTAGCGAAGCGATTAACATTGAAGCTGCTATCGAAGTGGGCTGCCACCAGTCGGGCGTGGCGCTTACGTCCTCTTCACCCAGGGGCCGCTGCTGTTGCGTTGTCGTCCTGGAGGGAGGCCGGTCAGTGTGCGATTGGCTGACCTCTTTTCACAGCCGTCTCACCTCTGTCGTTGCCGATTAGCGTGCCAGCGCTGACTTTACGGCGTAACAAGTCCTTCGTCTTGCGTCTTATGGTTCGATCTTTGTTCTTATACATATTGTGTAACACCTGTCTTTCCCTACAGCTTACCCCTATTTTTCTCCAACTGTATAACATTTTGCACAATTTTACATTGTCGAACGCTTTTTTCAGGTCGACAAATCCTATGAACATGTCTTGATTTTTCGTCAGTCTTGCTTCCATTATCAACTGCAATGTCAGAACTGACTATCTAGCGCATTTACCTTTAGTAAAGCCAAAAAGATCGTAATCCAAAACTTCCTCAATTTTCTTTTCCGTTGTTGTCAGCAACTTGGTTGCATGTGATTTTAAACTGATTGTGCGACAGTCTCGCACTTGTCGGCTCTTGCAATCTCCAGAAATCTGTCAATGATGTATTTTCGAAAGTCTGGTGGTATATCGCCAGTCTCATACATCCTAAACAACAGCGTGAACACTCGTTTTGTTGCCACTTCCCTCAATGATTTTAGAAATTCCGATGGTTGATTGGTTGGTTGATTTTGGAGAGGACACCAAATTGCGAGGTCATTGGTCCCGTTGGATGAGAGAAGTATGGGGAAGGAAATCGGCCGTGCCCTTTCAAAGGAACCACCCCGGCATTTCCCAGAAGCGATTTAGGGAAATCACAGAAAACCTAAAACAGAATGCTCGGACGCGGGATTGAACCGTCGTCAAAAAAGAAAAATGGTTCAAATGGCTCTAAGCACTGTGCGACTTATTTATTATATTTCTTAAAAAAATAATGTATACTATTTATTTAGAGGAAACACTCTCCTAGTAAATGTGTTTGTCCTTTGATTTATCGTGATATGTTACTGATTTTTAGTGAAATTAGTTTTTTCGTTTAGCTTTTTAAAAAAAATACAAAAGAGATATAATAAGCAAAATAATGAATTTCGTAGGTTGCCAATTACGTATTATATCTGGTTTTATCGAGCGCCATGCTACCTAAAAATTACTGTAAATGCAATAGCGTAGTATTACTCAACTCCAGTTCACTATCACAGAAAATAGACAAGTTTTAATAAAATTATTTCACTGGATTCCTTCAATTAATCTCACTGAATATTTTTAGATAATTTCTTCTGCTCCGGCTATGAAAAAATATTTTTAAATGTACCGCGTAATGGCGGCTAATTGTTAACAGTCAGAGATCACTGTTACTCGCTCCGCAGCAGCTGGAAACATGCTAAATAATTTTCATTAAATATTCTTTTCATAAGATAAATGTGGCGTAGGTTCTAGAAATAACATACGGAGATCACTTTATACTAATGTATTCTTACTATGACACAGTTTACACCATTAAATATTTGCAATTACGTTACGACAGAAACAAATGCTAGCGCAGCACAATGGCTTGCGTATCTTATTCCAGATAACACCAGAACGAACAGAACAAAACAGACTAGACATTCTCTCCTCGACATTTAAAAGTGGCATTGCCATTACGCTCTTAATGTTACCGCCCTTGCTTTTAATTTTACCGGAAGTTGTTTTGACTTTTCTACATACTGAGTCAGATCATTTTTCACCTTCATCACATTTTTCATGCTGCCATTTCGCCCTATCTTTCCTGAAATTCCTATTTATTTCATTCATTATAGTTCTGTATTTCCTGAACATTTCCCTTCTTTCGTTGATCAACTGAAACATTTCTTCCGTTGCCCACGATTTCCTTTGCAGTTAACTTCCTTTCACCTACGTTTCTCATCTCACCTTCTACGACTGACCCGTTTGGAGATGTCATTACCTTCGTTATTGCATTATCTATTGTCTCCGAGAACTTCAAGCTTGCCTCTTCATTCCTTAGCATCTCCGTATCCTTCATTTTTGCGCATTTGTTCTTCCTAACTAGTCTCTCAAACTTCAGCGTACCCTTCATCTTTACTAAACTGTGATCTGAGTCTGTATCTGCTCCTGGGTACGCCTTCAATACAATATCTGATTTTGGAATCTCTGTCTGACCATGATGTAATCCAATGAAATCTTCCCGTATCTCCCGGCCTTTTCCAAGTTTACCAGCCTCCTCTTGTCATTCTCGAGTATTTAACTTATTCAATTGAGATCAATCTCGGGGAACAGATAGTAAATTAACAGCTGTATTTTTTTAAATTACTAATTACAAGACACGATGGAAATTAGTCTCAGCGCTCGATTTGACCGGTTACTGAACTAAGAAAAACGTAGAAAGAAGAATTCTCTTCTCTTGTATTTGAAGGGAAACCTCAAACCGTGCTGCAAGAGGGAAGACGTGTATGTGCTACACCTGGCGAGCAGACAGAGGGTGTCCGCCGGGAAGTGGCGTTCTGTAACATCTTACGCAAGACTGATTGGAATATAAATTTTTGGAAATGCAATGACGAACAGAAGTATGGTTCCAGAAGCAGTGAAAATTGAGTTCAACTGTACTCCCTGTGAAATTCTGTTTAAAAGTGCTAACAGATTTGTCATATTATTTATTCTCAATCACGGTGGAAGTACCACGATGAATGTACTAGCAAATAACTGAAAATTATCTACAGAAGATTACACTGCAGTTCTGTGAAAAGCTTAATGCATCTAATTTAGGTTTGGGGAATGAGGAGGCCAGTCAATTATCCTACCATGAACATCACCTCTCAATATTGTGACATATACACTGACGTGACAAAAATCATGGACAACGATACGCACATATACAAATAGTACAACACTGGCCATTAAAATTGCTACACCAAGAAGAAATGGAGATGATAAACGGGTATTCATTGGACAAATATATTACACTAGAACTGACATGTGATTACATTTTCACGCATTTTGGGTTCATAGATCCTGAGAAATCAGTACCCAGAACAACCACCTCTGGCCGTAATAACGGCCTGATACGCCTGAGCATTGAGTCAAACAGAGCTTGGATGGCGTGTACAGGTACAGCTGCCAATGCAGCTTCAATACGATACCACAGTTCATCAAGAGTAGTGGCTGGCGTATTGTGACGAGCCAGTTGCTCGGCCACCATTGACCAGACGTTTTCAATTGGTGAGAGATCTGGGGAATGTGCTGGCCAGGGCTGCAGTCGAACATTTTCTGTATCCAGAAAGGACCGTACAGGACCTGCAACATGCGGTAGTGCATTATCCTACTGAAATGTATGGTTTCGCAGGGATCGAATGAAGGGTAGAACCACGGGTCGTAATACATCTGAAATGTAAAGTCCACTGTTCAAAGTGCCGTCCATGCGAACAAGAGGTGACCGAAACGTGTAACCAATGGCATCCCATACCATCACGCCAGGTGATACGCCACTATGGCGATTACGAATACACGGTTCCAATGTGCGTTCACCGCGATGTCGCCAAACACGGATGCGACCATCATGCTGCTGTAAACAGAACCTGGATTCATCCGAAAAAATGACGTTTTGCCAATCGTGCACCCAGGTTCGTCGTTGAGTACACCATCGCAGGCGCTCCTGCCTGTGATGCAGCGTCAAGGGTAACCGCAGTCATGGTCTCCGAGCTGATAGTCCATGCTGCTGCAAACGTCGTCGAACTGTTCGTGCAGATGGTTGTTGTCTTGCAAACGTCCCCATCTGTTGACTCAGGGATCGAGACGTGACTGCACGATCCTTTAAAACCATGCGGATAAGATACCTGTCATCTCGACTGCTAGTGATACGAGGCTGTTGTGATCCACCACGGCGTTCCGTATTACCCTCCTGAACCCACCGATTCCATGTTCTGCTAACAGGCATTGGATCTCAACGAACGCGAGCAGCAATGTCGTGATACGATAAACCGCAATTGCGATAGGCTACAATCCGACCTTTATCAAAGTCGGAAACGTGATGGTACGCATTTCTCCTCCTTACACGAGGCATCACAACAACGTTTCACCAGGCAAAGCCGGTCTACTGCTGTTTGTGTATGAGAAATCGGTTGGAAACTTTCCTCATGTCAGCACGTTGTAGGTGTCGCCACCGGTGCCAACCTTGTGTGAATGCTCTGAAAAGCTAATCATTTGCATATCACATCTTCTTCCTGTCGGTTAAATTTCGCGTCTGTAGCACGTCATCTTCGTGGTGCAGCAATTTTAAAGGTCAGTAGTGTAATAGTATCGCGTAGACAAGGTATAAAATGGCAGTGCATTAACATAAATGTCATTTCTTCTCACATGATTCATTCTAAAAGGTGTCCGACGTGATTATGGCCGCACGACGGGAATTAACAGACTTTGAAAGCGGAATCATAGTTGAAGCTTGACGCATGGGACATTCCATTTCGTAAATCGTTAGGGAATTCAATATTCCGAGATCCACAGTGTAAAGAATAAGCCGAAAATACCAAACTTTGGGCATTACATCTCACTACGGATAAAGCGGAGACCGACTGCCTTCACTTAACGACCGAGAGCAGCGGCTTTTAGTAGAGTTGTCAGTACTAACAGACAAGCAACACCGAGTGAAATAACCGCATAAATAAACGTGGTACGTACGACCAACATATCTGTTAGACGGTGCGGCGAAATTTGGAGTATATAGGCTACGGTAGCAAAAGACCGGCGCAAGCGCCTTTGCTAACAGCACAACATCGCCAGCAGCTCCTCTCCCAGATTTGTGACCATATCGGTTCAACCATAGACGACTGGAAAATCGTGGGCTGGTCAGAAGAGGTCCGATATGAGTTGCTAAAAGCTGATGGTAAGGCTTCGAGTGTGGCGCAAACCCCACGAAGCCATGGACCTAAGTTGTCAACAAGGCACTGTGCAAGCTGATGGTGGCTCCATAATGGTGTGCGCTGTGTTTATGTGGATTGGACTGGATCCTCTGATACAAGTGAACCGATAATTGACTGGAATGGTTATGATCGGCTACTTGGAGACCGTTTGCAACCATTCATTGACTTCGTGTTCCCAAACAATGATGTTATGTCACTGGGCCACAATTGATCGCGATTGGTGTGAAGAACGTTCTGGATAATTCTAGTGAAATATTTGGCCAACCAGATCGCCCAACATGAATCCTATCGAACATTTATGTGAGATAATCGAGAGGTCGCTTCTTGCACAAATCCTGCACCGGCAACACCTTCGCAATTATGGACTACTGTAAGACACAGCATGGCTCAATATTCCTGCAGGGAACTTCCTACAGCTTGTTGAGTCCATGCCGCGTAAAGGTACTGCACTGCACCGGACAATAGGCTTCCGACATAATATTCGGAGGTATCACATGACTTTTGTCACCTGGGTGTACAGTGGGGGTGCATGCCTCTGCGTTGACCTGCACGAGATAAGCGCACATCTTTTCGATAGTTAGTTCTCTGAAAGTACATACCTATCAGAATTTATAGTTTGTTGGAGAAAAATGGTCCAATAATGTTTTCGTCTAACTGCTCACCACACTCCTGTTTACACTTCTTATAGAGCCTTTTGATGTAACTGCTGACGATTTTATGTACGCTGCCATGCTTCATCGGAAAGAAAGTGCGTTACTGGATCAGTCTCTCTTTTGTGTACAGAGTGCAAGAGGCAATTGCTCTTCTGACTGTGAGCAACAATATCTGAATTGGTTAACCGATACAAATTACTCGATAAGGTTTTTCTTCGTTTGTGGACGGCTCTGGGAGCAGACGCTGTTGACCCAACAGCCGAAGGCAAAGATTTTCTTGAGCTTGTTTCCAAGGCATCTCCTAACTCGTGCAGGCGGATTTGGTGGGGAAGACATCAACGCGGGTTCACTACCATGCTCCTCAGACCACTGTAGCACGATTCTAGCCTGACGTGAACAGTTTTCCAGCAGGAAGATGTCATTGCCACAGGGGAAGATATCCATCATAAAGAGAGGCAGATGATCCACAATAATGTTCACGTAATCCACAGCTGCCCTGTTGATGTCGATTGCTAGCACAGGTTCTAGGGAACCCAGGTGAATGTTCACCGTTCTCGCTTCCCGCGCTCGGGCTCCCGGGTTCGATTCCCGGCGGGGTCAGGGATTTTCTCTACCTCGTGATGACTGGGTGTTGTGTGATGTCCTTAGGTTAGTTAGGTTTAAGTAGTTCTAAGTTCTAGGGGACTGATGACCATAGATGTTAAGTCACGTAGTGCTCAGAGCCATTTTGAATGTTCACCATGCACAATACTGCCCCACTGGCCTGTGTGTGTGCATGTTTCGAGCAGCTGATCGCTTGATGGGTAGTGTATCCAGATACGACCATCGACATGGTGTAACGAGAAACGTCATTCAGCCCACCAGACAACACGTTTACATTGATTCAGGATCTAATCTCGATGATCCCTTGCGCTATGCAGTAGTGATTGATGAAGCTTATGGGCCGACAAAAATTTTCACACTGAAAATGAGCACGCAGTCCATAAACAGAGATCTTGCGAAATACAGCTCGCTATGTTCGTCAATGTAATCTAAAACACCATAGACCAGCGCTGCTTTATTGGTTCTGCTCCAGAGTGAACATTAAGTCTGACTGTTTCACACCTCCTTAAGCCTAAGTTGGACTTTTCTAAATTCAATGCGTACAAGTAGTAGTCGTCTTCTGTGGAGCCCAACATTCAACAACATGCGCTGAAAGGTCGCTGCACCAATATCATAACCGTCGGTAGATCAGCCAGAGATCATCGCCTTTCGCTCTATACAGATGAGGCAATCCTCCAACCTCCACTGACTGTGTTGAGACGTGGGCATCACCGTCTTTCAACCAGTGTCCCCAGAAGCTCATGACAATAGAACGTGAACAGGCGACCAGCTTCGCCCTAACCAAGATGCACGTTTGCAGGAGCTGGACGTTACAAATCTGCTCTTGTCAAATTCACTTACGTCAGCGGATTTCCCCATGTTCATGGACTATCACCACTAAAATGATTCCCCACTGTGCGTGTTGGTCAGATAAGCTAGCAGAAGCTCCACAGGGTATTATGCGTGTTTTGTTTCAGACTGTGCTAAGGATGAGAACATGAACTTTGTACGGTGCTACCGTTTGTGTAGTCTGTAAGTGTGTGCTGATCTCTAAAGTGTCATATGAGAGTCATCTTCGGTAGTTTGTGGAGCGGATTTGAGGGTTCTAAGCCAAATGAACTGATGAGATTATAGTAGTTTTTACAATTTTACAAAGACGCTGACAGATTTTCATTCGGCGTTAAATGAAGCAGCCAGCTGCAGCCATGCATCTTCCAGTGTGGCGTCTGGAATACTAGGTCGCCCTGCCGTCACTTAGCTGCCTTCCCTGCGACAATGACAGATGCCTCATCTGGTTCGGTTGCAAGATGACTACAGGTCCCGGGCACATTATCAACAGGTACTCGGCATGCCCTGCCACTGAGAAGGATGGAACTGCAAAGACAACTGTGCTGTGAGACGCTGTGGTGGATTATTTGCCACATTTGTCGAAGTCCTAGATCAATACCCATGGCCAACAAGACCGACTGATTGTAAATAATAATAATAAACAATAATGAATAAACAGTGATAAGAATAAATGGTATTTGTCTCCTTGAGCTGACTTCTTCTGCTACAACCACATCCAACTGTGGTGGAAAATAATTCACTCCAAGCTATACCAACACACCAGCATTAAACCAGCGCATCACAGAAAGGGCAGAAGGGAAACAAATACATAGTTCGATCTTCCAGAACCGTTTCATCACAGGAGATCCTGGCACTTACTTTCAACCATTGCGTGAGAGCTGAAGTGGTGGCTATTGGAATAAGTGATCAACTAAAAAAAATAAATAAAAAAGGTGGCATTCTATGAGGTTCTGGAAGCAGTTTTTCGTAGGTCGTTGGTGGTATATGGACTGTATGCCCTACAGACCAGCAACCCACCCTAAGTTCGACTTATATGAATTTAGTGTTAATAAAGAATTGTCACAAGCTTACAGAGATTAAATTTACTCCAAAGGAGAAGTATTTGCTTATGTACTTTTCAATAAAACTGTTATATATTGTTTACCCAGGCTGTCTTCTCATTGCACGTCAACTTTTGCAGGACTTAGCGAGGGGTGATGAGGAATTTTCCCATGGAATGAAAACCTTCGCACGTGCTATGTGCCCCAGGTTGACAGTGTCAGTGTGTGTGTGTGAATTCTACATCGTAAAAACTTTGAAAATGATTTTTTGTTTCACTATGGCTATCTTCGGATGTAACTGCCCAAGTGTTGCTGCTTCTCCATACCATGCAAGAGATTGTGCAAATGACAGTGGACAAGATGACTACCATCACCACGTCCAACCTGATTTCCTACACTGACTCCCTGGAAAAAGGATTCAGGGGGGCGCCGCCGCTGTTCCAGATGTTCCACCAGAAGAAAGAGCCATGGTTAAATTACGGGACCAGACTTGAGCAACACTTTATGGCCTATAATACTACAGGTGACACACAGTAGCGTGCGTTATTCCAAACCTATGAAGGCCTGGAAATTTACCATTTACTATAGCAGCTCTGGCCCGGAGTGCAGTCTCCTTTCCACCTCTTTTACTGCCTTCAGACTTGTTTACTAGAATATTTTGATTCGCGAGTGCACCTTGCAGTGGCCTGCCATGAGGTTTTGAGTTGCCACAAGCTAAGTGGAAAATCTTACAGAGAATAACTAGCCAAATTACAGGGTTTACCTACTGACTCAGTTCTAGTGTATCAACCATTTAAACATCCCTACACAACTCCCTTATAGAGAATGGTTCTTATCCATTGCCAAACTCAAGGATCACGTTATGGATTTACCTTCACATCATTAGAGGTTTTGGCCAGCGTACTGCAGCACTTTGACGTGGCATGGACTCAACAAGTGGTTGGAAGTCCCTTGCAGAAATATTGAACCATGCTGCCTCTATAGCTGTCCATAATTGCGTAAGTGTTACCGGTACAGGATTTTGTGCAATCAGCAACATTAAATGACCTTTGCAGGCGTTTAAAGCCCGTCCAACTCGTCTGCCCCAGTCCCAGCCATTGTCTGCTCTACATTCCGATTCAACTTCGGCTGGAAAGCTCTCGACCAATGTGCATGGCCTGCAGAGGTTATCCTCATGCAGCAACTGCATCACCACCCACCCACGCCAATGGTGTTACTATCGCCAGGTTTAATTTTCTTCCTGTCGCAAGAAAAGACAGAAGGGGGAAGTCTGCCAATCTTCCCTCATGGTGAACGTACATTATGCCTGCATCGATCCCCCTTCCCCAAGAGTAGAGGTGATACCTGACGCCTACACACTGGACTATTTAGATAACTGAACTGTGTTTCTTGCACCTGATAGACTTTTAAACATCACAGTGGAAGTCAACTCCATTAAGATGGAGTTCCAAGTTGATACAGGTTCCCACGTGTCTATCGTAATTTGGGAAACTATAGTCAGGCTCACCTACACTACAAGAATACTCCAGATGGCTGCATAGCTACAGAAATAGCTAAGTGAAAGGACTTTCACAGCTCGCATTCACTTTCATTTTGCTGTCTTCATGGCAAGCATCCTGGCGGTAAACACTGAAGGAGCTGCACCAACATCCCCAGTTAGACCTCTTAAATACTTTACCCTTGAGAGCACATGGCTTCCAACAGCATTCATCTGTCAAGGGCTAGCTCTTACTAAGCTGACCTTTGCTCCAAGTATGAGTTATTATTTTCTCACCCTATCACCGGCGTCATTGGATTCTCCCAACAGCCACATCCTGTTTCTTCAATGTTGAGATATGAGCTACAGTTGGAACTCCAGCACTTTCAAGAGTAAGGCATTCTCATCACAGACTGATTTTTGGGATGCTTACGTTCAGCTCCCTCTGAACGAGGCAGCACAAAACATTCTAGTCGTTAACACTCCGTTTGGACTATTCAGGGAACACAGGCTTCCTTCTGGTATTACCAGTGTCCCAGCTATTTTTCAGTGGTACTTGGAACAGCTGCTGTGGGATGTAACTGGCTGGCCGAATTATCTGGAAGACATTCTCATACTGGTCAAAACGCTCGATTTGGCAGCCAACCTTGATGTCTTTTTAACTATTCTCCGCCGGCCGGAGTGGCCGTGAGGCTCTAGAATCTGGTCTGGAACCGAGCGGCCGCTACGGTCGCAGATTCGAATCCTGCCTCGGGCATGGATGTGTGTGATGTCCTTAGGTTAGTTAGGTTTAATTAGTTCTAAGTTCTAGGCGACTGATGACCTCAAAAGTTAAATCGCATAGTGCCCAGAGCCATTTGAACCATTTTCGAAGCTGTTCTCCAACAAGCCAGTATCAAGTGAAATATAGATAAATGCCTTTCTTTCGTCCCTCAGGTGGATCATCTTGAGCATGTACAGAGTGCACTTACACCACAATTTGTTCAAGCTGTCCAGCAACTTCCAATCCCAAAGGATATTAAGCAGCTGCAGTCTGTGCTCATTCAACTTAATTATTATTGCAAGCTCACTCTAAATACCATGGGAATAACAAAACCGCTCCATCAGTTTTTATGCCAAAATGTGAAGTGGAATTAGACTGCCATGTACAGAAAAGATCGATAAAGACTTCCCATATCTCTAGCAAGCCCTGCTCAACCCGACAGGTCTTATGACCTATGGCCCATCAAGACCTTTAATTGTAGCAGCTGATGCCTCTTATTAAGGTTGCATGAGGTGTTATCTCATGACGTAAATGTTGTAGAAGGTCTTATTTCGTTCATAACCAAGACTCAGAGGTAGCAGAAACACAATTACAGCCAAACACAAGAAGCTCTGACGATGGTGTTTACGCTCAATAAATTAACACTATAACGTATACAGCTGATGTTTCATGTTATTGATTGACCATATAACTTTTCTACCATTACTCAAGGCAGACTTGAAAATTCCGACCAAATCGACATGTCACCTCCAGAGATACGCATTATTCTAGTTACTCATATGACATGAGATATCATTCAACAGCTTAACATACCAAAGACAGCTTCTTAAAATTGCTATTGGAACAGTAAATGAACTTCGATTCGGAACCAGAGGCCTGTTTCCACATGGACACAGAAGCAGAAGAAGCTGTAGCTTTGGATGCAAAGGTAATTGCCTGTCACTATTATTATTATTATTCGGGAACTACTCTGTCTGGTGCACTGTGGGTGGTTGATAGATTGGAAACAGCTGGCACATCCAGAAATCCAAGCATTCTGGCATAGATGCCACAATTTATCCACCCTCAAAGGAGTCCTATTATAGCAAGCAGATAACGGGTGCACCCACATCATGACCTCATATGCCTTGCAGCACTGTATCCTGGCCCTTCTGTATCAGGGCTACTGTGGAGTTCAACTCACAAAGAGAGTGGCCCATCTGCAAGTGTACTGATGTGGGATCGATGAGGATACTGCCAACATGGTGGTGCCACACGAAACCTGTCAAAGCAACAAGCAGCACCAGCTCACAGATACTTCCTATTGCTGCATGTCTCATTGACCAGATCACAAGTCCATTTAAACTTTCAGGCACCCTACTTGGCTATACTTGTTTTATCGTGATCGATGTGGGAAATGGATTCCGCTATGTTTCTCTGATGTCTTCAACATCCTCGAGACAGACTATCCTGACTCTGGCATGGATCTTCTCAAGAGAAGGATTTCTGGAAACCACAGTTACCGATATTGGGGCTGAGTTAATATCTTCCGAATTTATCTCTTTATCGTTCCTCCAATGGAATCGCCCTAATGCATAGAGGGGATTTTCATCCCACATCCAACTGTTTAGCGGAACACTTTGATCACTTGTTCAAGTCACAATTATCAAAACTGCGCTGCCATCATAATTTAGATCAAGGTCTCACTCTGTTTTTGGTCTCTTATATCTCCATCGCTCAGGATGGAATCAACCCCACCAAAAACTCCATGGATGGCAGTATTGGTTCAAATTCTACATCTTCCTACAACCCACTGTCATGCCGCCAAAAATGACATCTGGGCTTTAGTTTTCTCCAAAAATCGCTGCCGACGGACCCCAGCTGTAGTAACCCACTTATTGGGACAGGCCAGTATGTCTAGTCTATGGCTCCATTTACCGCAGGCCTATCGGCCAGCTGCGCCCACGGAAAACAGCAACGCCTCCTTGTAGCGAATTATCACGATTTCTTGTTCCAGAGTTAGCCATCACCCGCTCCCAGAACCTTGGACACTACAACACAACTACCGCAGTGACAGGATACACATCCTATCGTCTCTAACGAGGTCAGCCCGTTCCTGGTCTGGATCGATCTCTGATGGACATCGACCTCAGCCTGCTGGGGTCACCAGTTTTACAGGCGGCCAACGAAGGATCGCTCGATTCCTCAGATGTCAAGATGAGCTACATCTTCAAGTCCTTCGAGATGGTGGAGGGTTGTTGTGCATGGGTTGTACTCCCTACAGACTGGCAACCTTTATCATGGCAATGGTATACCAAGTGGCCTAATCTCAGGATGTTTATGTCAACAGACAACAGAGCTGAACAATGCACACTGCCTAGGCAAGCAGGCAGCAGGGCGAGCGCCGCCAAATGTTACTGGCCCCACAGACCTGGTTGTCTCAGTGGATCACATGATAGCCATGCCAGGTATCGGATTCCAGGCGTTGCCATCCAATGAAAATGTCCTCCCCTCTACGGAAATTACATAATATGTGTACAAATACAGGTTGTAACTCAGAAACAACGACATATGGAAGTTTGGGTCTGGACAGATAGCAAAAGCGATTAAGGCGACCGCACGCGTAAAGTAGGAAACCTGGCTTCGAGTCCCGGTCCGGCACAAATTTTTGGTGTCGTCTTTCCCTTATACAGCTGATGACTGTTCGTATTCAAAATTCAAATGGCTCTGAGCACTATGGGACTTAACATCTGAGTTCATCAGTCCCCTAGATCTTAGAACTACTTAAACCTAACTAACCTAAGGACATCACACACATCCATGACAGAGGCAGGATTCGAACCTGCGACCGAAGCGGTCGCGCGGTTCCAGACTGAAGCGCCTAGAAACGCTCGGCCACACCGGCCGGCTACTGTTCGTATTCCCAACTGTTCATACATTTCATGTATTAAAGAAACATTGCATCGTTCTTCTTGCAGAGTGACAATTATTGAATCATGTACAATAAAATTGTCATAACTTCTGAACGGTTTGCTGTACGACGTTCAAACTGCACCGTTGGCTGTGGGACATGAAGAGAATTCGTATGCAGTGAATGTGGTTTGGCTTAGCGACGGGGCCCACTTTCATTTGTATGGGTTCTTCAATAACCAAAATTGGCGCATTTGGGCGACTGAGAATCCGCAATTCGCGATCGAGTAGTCTCTACACTCTCAACGGGTGACTGCGTGGTGTGCAGTGTTCAGTCACGGAATAACCGGTACGATATTCCTTGATGGCACGGAGACTACCGAACGTTACGTGAAGTTCTTGGAATATAGTTTCGTCCATATTATCGAAAGTGACCCTAATTTCGATAAGATGTGTTTCATGTAAGACGGAGCTCGACACCATCGAAGCAGGAGAGTGTTTGACGCCGTGGAGGAGCAGTTTGGGGACCACATTCTGGCTCTGGGCTATCTAGAGGCCACTGGCATCTGCCTCGATTGGCCACCATATTCTCCGGATCTGAACACATGTGATACTTTTTTTTGTGGGGCTATATTAAAGAGAAGGTATACAGCAATACCCCCAAAACCATTGCTGAGCTGAAAACAGCCATTCAGGAGGTCATCGACAGCATCGATGTTCCGACACTTCAGCGGGTCATGCAGAATTTCGCTATTCGTCTGCGTCACATCATCGCGAATGATGGCAGGCATATCGAACATGTCATAGCCTAAATTCGAATAGGCGTAGTGGTTGGTTGGGGAAGGAGACCAGACAGCGTGGTCATCGGTCTCATCGGATTAGGGAAGGAAGTCGGCCGTGCCCTTTCAGGGGAACCATCCCGGCATTTGCCTGGAATGATTTAGGGAAATCACGGAAAACCTAAATCAGGATGGCCGGGCGCGGGATTGAACCGTCGTCCTCCCGAATGCGAGTCCAGTGTCTAACCACTGCGCCACCTCGATGGGTAAGGCGTAGTGACGTTTACATGTTGAATAAAATGTGTGCGGGCCATAGTTTTTTCATATAGCTCAATAATTGTCACCCTGTAACACCACAGGCACTGTGATATCGTGTTGTGGCTGTGCTTAAGGAAGTCAAGTGGGAATCCTAGGAGGGAAAGTAACATTCCTGCCGAGGAATGCTCTTGCGAAAATGTAGAGTATCGGCATTTGAATCTGACTGTAGAACGATCCTACCGCCACTAACGTACATTTCGCGAAAGAACCGGGAACGTAAACCAATAGAAATTAAAGCTCGTGTGGAGACATGTAGGCAATCGTTTTTCCCTCGCTCTGTTTGCGACTCGAACAGGAAAGCAAATGTACCGCCCGCCGCCCACCATACAGTTATTTGTGAGGTATATTTGTAGGCGTTGATAAAAAATATTCGGTTACAGAAATGAAGTACTGTGCTAATATATAGCATTAACAATGATAAACGCATTTATTGTAAGGTACTAAATGGGCCTTTTGTTTCTTTACCACCATGTTCAAGTGTTGGCTCATTTCCTCCTTGCTTTAATGAGATATGCTGAAAAAAGTCTGGTTTTAAAGACACTTTGCGGTATAAGATGAACGAAAGAATTTCAGGAAGTAGCAAATAATCATCCTATCACGATGTAAACCATGGAAGATGACGTTATCCGTAATAGATTAAGAAATACTGTGACTGTGTTCCGTGTTACTGAAGAAGTAATAAAAGTAAACAGGTACTACTTATGTTATCATATTTAGTAACATAATTAGTGACTGGTTGATGCAGTTTCTTACTCATTAAAATCCTGGTGTTTCCAATTAGAAAAGATAAGATTCTAGAATTCCACATTACATTGGATATGTCCTCGGATCGCGTATGATACTAGTAGTTGGTACTTTTGATTTGTAATGTGCTGTGTTGAGATACTGTTACTAAGCTGCGACGTTGCAGTCACATATCGTTATGTGATGTTTAGTTTTGCTACGTTTGAAGAAAGCACAAAAAGGTTACACTTTGTCTTTGTGGGAAGCGAAGGGGCCAAGTGGCCGTGTAGTAACGCTGGCTTGACCACAGGATGTCTGTCACAATGTCTCTGGTGAAGAAAGGGCACCACTTTTCACAAAAGCGCTCGTAGTAAGCTGCGGGACGTTCGTTTCGTCTGCGAACGCGGTTTTCTCCTTTGACAGAAGCTGCTGACTAGACTCCAAGGCATAACTGCTCGCCGCGCGGGTAACCGCGTAATCTAGGGCGCCTTGCCACGGTTTGCACGGCTCCACCCATCGGAGCTTCGAGTCCTCACTCGGGCATGCGTAAGTTAAAGTTAGATTAAGTACTGTGTAAGCCTACGGACTGATGACCTCGGCAGTTTGGTCCCATAGGCACTTATCACAGTCTAATGTAATCATAACTGTTCGTGACAAATTCACCTTCCCATACACAAATTGCAGAAGAGGACGACCCGGCATTGCCAGCCCGCCCTGATAAAGCTCATTGATTTGCTCCAGAATATTTTTATCCAGACGTATGATTGTAACAACTACAGAGGTATCTCTTTAATCAGCGTTGTGGGTAAAATCTTCTCAGGTATTGTTGAAAGGAAAGTGCGAGTATTAGTTGAGGACCAGTTGGATGAAAATCAGTGTGGGTTTAGGCCTCTTAGAGACTGTCAGGACCAGATCTTTAGCTTACGGCAAATAATGGAGAAGTGTTATGAGTGGAACAGGGAATTGTATCTATGCTTTATAGATCTAGAAAAGGCATATGACCGGGTTCCTAAGAGGAAGTTATTGTCTGTTCTACAAGATTATGGAATAGGAGGCAAACTTTTGCAAGCAATTAAAGGTCTTTACATGGATAGTCAGGCAGCAGTTAGAGTTGACGGTAAATTGAGTTCATGGTTCAGAGTAGTTTCAGGGGTAAGACAAGGCTGCAACCTGTCTCCACTGTTGTTCATATTATTTATGGATCATATGTTGAAAACAATAGACTGGCTGGGTGAGATTAAGATATGTGAACACAAAATAAGCAGTCTTGCATATGCGGATGACTTACTTGTGATGGCAGATTCGATTGAAAGTTTGCAAAGTAATATTTCAGAGCTAGATCAGAAATGTAAGCACTATGGTATGAAGATTAGCATCTCCAAAACGAAAGTAATGTCAGTGGGAAAGAAATATAAACGGATTGAGTGCCAAATAGGAGGAACAAAGTTAGAACAGGTGGACGGTTTCAAGTACTTAGGATGCATATTCTCACAGGATGGCAACATAGTGAAAGAACTGGAAGCGAGGTGTAGCAAAGCTAATGCAGTGAGCGCTCTGCTACGATCTACTCTCTTCTGCAAGAAGGAAGTCAGTACCAAGACTATCTGTGCACCGTTCAATCTTTCGACCAACTTTGTTGTATGGGAGCGAAAGCTGGGTGGATTCAGGTTACCTTATCAACAAGGTTGAGGTTACGGATATGAAAGTAGCTAGGATGATTGCAGGTACTAGTAGATGGGAAAAATGGCAGGAGGGTGTCCACAATGAGGAAATCAAAGGAAAACTGGGAATGAACTCTATAGATGTAGCAGTCAGGGCGAACAGGCTTAGATGGTGGGGTCATGTTACACGCATGGGAGAAGCAACGTTACCCAAGAGACTCATGGATTCAGCAGTAGAGGGTAGGAGGAGTCGGGGCAGACCGAGGAGAAGGTACCTGGATTCGGTTAAGAATGATTTTGAAGTAATAGGTTTAACATCAGAAGAGGCACCAATGTTAGCACTGAATAGGGGATCACGGAGGAACTGTATAAGGGGGGCTATGCTCCAGACTGAACGCTGAAAGGCATAATCAGTCTTAAATGATGATGATGATGATGGTGATGATGATGAGACGTATGAATCTTGACTGACACCTTTCTTTGGTGCGAAGGGCTCGACCAATGAGTAGAACTAGGCTTGGAGCCGATACAACTTTCCACATGTTAAAATGACTTCATTGAGCCAGGAATGGCAAATTTGTGTACAATTCCCCTGGACAGCGGAATTCTCTCTGGTCACTGTGGCGATTACTGGAGGTCCTCCCTTCCCTGATGAATTTTTCGGAAAGTGGCTAAGCTGAGAGGACGGTATTTTTCGGGACCTGTGACGCGGAAGATGTCTGAGTCTCTCCTGATCCAGAAGACGACGGTGGCAGCATTTGTCCGCCGTTTTCATTCGGTGCTGACTTGTGCGCTGTGGGGCACGTTCGCCGAGTTCTAAGAAGTTTCGCATTTCGTAATTAGCACTGTCCGTTATCTGAGCAGCTTACAATTTGCAGGATTTGCTGCTCCGCTCGGGTTGCTTGATTGTGTTAATTCGGGAGCCTTGCATTCGTTTACTTTGCATTTGCGAGCTGTTCAGAAAGTTCGTAGCGCTTCCCAAACACTCTTCCAGCTAGATTTGAGGTATACCCCAATGTGTTAGCGGTACATTCAGATGCAATTAAGCTTCTAGTGAGGAATTGTTTGCTGTTAATACTCAGAAAACTGATATCCGTACGACTGTAGCTGATTGAGTCATTTTCATTGATTTACGTACACTACTGGCCATTAAAATTGCTACACCACGAAGATGACGTGCTACAGACGCGAAATTTAACAGACAGGAAGAAGATGCTGTGATATGCAAATTATTAGCTTTTCAGAGCATTCACACAAGGTTGGCGCCGGTGGCGACACCTACAACGTGCTGACATGAGGAAAGTATCCAACCGATTTGTTACACACAAACAGCAGTTGACCAGCGTTGCCTGGTGAAACGTTGTTGTGATGCTTCGTGTAAGGAGGGGAAATGCGTACCATCACGTCTCCGACTTTGATAGAGGTCGGATTGTAGCCTATCGCGATTGCGGTTTATCGTATCGCGACATTGCTGCAGCAGAATATGGAATCGGTGGATTCAGGAGGGTAATACGGAACGCCGTGCTAGATCCCAACGGCCTCGTATCACTAGCAGTCGAGATGACAGGCATCTTATCCGCATGGCTGTAACGGATCCTGCAGCCACGTCTCGTTCCCTGAGTCGACAGATGGGGACGTTTGCAAGACAACAACCATCTGCACGAACATTTCGACGTCGTTTGCTGCAGCATGGACTATCAACTCGGAGACCATGGCTGCGGTTACCCTTGACGCTGCATCACAGACAGGAGCGCCTGCGATGGTGTACTACGACCTGGGTGGACGAATGGCAGAATGTCATTATTTTCGGAGGAATCCAGGTTCTGTTTACAGCATCATGATGGTCGCATCCGTGTTTGGCGACATCGCGGTGAACGCACATTGGAAGCATGTATTCGCCATCGCGAATGAACTGTGGTATCGTGTTGAAGCTGCATGGGCAGCTGTACCTGTACGTGCCATCCAAGCTCTGTTTGACTCAATGCCCAGGCGTATCAAGGCCGTTATTACGGCCAGAGGTGGTTGTTGTGGGCACTGATTTCTCAGGATCTATGCACCCAAATTGCGTGAAAATATAATCACATGTCAGTTCTAGTATAATATATTTGTCCAATGAATACCTGTTTATCATCTGCATTTCTTCTTGGTGTAGCAATTTTAATGGCCAGTAGTGTAGAACTTTGATTAAAATAAATCTTATTGTCCAGTGCACACTTGCTTTGCAGTTATAACCCGATTGTCCTGTGAAAAATCCTGACTAGATGATTCTCAAGTAAGAAATATAATCAGTTATTTGCGGATATAGTTTGTTGTCACACAGTGACTACATTTCTTTCGCTTAATAGGTGCCCACGCGTAGGAGATATTGTTAATTTGTTTAAATTATGGTTAATGAGCCCTGGACTCGCTCGTATAGCATTTTAAAGTTAAAGTCGTTCAGAATGGTAGGCAGACAGCACACACAACTATCGAGCCACATCACGACTTAGACTTAATTCTCATTGGGAAGCTGATCTCAAGCACAACAACAAGAGCCGGTAAATTTTAAAGGTTGTAATGGATTATCGGCCGTCTTTAAATTTCATTACCCGGAATCGCGCGGTGTGGGCACGTAATGATGTGAAGTTACATAGCTGAGATGGCAACCACTGTCTGGTCAAGTGGGATTTTCCAGCTATTAATAGAAACTGACAAATGTTGCAGGTAGCATAATGTAAATCGACTGCTGAACGGGGTAACTGACCATTCACCAGCAGCATGCAACCGACTGCCGGGCGAGAATAAGGTAGCCATCAAAGAGACCATAACCTCGCCGGCCATTGATTGGTATTATTTAAGATTTTGAAAAAAAGTTCTGTTCTGATTTGTACTTGATGTAGTAATGATCTGTATTACGCCAAGTGGAATGCTGAAGTTATTCTTGAATGTGACGATTGACTTCGAAGCTAGTGGTGTAATGCTGTGTGTATTACTGGAAAATGTAGCGGCGTTGATTTTTAATTTCTCGTCGAGTGGTCTGTAGTTAGACTCTTGATGTTTTACGCTGTTGAACAATTGTAATGTCCGATTACTTGATTCGAAAGTTGGCTTAATTAGAGCCAGTCAGGACAGAGCATTGAAAGCATTTTTCACAAAAGATAGTTCATTTATTCTGTGTTAGTGAGTTATTCTCAGAGAGTGGTGATTTCTTAAGACTCATAATAGTCACTTTCGCCTTCGCCAATTTCTGAGCAATAAGGCAATGTTACTAACTAAGGTCTGGATTACTATCGTCAGATAGCAAATATTACGGAAATTATCATTCTGGTCTCATATTCGTGTGGCAACTCCCTAGGCTGATAACTTGTACTCGGAGCGTCTAGGTCTCTATGGGTCAACTGCTCGAAAAACCGTATCCTCCCGGAAGAAATGCTCCTGAAATATACAAGAGACTCAGCACAAGATTTCTTGTATTTACAGAGCTGCTATGGTCCCCGTTCGCAGTTAAATCAGGAGGAGAGCAAAGGAAATAAACAGACATGTTTTAGTATGAAGACGACAGTTATAGTTTTTGAGGCTTAAGTATGAACTTCCTTTCGTAGTTATACAAAATAGCTGTACAACTGGGAGACAGTTATTGTGCAGCAGAAAACACCGGTCGAGACAACAAATTGTATGAAGTGGCCGGTTACTGCCTCTGTTCCGACATAATTGACATCGGACATCTTATCGATAATTACATTGTTCCATCTTTCGTGAACTAACACGAGGGGAAGCAGTCAGCAGAATTTTCTTTGAAAACTTTTATAACTTTGAAAGTAGCTCGCTATAAGTCTTCTTTCATTAATTTAAAGGAGCAAACGCTCGTTCCTACTCTTACTGCAGTCGAAGCACTCATAAATATATAAATTAATTATAATCATGAACTAAATACTTAGACTAAAAGAGGACGAGACTCAGTGCTTATCTTAAGTGTAGAAGAAATTAAAACGTCCGATAGCTTAATACCA
This sequence comes from Schistocerca cancellata, assembly GCF_023864275.1. Lineage (NCBI taxonomy): Eukaryota > Metazoa > Arthropoda > Insecta > Orthoptera > Acrididae > Schistocerca > Schistocerca cancellata. Next base: position 266,063,774 of record NC_064626.1, on the reverse strand, counting down.
TGAAACAGAGCTTGGGTCTCCATAAATATGTGAGACGTCACAAAAGGTGATCATTTGGAATATCTGTAGTAAGCCTGCACTTATCGAAGTCAGTTTCTCCGAAGCTCTAGCCGAAATTTAACAATCGCTCCTACCAAAAACAAAATTAATAAAAGTAAACATAATACGACGTAGGCTATAATGTAGACGATCTTTATTTAAATCGTGCGATTAGCTAATTTCGACGACTTGTCATTTCCAAGCACCTGTAAAACCAACGTGGAAGCATACATCACCATACATCATCAAGTGTAAGTGGCACATAACACACCTCACATTAACATACCACCTACCGTGCAGAATTCTCATTTGTTTTTCTAATATTACGTATCACATGTGTAAATGTCAAATTATTTGACGTTATATTCCTTACATTGTGAAAGGATCCTCATTAACGTGACAACTTTAAATATCATACTACTAACTTTTCTCTAAGTACTACAGGTTGCCATCTCACAGTAGCTGATATTTCCTGGTGAAAGATGCACATACACAAAAACACTAGTAGATTATCGATAACAAATGTCGGAGGCACATTACATACTGTATCTGCTGGCGTTGATGTGTTGCATATCAATCAGCGACCAAAGACTACTTAAGAGCATACAGACAGACATAGAATAATAAAATATTTTATGCAGTACATTAATAATAACATATGAAATAAGTACAAATTTCACAAAATATTGAAAAATGAACAATCCATTAACTGCAAGCGAGCCAGACATAACGAACGCCTTACATCGTAGGTCATCATTGTCTGAATGCTATATATAAACCCAGAAGGCAAACTATTGACACTTTTTGCAGCAGAGTAATTCATAGAAATACAATTATCATTTGTTTATCATATTATTACTGACGAACCAGCAGAATTCTCAGTTTACACACATAAACATATGTCTGTATATTTGCTTTACGTGTAATACGTAATACGCATACATGTAACGTGTAATACTACATGTAAGTAGGAGTTTTCCACTGTAAGGTGGTATATACATGTGAGAGGTGTTATGTGTTACTTATAAATGAAGATGTATGGAGATGTACGAAGACAATGGGATAATCTTCCACGTTTTATATGTGCATGAAAATGACGAATCGTCCAAATCGGCTAATCGTACGATTTAAATAAAGATCGTCTACATTACAGCCTACGGATTATATTTTCCTTTATTAGGAGGTTGGGAACTGTAGATCCCCACGAAAACTAAATTTAAAAAATTACTAATAGGATTCGTAGCAGTTTGAAGTGCATTAAAAGCAGTAGTTTCGGTACAATATTCTACACAAACTCTGGCATGGTGGTAGGGATATCTCTTATCCTGTTACCTTTACAGTATGGATTAAAAGAGGAATTACCAATAACAGTCACTATCAGGTCCTATTTTTAACATAGCTAAGTTTATATAAAAGTTTTGAGACACGAGTTACTAGAAGTAGTAGTTACATGCTTATTAATAAAGATTCAGTTCATACTGATGAGGCAGAACATTACCACCACTGCCCACCGCGAGGCTGAATACCGTCTCGTGACGTAGCAGGCACGTGACACCGTCAGGTAAGCGTGTAAATCGAGGAGAGCAACACGGGGAATCATTCAAGCGACTATATCGGTCGCAAATGGGGAAATCCTCTTACGTAAGAGATCTTGACAAAGGGCAGATTGTTATAACTCCGGCGCCTGGGAAGGAGCATATCGGAAACGGCAAATGTGGTCGGCTATTTCTCGTGCAACTGTCTTGAGTATCTATGGAAAGAGGCCGAAGGACGGTGGAACACGAGAAGGCTACAAGGAAATGGACGTTCACGGCTCGTCACAGAATGTGGAGGTACGAGGCATTTCCAGTCTGCAATGTAGTATATCCGATGTTCTGTGAAAGGTTTGACGATAAGTCCAATGTGGCGCAGGCACAAGTGTATCGTACACTGTTCGATGCACGCTGTCGGACATGGGGCTTCATAGCAGGCGACTCCCACGTGTTTTCTTTTTGAGCCAATGACACTCACAATTACGATTTCAGTGGGCACAGCAACATCAAGATTACACGGAGGATCAATAGAAACGTATCATTTGGTCCGATGAACGACGTTTCGTGTTACACCAGGTCAGTGGTCGTGTCCGGATGGGCACAGATGCACCGCACCACGGAAGCAGCACGTTGGTGGCAGTGTTATGCTGAGGAGGACATTCACCTGGGATTCCACAATTTGTAAATGAAGAGGCCATGAAAGCTGCGACCCAGTGAATATTACTGCAGACCACGTGCATCCCTTCGTGCTTGATGTCTACCCCCACGGTGATGGCACCTGCAGCAGGAGAAATGTCAATGCCAGAAGGTCAAAATAGTGCTACAGTTCTTGGAGGAGCATGATAGTGAACTGACACTGCTGCCTTGACTGTTAAATTCGCTTGATCTGAACCTGATGCAATCAATGATGAGTGCGAGCGGGGACCATAGCTGGGTTCACAAGCCACTGGCCCGTACTTGACTTGACTTGCGTGACCGGTAAGTAGACATCTGGCGTTGCAGAACTTCGGAATACTACCAAAGACTTATCGAAATTATGTAATTCATAAACACTACTGTGTTGTGTTCCAAAGTTGAAACAGTATTTTATTAAATAAATTGTTAAAATATTTACGTTGCCTGACGTGCCTCACTCTGGGTCTTCAGTTAGTGCTTGTTTGATAGCATTGTTTGTGGAATAGCACTGCTTTTAGAATAATGTACACTTTTGTACAATGGATAATGGTTGTGTCTTATTCAAATATTATGCCGGACTTACTTTGCTTTTGCTCGTGCGTTGAGATTCCATGATTCAAAAGTTCTTAGGATGTCGTATATACTACTCCGTCCGCACTTTGATTGTAGGAACTGCTACTTATAGCAGACTTTAAAGGCTGGTATGTGGTATACCGTACAATTCAACAATAATGCTTAAAGCATGCCTTGATTAAGATTGATGTTTCCAAAGTTTATACGGGAATCTCAGACGTTGCGAACAGGAATTCTGTCTGTTATGGCCATCCTTTCTATCTGGTAAATTGCGAAAATCGAAATCTGTGTGGGCGGACAGAGATTTTGAGTCTGCTCCTCTTGAAAGAAAGTCTAGCGTCGCTGTTGCGTGAGCCATAGAAATAAACTGCACTTGAAACATGGAAGAGGAAATATTGGTGTCAAATTTTTTCATCCATAAATGAGAAAGTGGGGAACGCCGAAGACGTGTTAAAATTAAAATATGTCAACGCAAAGGACGTAGCTTACTTGGTGGCACAGATTTGGGGAGAAATCGAAACATGAAATTAGGAACATCGAGAAACATATCGTAGAATAGAGTTGAAACTGAAGAATAGGGTTGTGGAAGAAAATAATGTTCTCTCATCGAAGTGTATTCCTGGTTGTATAGAAATGGTACGACGCAGAATGAAACCGAAGTGCACAGGATTAATAGCTCGATCTCACTGTTTATTTCCTGATTGGTAACAAAAATGAGGATGAAAAAGTGAACGAGAAAAAGATTGTTCATATTTAAGGATTAAGTGCATCAGAAATGGAGTTAATCTGCATGGAGCAACAGCTAGACTGAAGCACTAGAAAGTGTTGAAATTTCGTCGATAACGAGAAAACGTCATCCACCAGGCAAGCAGACGACGTTGAGAAATTTCATTTTAATGACATTTGGACCGAATTTTTCTCGGTATATTTGTACAATTGAACTGATAATACCTTAGAAATGGCATTGGTTCAAATGGCTCTGAGCACTATGCGACTTAACTTCTGAGGTCATCAGTCGCCTAGAACTTAGAACTAATTAAACCTAACTAACCTAAGGACATCACACACATCCATGCCCGAGGCAGGATTCGAACATGCGACCGTAGCGGTCGCTCGGCTCCAGACTGTAGCGCCTAGAACCGCACGGCCAGTCCGGCCGGCAGAAATGACATTGTTTTAGTAATACAGTAAACGGAGTTTCAGAGAAGTCTCCATACACCTAAGTGAGATCGGTGTGTATTGGATTTTTGAGTCCGTGTACATCGAAACTATTGACCTGGAGGACCTCTATTTCGATCACTGTGCCTTACGTTCGTCTCCATACCTGTCTTGAGACGTGCGCAGCATCCCAGGGGCTACGCTTATGTAGTGTAACAGGATGCTGTGTGTCAACTCCTGTTCCGCTATATGAAGACTCTTCGCGTCAGCTAAAGATGTTCGCAATATTTAAGTAAAGTAGGGGGGGGGAGGAAGAAAGTTTTGTAAACAAATCTACTGTGCGTACCGTATATATTCCTTATATTCCTACAGAGAAGGCATACGAGAGCAGATGTAGCAGCAGTGAGCAAAAGCCAGGAGAATGCTGAATACGTGCTGATTGTCTGGTATGCAGTCCATGGACCCAGAAGACGCGCACAGAATAACCAGTATTATGACATTATTATGGAATCTCTTAGGAGAAAAACAAATGATGGTTTTTAATGTAATGTAAGAAAGCTATTGTATTACTGTTAGTTCGAGTGCGTTCATGTTTGAATGCTCATAGAGAAAAAAAAGTGTTGGCGTCATGTTAACGGACTGAACTGGAAATGCAGTTTTGGAATAAATATCTGTAAACACATGGTTAAAAGTGAAAATACGTCTTCAGTCGTCATTTGACAATTTGGTATAAGTCATTAGCCGGAAAGCTTTACAATTTCCTGCAGCAGAGAAGACGCTTCGGTGACGTCCGCACGGGAGCTGCACAGCGTGGCTGATCCATAAAATTCTACGCGGCGACCGATATTACATACAAGCCAGGTTCATCAAGAAAAGGTAATCCTTCAACAGAAATTTGAAATGCATGGCTCAGGATGCAAGTGAAAAAGTATCTTACGATAAAAAAAATTAAGCTATACCAACTAACACAAGCAAAAATTCAATCTGTATGTTTTTCACCTTACTTCGAAAGCCTTCCGAAACTCTTTTTGCGCAGTTCTTCATTAGTTCTGTAATGAGCTTGAATCACCTGGGATTTTATTATTCCCCGTATCGAGTTGCCTGTCGTGGTATCGTCAGAACTTCGATGTGTCCATTTCAATGGGGCTGTGGGACTGGAGAAGTCGCTGAACCGCGCCTCGATATTGTTCATCAAGGAACTCACATACCTGAATAGCAAGATGTGACAGAGTTCGGTCTCACTGTAATCACTCATGATTCATAATTCCCTTGTATTTGAGCTGAGTTATTAACCATGTATACAATTTATCCAAACTAGAATTTCCACTCATGTACCCTTAAAGAAATATGGTCCAAGCAAGTAAGATGGTGGTATCCCGGACCATATCATTATATGAGCTGGTTTCCTTTCCATTTCTTGAACATAATGGAGATTTGTCTAAGACGAGGGGAGCACGTATCTCTTGTACAGAATGCAATATGTCGCACACTCACCGGAAAGCAGTATTCTTGAGCGAGAAATGGCGCTCGGAAACTGTTCCAAAAAAGCGCGGTAGGCTGCAATTCGCTGCTCCCTGTTACTGTCAGATAATTCGTTCACAAACAACGGTCTAATTCTTTTCGTCAGTTTCAAAGCACAAATACGAATGAAACAACTATTTACTTCCTCAAGTGCGTGAAGACAAGAATAGTTCGGATACATCTGCGACAGTCTGCTTACTGCCTTGTTTTACGAGATTTTCTAAATTGTTCCATTCATCTGATATTTTCGGTTACCTGAGGTAGTCCAGGCACAGGTTAGGTGCAATAATTGTGACTCTAATTTATTACAAAACAGGTAGTACAGCAATTTGACTGGAGAAGGGATTTCCGATAGACTGCGATAAAACTAAAAATGGACGTTGACATCTATCGTACCTATTTTTATGTGATAAGTTCCGAGGCTTTTTAGAGTAAGATTAAGAGGAGAATTACGATTGTCAAAGTGCGACGTAGCTTGCAGCAGCAAGCGGCTGAAGATGCGGGATGGGCACATGTGAGGAATTAGGACTGTGAGGTCTTGAGCGTCTACTCAGCAGGCACGGTGCGCCTGGGCATCGTCAGTCAACGCTGCTGCCCGACGGCTGCGCGGACGCACCTGTTCTTTGATGTTAGAACACGCCTCAACGATTAACACTTCCACCCGATGACGTCTCGTGACCTCGTCGTATACGACCAGACCTAGGTTATCACTTCCTTTATGGGCTTTTTTGAGCGTCCACATTCCGATCTTAATTCTGTCTTATGTACACTCGCGCTCACACGCTCACACACACACACACACACACACACACACACACACACACACTAAAACAGCGCAGTGTATAACTCTTCAGACTGATTCTTTTTGCGGTATTACTCTCAACATTGTTCATCGGGGAACTGAAATACTTTGCTGCCCATTAAAATGGCAACATCATGAAAACATGCAACAAAATTCAAACTGTCATGAAGTTCGTAGGATTAACGCCATATACGCTCTGTGTACAGGGTGTATCATAATCAAAGGGGTAAACGCATACAGTTGAAACAAAAAAGATAGCAGAAGCTAAAAAGTCTCAGTAAACACCGGCCCACAAACGAACAGTTTGTGAGACAACTGCCAATCTGTTGTTACCGGCCGTCACTGACTTGTAAACGTCGTCCCACTTAGGAAACGGTAAGAGTACTGTACAGTACTAAGAAAAGTTATTAGAGATACTTTGGTAGAAGTGCAGGTTTTTGGAATGAACACAGCAACAGTTACATGACTTTACTCGTAGTTAGCGGAGGTGTTCAAGGTATCGTGTTTGTACCATATTGCAGACCTGTACCCGTCGCCGTAATGAGTTTAGAATCCTTACACACAGGCTTGGATCATTTACAAATTCTTGACATGAGCTCACAAGTCTCTCCTCCAGTTCTTCAACAGCTAGCGTAGAGTACACCCTTAAGGTGTCCATAAAGACAGAAATACATGGGGTTCAGATCAGGTGACCCCGCAGGACACCATCCATCTTCGGCCATATTGGCGAGTTAGATGCCGTCCCACAATAGCAGCTAAATGTGCCAGTGGTCTATGATGCGTGTGCCACGCCATCTAGCGTTGCTCTAAGGGAACATACTCAAGCATTCCTTCAAAATGATGCCGCAGAACCGAAGGTAATTCCGTCCACTGAGCTTTTCGGCAACATTCAGTGTACGGTCCAATAAGACGATCACCTAGTACCCCTAACCGCACCTTCAAAGACAAACGTCGCTGATGTGGACACTCACGCATGGCATGTGAGTTGGAGCCGAGATGAGCCCAAACGAGAGAATTGTGGAGCCGAGATGAGCCCAAACGAGAGAATTGTTGATAAGTACACACAACATTACTAGTGAACCCTGCTTCATCTGTAAATAAAGTATTATTTTCCAACGAAGGGTTGCCTGCAGCTTGTTGTTGCATTCACTGACAGAACATTAGACTAGGAGCAAAGTCCATCTCACTAGGGCACTGAATTCATTGGAGGTGGCACGGGTGCACTGCATTGCAATGCACTATTCTCCGAACACTACTGTGCCTCATTCCACGAATTTGTGTGGCAAGTCTCCTCGTCGAGATTCCTGGAGAGTGTTCACCAGCATCCAGCACCACATCTCCGTGCACAAGTGTAATTCGTGCCATCCTATCCGCTGCTGCAGCAGTTGTAGAGCTCCCAGTTTCTCGAAGGCATTTATGCACCCTTTTAAAAGTTCGACTCTCGGGTGCCTTTGGGCAGAGAAGCGTGTAGCCTCTCGTGCATTGCCCTACCACACGAAATGCATATTCACATACTCCTTGTTACTGTAATGTTCCGTGTTACCGCCAACACTCGTACAACACAACCGACACTCTGCAAATAACCGACTTGAGTGGAACTCTGACTGTGAACTATACTGTCGTATCCATTCTGTTTCCAACTCTGACAAATGTAAAACAGACCACACCACGGACTGACAAGCAGTGTTTACCCAGAATCACGTCAATAGCGGCTCCTAACCACGAAGTCGCAATTAACTCGCAAACGGTTCATTTGCGAACCATTGTTTACTGAATCCTTTTTGTTTCTAGTATCGTGTACTTTCAACTGTATGTGTTTACTCCGTTGATTAAGATAAAATCCGTATAAGAAGCAATTAGTCTAATTGAGAAGCAGATCTTGATTGTTGGCTGTTAGTGGGAATATCATGCTAGGCCAGCACACCTTGGAATTCGATAGTGGCAGGATCGTGACCTATCAAGGGTGCTGGTTATCGTTCCCCGATATTGATGCTTGCGCTGGTTGAACTACCAGGACTCTCTTGCGGATATTGAATGGACTTGTTGAGGTGGGCCGTATCGCGTTGACAGCTGTTGAATTTGGTCTCAAATGTTCAAAATGTGAGTGAAATCTTGTGGGACTTAACTGCTAAGGTCATCAGTCCCTAAGCTTACACACTACTTAACCTAAATTAACCTAAGGACAAACACACACACCCATGCCCGAGGGAGGACTCGATTCTCCTCCGGGATCAGCCGCACAGTCCACGACTGCAGTGAATTTGGTCTCCAAGACATCAACGTGGGTTCACTAACATACTCCTCAAACCACTGCAGCACACATCAGTACTTGTGACACAGATTACTGCTGGACGTGTTATCGCTGTCGAGGAAGACATAGAGGAGGAGGAGATTAGTGTTTAACGTCCTGTCGATAACGCGGTCATTAGAGACGGAGCGCAAGCACGTATCAGGGATGAATGGGGAAGGAAATCAGCCGTGCCTTTTCAAAATAACCAGTCCGACATTCGCTTGAAGTGATTTAGGGATATCACGGAAAATCTAAATCTGGATGGCAGCACGCGGGTTTGAACCTTCGCCCTCCAGAATGCGAGTCCATTGTGCTAATCACTGCGCCACCTATCTCGGTGATGAGATGAAGTATGATAGCTTGCAGGTGGTCTGCAATAATGTTCACATGGTCCACAACTGTCACAGGGCTTTCAGTGTGTCCCATGGATGCCTAGGTGAATGTCCTCCGTCACCTAATATTGCCCCCACTGGCCACGGTTCATCGTAAGGTGCGAATTTCGAGCATCCGTTTCGAGGCAGGATAACAGCTTATGGGAGCACGACGATCGATCTGATGTAACAAAAACATGGGTCACCAGACCAGGTGTCATGTTTCCACCGTTCCAGTCCAATCTCGACGGTCATGTACCGACTGCAGTCATAGCTGGCGACGTTGTTGGGTGAACACAGAAACACGTAAGGAGAGACATTTTCAGCAATGTGCGCTAAATGGTGAGCCGGCACCGCAATTACACTTTGTCATTAGATCTGCCAAAGTTCGCTACCGATCTTACTCAGCAAGGCAAGCAAGCCTCCGACCTCCACTTTCTACAGAGTATGTTTAGAGGTGGAGCACAAGAGGAGGAGGAGATTAGTGTTTAACGTCCCGTCGACAACGAGGTCATTAGAGACGGGGAGCACGAGACCTTTTCGTCTACGCGTGGTTTTACTGTCCTTCAAACACTTTCGACAGATGCTCACAACAGTAAGACGCCAACACCCGATCGGCTTCGTCCTTTCTGAGATGCTTGTTCCATTTTGCTGCCTAATATAACCTTCGGCAAATGCGCTTATGTCAGTGCATTTCCCCGAACCGTCTTTAAACTGATCGCCGATTTGTCTTTGCCATGCTTACTCGCATGTGCTTTCCTTACCGCTTCGTGTGCCCGAAACGCTACCAGGTGGCATTCAATCTCACATTGGGTAGTGGCCATAATGTTCTGGATAATCAGTGTAGTTCCTAATAACAAAGTTCTGACACATTTTGCAACGTATTTAATCGTCTTCATGATAGGAGCATGCCCAATATCTTTCCCATAAAAGTCTATTAAATTTACTATCATTTATCGAAAACAAGTTGCAGGCCTTTGCGGTGAATTTGTTTGACACTTGCAGTCGTAGTATCCATGGAAATGGAAATGAGCTTATGGCGGTGAGTTCCCAGGCGGGAAGTTCGGCCACCAAGTGCAAGTCTTAATGAGTGCGACGCCACAATGAAATGATGAAGAAGACAGCACAACATCTAGTCCCTGAGGGGAGAAAATCTCCCACCCCAACCGGGAATCGAACCCGGGCCCCCGTGCGTGGCATTCCAACGCGCTGACATTTTTTTTTTTTTAATCTCATTTTGTTCGCTTTTGTTCGTTGAATCTGCTAGGGGCGGACGTCGTAAGACATCCGTTTAAGTTCGTTGTTGATCGATTAACTCAGTTTTTTTGTTACAGAGGGCAGCTAACCCTCTGACCGAACACGCTGAGCTACCGTGCCGGCTCCATTCAGCTCTTGGGGCGGACGTCGTAGTATCCATGAAGGCCAGGGAAGACTTCACGCTACTCCAATCACGCGAGAGCTTGCTGCCTTCCCTGTCAATCAACTTCCGGTACAGGTGGAGAGAAGTCAGTTGCGATCGGTTACCACTATGAACAGTCCGGAAGAATGTGTGTCGCGTTAATGCTAGCGATTACAAAAAAAATGTGGATGTGAGATTGTGCACTAAATTATGAAACAGATTGTTAAAGTGGAAATATTGCTGATATGATGTCCTGTGCTCAAGGAATTCATTGACAGGGATAGTTTCACGATGAATCCAGTTTTGGGAAACGACCTTCAGTAGTTTGGAAGTGTAACACTGTAACGGTGATGGTAACGAAGAAACAAATGAGAAAACTGTAGTAACAGCAATCGCTGTAGCAGTCGTTGGGAAGTTGGTTGAAGAGTCAACCACAGCTTCTTAGTGGTAGGCTATACTTTTACTATTCTAGTTTCTTCATCTGTTCTTATTCGTATTACCAGCTTTAATGTATTAGCGTGTATCAAACAATAATTATTATAATAAACAAAATTTGTTATACACAAGTCAGTGGCTTGTATGGGCTATTTTAGTTGCCTAGATAACCGGCTATTAGTCAGTTAGCTATAGTTCCATGTCCCATGTATCATTTGCACAATAAATCCTAATGATGTGGAACGAGTCGGTTTATATTCACATCACAATTTTTTTTGTAAATATGGCTAGGTGGTGATCATTTACAAGTGCTTTCTTATTCTTTTGTTTTTTAAACAAAAAGAATAAATAATATATCTGATACTAATAATGATGAGGGGGCACAAAGGGAATGGAACTCAGATAGCTCCTTTCCCAGTATCCGTTTGCATAATCAGGCTACTAGCGTAATTGCAAGAGTATAACAGGCAATAAAACCACTGCTAAGGACTGTTATTCCTTTCAATAAGCACTACAACAAAATTTAGTTTGCAGTCTCGGAACCCCCAATTAAGAATAAATGAATCAGAAGTGGAGGGAATCGTTGAAGAAACGAGCAATTTCTTGGGCGTTTTGTTCTGCGAACCTCTAGCACGGCGTTAATTAAAGACTGCTGATGAGGAATTGCGAAACCTGCCTCACTTTCAGTTGCCTGTTATCTGGCTGAACAATGCTCTCTTCAGGGCCGTGGTTTCAAACAACAAGATGGAGAAGAGAAAGAAAAGTATAGAAAAGTATGATGACGGTTCTGTGGAAGATGTATCTGAAGTGCAGCTACGTCTGGACCTGGGGATAACTCCATGGCACTAAAACAGCTGTGGACACACGCTTATCAGAAAGGATACTCGACAATTTTGTGGTCTGGCTAGTAGGAAAGCGAGGCGAAGCTTGACAAACGGCAGACTTACTAAGAACCTAACTGCTCAACGGAAATAAAAACCTCTAAGTTTCAAGTGTTTTTGAATTACAGCCACCCAGACAAAATGTTCTGTATTTTGCCATACTTATTTAATGAGACGGCACATCTGTCAACTTGAGGTGAGAGAATAGCCAAGAAAGTCTATCCTGGGGACGGTGATGATAAAGCTACGTTTAGTTGTCAAACTGCAATGAAGTGAAATGTCGTGTGGCTATGGCCTCACCATACTTAATGATTTAAGATATTAGAAGCAACTTGAAAGTTGATACTTATTCTAGATGAGTATATTCTCGTGATGTGAAATGATTTTGTAAATATTTTTTATCGTTTGACCTGACTTAGGCCTCTTTAATGAAGTTATTGTTTATTCTGTGGAGAACTTAAAAGTTTCCATGAAGATGCAGAACATTGTACTTGAGAATCAAAGCGACACCGAGGGGCAGTGGTTCATGCCAAAATATTCTGTGATTAAATGAAGATGAAAGGAAGAAAACATTAGTGCACGCTTGAACTCAGTTATATCTAAAGTAACTGAGAGTGACTTAGAATTTCTGAATGTTTACTGAACTGAATGTTATTTTAAAAGCAATATTTTTTGTGGTGTTCACTATACTTCATTCAGGGGAAAACTGAAGACGGAAATTTTTTTAAGGTGTACTTGGTTTCTGGGTGTAACATTCATGAAGATTCAGATGTTTAGATACATAATGTAGTAATCAGTTTTAAAGAGCTGAATGCTGATTTTGACTGACCAGTAAAAGAAAGATTCATAACTCTTCGTGAAGCTTAATTTGATGAGGGAAGTAATGCTGAAGCTGATCTGAAAGTCACGAAAAGTAAGGGTAGTTGGAAATTTGTGGTAAGGTCGTATGAGACCTAACTGTTGAGGTCATTGGTCCATAAGCTTACACACTACTTAATCTAACTTAAACTAACTTACGCTATGAACAACGCACACACACATGCCTAAGGGAGGATTCGAACCTTCGACGGGGGGAGCCGCGCAGGCCGTGACAAGGCGCCCCTAGCCGCGCGGCTACCCCGCGCGGTAGTTAGGGTAGCAAGGACTATTTACAGTGCCTTAGGACTCGATGTGAGCACTCCACTTCTTGCTAAAAGTAAATCTCTACATGTATTTCGCAACTCGTTCTTCAGGACACAGTGAATAATGTTTCACCCTGGTTGTAGCGATCCTTTTTCCCATGGCATTCGTATTAGGTGCAAGGCGAGAACGAGAGTGTATCTCTACTTACACACTGTCGCGTCTCATATAATACTCTCATGAAACGCAGAGGAGATATACGAGCAAGATTTCACTTTGTCTTGAATATTGACCCTCTGAATTTGCTCATCAAGAATCCACAAGAACAATGTTTCAATTTATTCAAAAATTCTGTTATCTTTCCTAAGCACTATACCGATCAGTTACGATTTTAATAGGTCGTTTCTGAACTTCTTAGACGTCTTTCGAGAGATACTTTCGGTATGGACCACTAACGGTACAACAATACGCTAGAATAAATCGCACTACTTTTCTAATATTCAGGTCCCTTAACAAAACTCCCCAGCATCGTCTACTTCGTGTTGTTTCGTAGTGTTACTCTGTAGATCGTTTGGTCTTGTGAAAGTCTCTTGAAGTCGACGAATAACGCTGTTATCTGCCACTTTTAAGCTGTTTCTTTTGTTTATTTGACTTCTCTTCCGTCATTTTCAAGTGAACTGCTCCTCACCACACCAAGTGGAAAAGATGTCTCAGCGATTTTGCATTCTCTAACAGGAATATAACAATGATGATTCTCTGCATACAATACCGTGTCATGGTATACTCTGACCTGTTAATAGTATAACAAGTTTTATAACTAGATGCACCGTCACTTTTTTTTTATTTCCCTCCAGTGTGCTTCGTCACAAATTGAGGGAAACTGCATTGGAGCAGAGTGCCGAGATAAACTTTTGCTAGTTGATGGAAGCGCAATCTATGGGCGAAATAATGAAACAAAAGCAGGCGAAATGATTGTAGTTATGGCCAAAAGGAAGCGTAAATTAAGAATTGAGAAGTAAAAATTTCTCTATGGAAATTTCAAATTTTTCAGACAGAAACTCATACTCACGGAACATATATTTTGGAAGCATTTTTTCTGGATCTTGTAAGTGTACTTGCTTTGTGTTCTTTTCTTTACGGACATTTAAACATTTCTTAATTCAATATTGAATAAACCAGAAATTTAGTGTGAAATAAAAATGCCAGATATCTTAGGTATTTTTGCTTAAATGACAATAATCCGATGATCTATCTTCTAAACCATTAATAAATATTTAATGACACATTAATCTTTTTGTTGATAGAGGAAGTTATATCCTTGAAGTGGACAGTGCAAATAAACTGAAATTTTATGCATTTTTTGAAAGCATTGAGGGTTCTGTATTACGAACACTGGTGGGGTCCTGTGAAGTATCATAAGCACTGAGTACGAACAGTACAGACGAATCTGAGATATTCTGTTCATGTCAGTTTGAGGCAGTACAGTTTGGCAGTGAGATATAGTTTACAACGAGTTAGATCACTTTCCAACATCGTTGTCCGATATACGAAGCAAAAGTGTTCAAAATATAACGACCTTTATTGCACAGATCTGTTATATTAAGATTACATCTAATTGTTATTCTAAAGATCTGTTTATACGTGTGTGACTTTCCGTGAGCACTAGGCGCATGATGCGGTTGTACGAATAGGGAAGGACGCGTATGCACCGGTACAAATTTGAACTGCTCACACGGGGAGGGGGGGGGGGGAGGGAGGGAGGTATGAAGGAGGCGACTCTTCCGATACCAGACGGGCAGAAATATGCCTCTACTCGTGTCTGGGGCAAGTACAGCAGCCGCACGATGACTAGCCGCAAGGGGCACAGGTGTAAATGCACCTTAAGCGACATTTATTTCAGATGATAAATTTACCGTGATGTACGTCCCGACAAAACTTTGAATTGACTTCTGAATTCTATCTCCGTTACGCGCCGTGCAGGAAACGAGTTCTACAGGCAGGAAAAACATGCCCACTGTTGGGAAATCCGCTGTCACAGAACTTTGGGGATTTATTACGGTGCCGCTGCTAACTTCAGCGATTCGCCTCCAAGACCGCAAATCCCGCATAACGGGACACGGAAGAGGACATTTCAGAGGTCTCCATCAATGGGAGGTTAATTACACTCCTCCAAAAAGACATTTTCCAACATTATGTTACTATGTGGAGGTTCGCAGTGAAACATCTGTTGCACTTGGAAACTCTGCAACTGGAGATTTAAAGAAGTGCGTTGTAGAATGCGTCTGATCGGCTGTTGGTTATTTACTGTTTCTTTCACTAGTCGGAATGTATATTGGCAGCCTGAAATAGTTACACCGTTCGAGTTGACGCAATGGTTAGCACACTAGATTCTCATTCGCGAGGACTACGGTTCAAATACACTTCCGCCTGTCCAGATTTATGTTTTTCGCAATTTCCCTAAACCGCTCCAAGCAAATGCGGGATAGTTCCTTTAAACGTTTACAGTCGTTTTCCTTCCTCATCCTACTCTAATCCCCCGTCTTTAATGACTTTGTTGTCGACGGGACGTTGATCACTAATCTTCCTCTCTTCTTCTTTCAAAAATTTACGCTCGCATTTTTAGAAGTGATAGAGAATCTTAAACTGACTTGTTTTTGATATGGATTTAGAGATCGGAAATGAATAATTTTTGTAATTAAGGCTCACAGAAACTATTCAAAGAGACGACTTCAAGAGTGAATGCACGAATTGCAACATACACCGTCCGTACAAAGAGCTTCGAGACTGACTGTAAGAGATATCAAACCAATAACTACTACTCAGTGCTACCTTTTTGCGTTGAGTTGACATGCAGTTAACCATCTTGGCGTAACGACATCGTCAGTTACGACTGCTGGGAGCACAGGATCATTGAGATTTAACCCTAATAGAACGGAAACGTGTCGTCCGGTCGTATAAATCACGTTTCTTGTTCACGATGTCGATGCTAGTGTCCAGCTATGCCGCCGTCCAAGCGAACAGCTGCTCAGAACATGACGCCGCGCCACAGAAGGGGCAGTACAATGCTGTGAGGGATATTCACTTGTGCTTAAACGGGTCCGGCGCTAGTGAGCGAATGCAGTGTAACACCTCTAGACTACGTCATCACTGTTGTGGGCCATCTGTATTACACTACTGGCCATTAAAATTGCTACACCAAGAAGAAATGCAGGTGATAAACGGGTATTCATTGGACAAATATATTATACTAGAACTGACATGTGATTACATTTTCACGCAACTTGGGTGCATAGATCCTGAGAAATCAGTACCCAGAACAACCACCTCTGGCCGTAATAACGGGCTTGATACGCCTGGGCATTGAGTCAAACAGAGCTTGGATGATGCGTACAGGTACAACTGCCTATGCAGCTTCAACACGATACAAATATATTATACTGGAACTGACAAGTGATTACATTTTCACGCAGTTGGGGTGCATAGATCCTGGGAAATCAGTACCTAGAACGGCCTTCATACGCCTGAGCATTGAGTCATACAGAGCTTGGATGACGCGTACAGGTACAGCTGCCCATGCAGCTTCAACACGATACCACAGTTCATCAAGAGTAGTGACTGGCGTATTGTGACGAGCCAGTTGCTCGGCCACCATTGACCAGAGTTTTCAATTGGTGAGAGATCTGGAGAATGTGCTGGCCAGGGCAGCTTTCGAACATTTTCTGCATCCAGAAAGGCCCGTACAGAACCTGCAACATGCTGTAAACAGAACCTGGATTCATCCGAAAAAATGACGTTTTGCCATTCGTGCACCCAGGTTCGTCGTTGAGTACACCATCGCAGGCGCTCCTGTCTGTGATGCAGCATCAGGGGTAACCGCAGCCATGGTCTCCGAGCTGATAGTCGATGCTGCTGCAAACGTCGTCGAACTGTTCGTGAAGGTGGTTGTTGTCTTGAAAACGTCCCCACCTGTTGACTCAGGGATCGAGACGTGGCTGCACGATCCGTTACAGCCATGCGGATAAGATGCCTGTCATCTCGACTGCTAGTGATACGAGGCCGTTTGGATCCAGCTCGGTGTTCCGTATTACCCTACTTAACCCACCGATTTGATATTCTGCTAACAGTCATTGGATCTCGACGAACGCGAGCAGAAATGTCGCGATACGATAAACCGCAATCGCAATAGGCTACAATCCGACCTTTATCAAAGTCCGAAATGTGATGGTACGCATTTCTCCTCCTTACACGCGGCATCACAACAACGTTTAACCAGGCAACGCCGGTCAACTGCTGTTTGTGTATGAGAAATCGGTTGGAAACTTTCCTCATGTCAGCACGTTGTAGGTGTCGCCACCGGCGCCAATCTTGTGTGAATGCTCTGAAAAGCTAATCATTAGCATATCACAGCATCGCGTCAGTAGCACGTCATCTTCGTGGTGTAGCAATTTTAATGGTCTGTAGTGTATTTGATAATTGATACCTCCCCGGGTCACATGACAAGACCTTGCTACAGTGGTTTTAGGAGCTTGATAGCGATATCTTGGTCACAAAAGTTCTTGATCTTAACGCAATGGAACACATGTAGGATAATAGCGGTTGTCCGTTTCACGCCCACGTTTGCGGGAACTTCGTGACCGGTGAGTAAACCTCATGTGTCTTCTCCGAACACTTGCTTGTCCAATCCATACCATGCGGAATCGCTGCTGTATTGAGTTCTAAAGTTGGACCTATACAGTGCACTCTATTAAGTAGGATCATAATGTTTTGGTTCATCAGTGTAGCTGTAAATATTCGTTTACAGAAGTGAAGTATTGTCCCATTACATGCTACAAAGCCAAACATACGCCTTGCTTGTAAGGTACTAAATGAGCCTTTATTATACTACACGATTTTCTTGCGTCAGGCAGTTTTTTTCTTGTTCTAACAACATATGCATATCTCTACTATCGACACAATTCGAAAACCTTGCTTTAATGGCACAATAACAACATGCAAACGATTGAATTGTAGCGGGACCACCGTTTAGAATAGGAAAAGTTAGTTTTGTGCGGTATTCTGAGCGCAAGTTACAGCCTGGTGCGGGCCTGATTACAGTCAGTTACGCTGACCAGCGGTTGCGAAATGGAATGGAGTCCACAGGGGCCATCGAACCGTTGAAAAGAGTAAATGCAGCGGTTCGCATGTCGCAAGCTATAGGCAGAAGGGGCCGACTGGTGCAACTGGGGTGTTATGCCCACGTGACTCGGAGCGATGCGTTAGCGAAACAGAGGCACACAGCCGAGTATAAATAGGTGACATTTTCTAACGAGATTCATTCAAGTGTGGCTGCTCTCCTGGGCGGCGAGGCGTGTCGCACTACCGGCGACACACGGCAACAGATGGGGCGAAAGCGTCCCAGTCCACGGCGGGTCGTTGGTTCGACCCTCTGAGGCCGACGCAGGGTCCGCAGCCAGCCAGGGCGGGCCACTCTTCGGGTCACTACCGCGGGCAGTCGTCTCGTCTCCCGACACCCGCCGGAGGCTTACAAGGCGAGGGCCGCCGGTTTGGACGCCGGAACGGGGGCGGTCGTTGCCGCCGCGTTCCCAGCTACGCCAGCCGAGGAAGAAGCAGCAGCGGGGCCGGCCTACGGCTCCCGACGGAGCAGCGCGGAGTCAACGGGGATGCTGGTGCAGCCATCCTGACGTAATCGGAACTCTACAGCTGGCGAACAAGGCCGGCACGACACAGCGTTGCGTTGCACAGGTCGCTCTGGGGCAGTGGTCTCAGCAATGCGGGGCCTGTGACGCGGACCGAGGTGAACGAAGCTCTGCAGTGGAAACGAATAAATCATTTGAAAAGCTCGGACGAGTTTTAATACGGCACCTCCTGGCACCCGTCCACTACAGAATCGTCATAGTTACTTTTGTGTCACAGCGTATGGAAACTGAGATCGACGCTGGGTCTGTGGCAGGGAACACTGAAGACAGCAAACATGGCAACTACAGGTAACGTGAGCTTACAGAAGTACCACAGAAGCCAGGATCGCCTTAAACACCAACACGAATCTATTCAAATCTAAGCTCAAGTCCAAATAGTAGGGTAACAGTTCTCTTTGCGGAATGACGTACAGAGGCTTCAGCGGAATGGTGTGAATTGCCGATCCACCCTAAGGGAAGGTATCTGTTTCCTGTAGTGGGTCAATGACCATCGGCAAGCCGCGCGGGATTAGCCGAGCGTTCTAAGGCGCTGCAGTCATGGACTGTGCGGCTGGTCCCGGCGGAGGTTCGAGTCCTCCCTCGGGCATGGGTGTGTGTGTTTGTCCTTAGGATAATTTAGGTTAAGTAGTGTGTAAGCTTAGGGACTGATGACCTTAGCAGTTAAGTCCCGTAAGATTTCACACACATTTGAACATTTTGAACCATCGGCAAGTAACGTGGTTGCCGTGATACCTGGAGTCTCGACAGCCAGTAGCGGAACTGTCTGCAACATTAGTACTATCGCTGCCATACCCCGAGTTGGTGCTGGAGAGGCGGGGAACTAGACAACCTGAATCTTAGGACGACTCTAAAGACACAGCTGCTCAGCCGGCACCGTTTCTCTGTGGTTTTCCGTTGACACTGGTCTGTGGTGTTGTTCTCTCTGTTGCATAATGGGTAATGTGGGAATTTGGAAAAACGAGCAAGCGAACCAATCTGCAAAAGACGCTTCAGAGAACATGACGTCACATGATGTGCCACGTCCTCACAGGCTGTCATTTCGCCGGAGATCTACGCAGCTGAGAGAAGGATTAACCTGCAGTGAGATACAATAAGCTACGGTTCCTGAAGTAAATTATCCGACCGTTGCGCTTCTTATGTTGGTTATTAAGACCGGATGAAGTGACCTTAAACCGCCTATATATTGGGAACTGTCCGCTCACGCATGGCTTCATGCTCTAGAGAGAGGATCCCCCAGTCTGTGATGCCTGTAGCGTCCAAGTCACTGTGTGCCACACTCTAACTGCGTACATTTTATATTGTGTCTAGAAAACCCGGCAACACTTCACAGTTGCTAAATACATATGGAAATTGGATACAGGCCTGCTCTCCTTCCTCCCCCGTTCTTTCTTCATCTACTTTTCCTTCACTCTGTCCTTTTACACTTCTCTCTGAACTTGAGCCTTATTTATTATTATTGCAAACGAGGTCTTGTTTGGTAACTGAAGTCGCTTAAAATAAATGGATGCATCGGTTGGCATCATTGACATACAGGGTGTGAGAGACACCTCTTCAGCTAATGGATCGGTGAACATAGTAGCTACAAATACATTGTTTCGCGTATACGAATTGCAGTGCCTGTGTTATTCCAAATTACTATGCGTTGTTTCTTCAGGCATGCAACAACTGATGGTTGCCCATATTGGCAATTGCCAATACATTTCATGTATTATTTCAAGTAGTTTTAACCTGCTAATGGATAGAGCTACAAAGTTCTGCACAATTCAGATTCCTCTGCTTTTTCCTGCAACTTTTCAATCTGACAGTATACGTGCTTTTCGTAGTCCTGTGTGTGTCCTGTATAGAATTACAATGTTCTGCACTATTCAGATTCCCCTGCTTTTTCCTGCAACTTTTCAGTCTGACAGTAAACGTGCTTTTCGTAGTCCTGTGTGTGTGTGGGGGGGGGGGGGGGGTTGTGTGTGTGCATTTGTGTGTTTTTAGGGGGTTATTTGTAATTATAGTTTTGAATAAATTCGCGTCCTTTATGAAATTTGTGGCATAAAATTTTAGTACGGCCGCTGAATACGTTTCTTCCGAACCCCAAACCAACACATCATCATGGTTATTTATTACTGCTGGCTAGTGGATAAAGGTACTTTTTTATTGGGTCAGATTATTTAACTGGCTGATTTTTCCAGATTAGTTTGTGAGGCGGGATTTGTAAAAGCCGGGAGGAAGCCCCACACTGCATATTGACAAACTGACTGACCACCAATGCCTTTGCAGTGGGTGGCGATTGGGTCACATACGGACTTTCATGTCACCCACAACAGTTTTCGACAGCACTTGCTGTATAAGGTGGTATTACCAGCGAATATTTTCCTAAATGGATGACTATCTACACCCCAAGAGAGGTAATCTTGTGTGCGACGTGCTACAGGATAAGGCTACAGCAAGAACACCAGGACCCTCATTCAACTAAAAAAACTGAGGATCCGCCTGGAAAAAGTACTGAACAGTGTTTCCAAACGTTCAGAAGACTTTTAGGGAGCAGCCAGGTAGATCGATAGCAATACAGGTCGTTGCCAACTACCGCATCATACATTAGGAGAAATTAATAAGGCTGTCACTTGTTTCAGGGATATTTAACTGGTTCAAAAACATCCTCTCGTGTCACGCATCGTATAGTGAATAGTTTGAGCACCTGCATCAGATTATACTGAAATTATATCCTGCAAACAAAATATCAATCAAGGCACATCTTACGCGTTGTGATTATCAAATTTGTGAATATTGGAAGATTAGGCTTTTAAGACCCCGTCGACTGCTAAGTCATCAGGAATGTAAAGCAAGCTTGGAATGAATAAATTTAGGGAAGGACACTTGCTGGTTCAATTCGAAGGAAGCCATTCTGTCATTCTTTTGACGTACTGTACATCCATGTTAAGCGTTTCATTTAGGAGTTAGCTCACCTGTTCCAGTTTTTTTACGTGTGTATTACGTATTCTTGTTTTATGAGATATCCTGCGTCCTTGAGGATCTCCTCACTATGTATCTATGGAAAAAGTACTGTATATGCACTGAGGTGACAAAAGTTATGGGATAGCGATATTGTACACGTATACAGTTGGCGGTAGTATCGAACGAACAAAGTATAAAAGGGCAATACATTGGCGGAGTTGTCATTTCTACTCAGGTGATTCATGTGAAAAGGATTACGACGTGATTATGGTCGCACGGCGGAAATTAACAAACTTCAACGGGGAATGGTAGTTGGGGCTAGTCGCATGGGACACTCGTGGGACACTCCATTTTGGAAATCCTGAGGGCATTCAGTATTCCGACATCCACAGTGTCAAGAGAGCGCTGAGAATACCAAATTTTAGTTTAGGCTTTACTACCTCAGCAACGCAGTGCCTACTTCACATAAGGACGAAGAGGAGTGGCACTTGAGTAAAGTTTTCGTTGCTAACAAGGGAAACTCCCCATCGCACCTCTCTCCCGCGCTCCCCCCCCCTTTCCCCCCCCCCCTCCCGCCCATCCCCTCAAATTTAGCGGTAAGAGGCCCCAGTGGATAGCATACACAGGTAAGACATGAAAACAGGGAGAAGGTGTACTGGTCTGTGAAAAAAAAAAGTAAAATGGAAACAGTGAACGGTCCAAGAACAACAAGTGCAATGTAAAACAGAGAGGAAGAAAAATAGCGTTGCCATTAAGTGGTTACGGTGCCAACCGGACGAGCCGTGTTCAAACATCCCTTTTGCCATTTTTTTTTTCGCTGTACTTTATTCAAATTTGTTTCTCCATCGTGTTGTAACGTCTGTTTGCAACAGCGAGGTGTAAGGTAGGGACCTATAATGACAGTTGATTCTGCTCAACTGCTCTATTAGCAGCCGAAACGTAGTGGCTTCCGAATGGGTAGCACAAACGTTTGATGACAAAGTGACAAGTCCACCGAATTCTCCACCGGAAAACACGTGTGGTGTGTCATACACAACATTAGTGATAGTACGTGTGTCATATGGTGGGAATCTCTTATCGATGCACCTAATTTGTACAACTGGTAAATGAATGCCCGGTATAGGTGTTCGTATGAATGCAAATGTGATCACTCGCAAGAAAATGATGAAAACATAATAGTTTGTCACATAAGCTGCAACAAATGAACGCAACAGTTTCACAATCAAACAGTTTCTCTGTGCTCTGTCAAGGGTATGATTTTAATGTTTTTGAAGCTGCATTCCGTTTTGGAAGTCTTGCCTCTTGAATTCCTTTGTTGTAACATAGATGACACCCGTTTATTTGTTGTTTTCATTTCTGTGAGACGTCTATGTGGTATTTCGCCTGCTCTCTTTATTCATTACATTTACTTTCGAGGGTAACGTATTCTCTCATCACTTGACTCATTGTATAATCATTGTATAGTACGACAACTGCCAAGACTACAGCAAGAGAACAAAAATTTCAGTGACTGGACGAGAAGTTATTAATTTCATGAACAAAAAAACACTATGCAGTTTTGAACACAACTCGCCCCCTTGTCAGTCCAATACCATGGCCACTTTTCCACGACGCCGTTGCTGCTGCAGCCTGCTCTTTTTTGGACTTGCCATCCTTGGACCGTTCACTGTTTCTATTTTTCTGTTTTTCACAGCTCAGTACACTTTCTTCCTGTTTTCATGCTTGATCTGTGGCTATCCATTGGGCCATCTTACCACTAAATCTGAGAGGGTAGCGATGGCAGTTTGTCTTGTAAGAAGCGTGGTTAATAGGCTGTGGCAGCAGACAACCGACGCTAGTGTCTTTGCTAACAGTACGACATCGTCTGTAACGTCCCTCCCCGCCTCGTGATCATGCTGGTTTGACACTAAACCACTGGGAAACCGTGGCCTGGTCAGGTGAGTCCCCAGTTCAATTCGTAAACGCTGATGAGAGAGTTCCAGTGAGGTCCAGACCACACGAAGCCATGGACCCAATTTGCAGCAAGGCACTATGCAAAGTGGTGGTCGTGGGGTTCGATTCCCGTCCGGGTTGGGGATTTTCTCTGCCCACGAACTGGGTGTTTGTGTTGTCCTCATCACTTCATCATCATTCGTGTACTTGGAGAGATTGGACTGTGTGAAGAATGGGTCCTTGTACAGGCGCTGATAACGGCGCAGTTGAGCGCCCCACAAACGAAAGATCATCATCGAAGTGGTGGTGGCTCCATAGTGGTGTGGGCTGTGTTTCCATGGAAAGGACTGGGTCCTCTGGTCAAACTGAACGGATTATTGACTGGAAATGCTTATGTTCGGCTACGTGGAGACCATTTGCAGCAAACAACGATGGAATTTTTATGGATGACAATGCTCCATCTCACGGTGCCACAATCGTTCGCGATTAGCTTGAAGAACATTCTGGACAATTCGAGCGAACGATTTGGCCACCCAGATCCCCAGACGTGAAATCCACCGAACGTTTATGGGACATAATCGGCAGGTCAGTTCGTCCACAAAATGCTGCACTGGTAGCACACCACAATTATGGACGGCTATAGAGTAGAGGAGGCATGTCTCAATATTTGTGCAGGGGGGTCCCATCGACTTGTTGCGTCTAGGCCACGTCGAGCTGCTGCCTACATCGGGCCAAACGAGGTCCGAACGATGTTAGAAGAGCTCTTATGACCTTTGTCACCTTAGTATGCAAGGTGCGACGGAAAAGTTCGTTGAATGATATGAGGAAATAAAAGAAAGAAGAGATACAAGTAAAATACCTTTACTGTTCTTGAAAATAATCACCATTAGCTACAATTCTGATATCGGTAGTAAAGTAACCTGTCAGCAAATGCTTCTTGTGGAATCGCTCGAAGCGCCTTCGTCACCATTGTTTGATACCTGCAGCATTATAGATTAGACCTGGTGCTATCAGTACGGTACGGAAGCCAACCGACCGTCTTTGGCACGGTCTTTATCGTCTTCCCCATCTCTCTCACATTCATGATGATTGGAGCCTTTGCTGTCGAAAAAGGCGATCAACGTCTTCATTTTGAATTTTGTCAGATGAATTTTTTTGGGAAGCTGTGCACACGATGAACACCGTACCACTGACTCTCGCTTTGTCTCAGGGGCATATTGGTAGCACGAGATCTTATCTCCTGTAAAGATGCGAACACCCAACAACGCGTGACCACAGTCCTTCAAGTCATTCAACAACAAGCGGTTGCTCACAGTTTCCAAGAGCTCTACAACCGATGTCACAAGTGTGTTGTAGCTAACACTAATTACTTTGAAAGGCAGTAAAAGTATTTTGTTTGTAACTCATGTCTTCTTCATTTTCTGCGGCTATTCACCGAACTTTACAGACGCAACTTGTAGCACGTAAACGCTCGTTAGTTGACTTACAGAAACCACAGAACAGACGTGTTTTGATGGCCGCGCTGTGATACGAAACGTGCTCATGCTAAGTACGTGTGCAGTGCGGCTTGTGACTGCGCCAGCTCGCTTGGCCACTGAACACTCCTTCAGATAGTCTAGTCCCGCGTGGATTCAATATTGATGCACAGCATTGGAGTAAAGCGGGGCGACGTCCCTAAAGCGCTCACCGACTTGACGGGAAACCGTGCGGACACGTGCGCCGCCATCGACCTGCTCCTTGTGCGGTGGCTGCCGGCAATTCGATATGCGACCGCCCGCTGATGGATGGGCCGTCTCCCAGAAGAGCCCCTGATCCGATACGAGGGCCTGGCGACGTCGACAGAATGACTCTGCCGTCGTGGCGTCCTTACCTAGCCCACAATACCACCGTCAATAAAAAAAAGGCAGTTGACGCCTACATCTTCACTTCCGGGTCAACTACGGAGATAGACAAGTAACCAGAGATTGGTACGTCTTCAGTTTGGACTAGAAATACACTACTGGCCATTAAAATTGCTCCACCAAGAAGAAATGCAAGTGATAAACGGGTATTTATTGGACAAATATACACTCCTGGAAATTGAAATAAGAACACCGTGAATTCATTGTCCCAGGAAGGGGAAACTTTATTGACACATTCCTGGGGTCAGATACATCACATGATCACACTGACAGAACCACAGGCACATAGACACGGGCAATAGAGCATGCACAATGTCGGCACTAGTACAGTGTATATCCACCTTTCGCAGCAATGCAGGCTGCTATTCTCCCATGGAGACGATCGTAGAGATGCTGGATGTAGTCCTGTGGAACGGCTTGCCATGCCATTTCCACCTGGCGCCTCAGTTGGACCAGCGTTCGTGCTGGACGTGCAGACCGCGTGAGACGACGCTTCATCCAGTCCCAAACATGCTCAATGGGGGACAGATCCGGAGATCTTGCTGGCCAGGGTAGTTGACTTCCACCTTCTAGAGCACATTGGGTGGCACAGGATACATGCGGACGTGCATTGTCCTGTTGGAACAGCAAGTTCCCTTGCCGGTCTAGGAATGGTAGAACGATGGGTTCGATGACGGTTTGGATGTACCGTGCACTATTCAGTGTCCCCTCGACGATCACCAGTGGTGTACGGCCAGTGTAGGAGATCGCTCCCCACACCATGATCCCGGGTGTTGGCCCTGTGTGCCTCGGTCGTATGCAGTCCTGATTGTGGCGCTCACCTGCACGGCGCCAAACACGCATACGACCATCATTGGCACCAAGGCAGAAGCGACTCTCATCGCTGAAGACGACACGTCTCCATTCGTCCCTCCATTCACGCCTGTCGCGACACCACTGGAGGCGGGCTGCACGATGTTGGGGCGTGAGCGGAAGACGGCCTAACGGTGTGCGGGACCGTAGCCCGGCTTCATGGAGACGGTTGCGAATGGTCATCGCCGATACCCCAGGAGGAACAGTGTCCCTAATTTGCTGGGAAGTGGCGGTGCGGTCCCCTACGGCACTGCGTAGGATCCTACGGTCTTGGCGTGCATCCGTGCGTCTCTGCGGTCCGGTCCCAGGTCGACGGGCACGTGCACCTTCCGCCGACCACTGGCGACAACATCGATGTACTGTGGAGACCTCATGCCCCACGTGTTGAGCAATTCGGCGGTACGTCCACCCGGCCTCCCGCATGCCCACTATACGCCCTCGCTCAAAGTCCGTCAACTGCACATACGGTTCACGTCCACGCCGTCGCGGCATGCTACCAGTGTTAAAGACTGCGATGGAGCTCCGTATGCCACGGCAAACTGGCTGACACTGACGGCGGCGGTGCACAAATGCTGCGCAGCTAGCGCCATTCGACGGCCAACACCGTGGTTCCTGGTGTGTCCGCTGTTCCGTGCGTGTGATCATTCCTTGTACAGCCCTCTCGCAGTGTCCGGAGCAAGTATGGTGGGTCTGACACACCGGTGTCAATGTGTTCTTTTTTCCATTTCCAGGAGTGTATTATACTGGAACTGACAAGTGATTACATTTTCACGCAGTTGGGGTGCATAGATCCTGAGAAATCAGTACCTAGAACGGCCTTCATACGCCTGAGCATTGAGTCAAACAGAGCTTGGATGGCGTGTACAGGTACAGCTGCCCATGCAGCTTCAACACGATACCACAGTTCATCAAGAGTAGTGACTGGCGTATTGTGGCGAGCCAGTTGCTCGGTCACCATTGACCAGACGTTTTCAATTGGTGAGAGATCTGGAGAATGTGCTGGCCAGGGCAGCAGTCGAACATTTTCTGTATCCAGAAAGTTCCGTACAGGACCTGCAACATGCGGTCGTGCATTATCCTGCTGAAATGTAGGGTTTCGCAGGGATCGAATGAAGGGTAGAGCCACGGGTCGTAACACATTTGAAATGTAATGTCCACTGTTCAAAGTGCCATCAATGCGAACAAGAGGTGACCGAGACGTGTAACCAATGGCACCCCATACAATCACGCCGGGTGATACGCCAGTATGGCAATGACGAATACACGCTTCCAATGTGAGTTCACCGCGATGTCGAGAAACACGGATGCGACCATCATGATGCTGTAAACAGAACCTGGATTCATCCAAAAAATGACGTTTTGCCATTCGTGCACCCAGGTTCGTCGTTGAGTACACCATCGCAGGCGCTCCTGTCTGTGATGCAGCGTCAAGGGTAACCGCAACCATGGTCTCCGAGCTGATAGTCCATGCTGCTACAAACGTCGACGAACTGCTCATGCAGATGGTTGTTGTCTTGCAAACGTCCCCATCTGTTTACTCAGGGATCGAGACGTGGCTGCACCATCCATTACAGCCATGCGAATAAGATGCCTATTATCTCGACTGCTAGTGATACGAGGTCGTTGGGATCCAGCACGGCGTCCCGTATTACCCTCCTGAACCCACCGATTCCATATTCTGCTAACAGTCATTGGATCTCGACGAACGCGAGCGGCAATGTCGCGATACGATAAACCGCAATCGCGATAGGATACAATCCGACCTTTATCAAAGTCGGAAACATGATAGTACGCATTTCTCCTCCTTACACGAGGCATCACAACAACGTTTCACCAGACAACGCCGGTCAACTGCTATTTGTGTATGAGAAATCTGTTGGAAACATTCCTAATGTCAGAACGTTTTAGGTGTCGCCACTGGCGCCAGCCTTGTGTGAATGCTCTGAAAAGCTAATCATTTGCAAATCACAGCATCTTCTTCCTGTCGGTTAAATTTCGCGTCTGTAGCACGTCGTCTTGGTGGTGCAGCAATTTTAATGGCCTGTAATCTACGTTCCAGAGTGTAGGGCAGAAGAGTGTGTTTGCGGAGGTCAAGTAAGAACTGCTGGAGAATAAAACAGTATCTAATGCGGCTTCTTTTCCTACACTGGTAATAAAATACTTTTCACAGAGGGTAGAGCAGAAGACTGGTCACGAAAACATATTAGATTAGATGAACGTCAAACAAAATGTGCGTATGTTGTTGTTTGTTCCCACTTTATTTACTTTTTGTTTAGTTTTCCGTGATTACTTGTTACCTTATTACGAATTGGGAAATATCGTCTTGACGTTAACGAAACGAGACTAGGTTACAAATTTGTGAATACTTAATTGTCTTCAAATAGTAGTGGTCATCTTAAGACCCGCAGATCCTGGACTCGGATAGGCGTGCCAGCCCCGGGTCGAATCCGCCCGGCGGATTAACGACGAGGGCCAGTGTGCTGGCGAGCCTGGATGTGGTTTTTAAGCGGTTTTCCACATCCCACTAGGTGAATACTGGGCTGGTCCCCATGTCCCGTCTCAGTTATACGACTCGCAGACATCTGAAAAACGTTCGCACTATTTCATGGTTTCCACTAGACACAGACAGCTGGGGTACTCTCATTCCCGCCCAGGGGGTATGCGATAGCGATAGGAAGGGCATCCGGCCACCCTCCGACACTAACATCGCCAAATCTGTGGTAACAAGGGCGACCCCACGGTGGAGTGGGACAACGGCCCAAGTAAATGATGAAATGAGTAGTGATCAATTTCAAATTGGACTCATCCTAGACCACAGAATTCTGAATTCGTTTCTTCCACTGCCTGTTAACAGTTATACATGTGGTGTTTGTCCAGTATGCTGAGGGGATCCGTCATATTTGTCTCTACCGCATCACTGTCACTTTTAGTGCAGACTTGGTTTTCGGAAACAGAAAAAGATCACACAATGCATTATCAGGCCACTGAGGTGGCTCTTCATGTATGATATATGTCATTGTCAACGATGTTTCACTGACAGAGTGAAGTGAGGAAGCCGTTGTCCTGATGCAAACTGCGTTATTTTGGATTAAGGCAGTCAGGTAGATGAAGTATTTCTTGACTTTTGAATGTTTTTTTACTCAGTATGGCACATATGCTTATTAACGCAAGTACAATCGCATGGTTTATTAAACAAAAATTTCTGCTGGATTTAGGATTTCCTGGTAGGTGGACGCAGCATTGTGGATGGAGAGTCATTCGCAAATCAAGAAGTAATTTCAAACTTGTCCAGCGAAGTGTGTTAGGGTCCTGTTCATGCTGAATATTAATGATCTGGCATATAATATTAACAGTAACGGCAGTCTATTTGCACATGTTCTATTTTTCTGCAATGAAGTGGTATTTAAAAAGTTGCACAGATATTTAGACAGATCTTGGTAAGACTGCAAAGTGTTGCAAAGATTAACAACTTGCTTTGTAAAATTGTACTCTTTACAAAACGCATAAAAGTAGTACGCTATGATTAAAATATCATTAAGACATAACTGCAATTTATCAGCACAAGCAAACACCTGGGTGCCACAATTTTTTGTTCATACGAAACTGAATTATCAAATATGTCTACCAAATTCTGTAATAAGAACCAAATGTTAAGCACTCTGTACATTACAAAACTGTGCTACATTACAAAGTTACATTATATTTGGCACATATAAATAAATTATTTAATGACATACATAACGACAGCCACACAAATTTTCATTGTAGTTAAACATATCTTTAGTATAGAGCAGTATAGAGCTGAACTTGATTCACTTAAATAGGGAAGATATTAGGAAGGTCAGGGCGCTTATCGTAACGGCGTCGTCTAGGTGCAGCTTTATTTTGTACATATTTTTTATCTTTTTTCAATTTTTTATAAAGTGATTAATGACACATGAGGTAATAAACGTTACAAGTTACGTATTTCAAATGTTCGTAATATACACTGATCAGCCAGACCATTATGTCCACTGACCTACTATCAATATAGAGCCGTCCAGCCAATAGCAGCGTCATCGGCGAGGAATGACTGGTAGTCAGACACACGCACAGTGTAGGTAGTATCAAATGGTTCCAATGTCTCTGAGCACTATGGGACTCAACATCTTAGGTCATAAGTCCCCTAGAACTTAGAACTACTTAAACCTAACTAACCTAAGGACATCACACACACCCATGCCCGAGGCAGGATTCGAACCTGTGCCGTAGCAGTCCCGCGGTTCCGGACTGCAGCGCCAGAACCGCACGGCCACCGCGGCCGGCAGGTAGTATCAGCGAGCGCGCTGTCCGTGTGCAGAATGGCGAACGCACGCGATCATGGATATAAAAACTGAGGAAATCAAATGTTCTAAAACCAAAATTCTGTATGATTTTGATCATGAATCCAAAATACGCGAATCTCACATTAGTTAACCTATTATTTAATAAACTAATAGGGTTAGAAACATGAAATTTTGTCAATTAGTACTGCAGATGGTAATAAGTTATTACAAGTAAATTGAGAACCGCCAAACAATCAGAAACTGTTTTACAATAATTAATGTACAAAAAAGTTAAGTTTTACTAGTGAAAGAATAACATTTTTTTTTCTTCAAAACCATAACAGCTATTATGTTCATTTTACATGTAAATTTAGGCATACATGTTGTATATATGCAGTAAAAATTTCATTGTTTTATCACTTATAGTTCTTTTGAAAACTGTACCTATTCAAAAGGTAAACTAGCATTGACAGTATGGGGATAGAAATCGCCTTCCGTCTCCCATTAACTTCGAATCTAGTCATCAAATGATAAAGAAAAATAAAATTGCAGCTTTGACGCTTCTCTGCAATTTATTACACTATTTGGTTAACCAGAATTGTTACTGACGTCATGCTTTCCAGAATTCTGGAAATTAGTAAATGTGTTCAGAGGTAGGTAAATCAGGTGGGGAAAATAAAATCTTTATACAGACCACATTGCTTACAAGACACTCGTTATACGTACTCTAGACCGACGCATAAGAATTTTAACAGTACGAACTGAACACATACAAATTAGGACAGAAAGATTGGTGACATGTCTGTTTGACTCGCAGCAGACCGTCATGGAAATGCTTAAAAAACCTGAACCGGCTGCCGCTTAAAGATGGACATCTCCTATCTCACGAAAGTGTATTTACAAAGTTTCAAGAACCAATATTAAGGGAGCAATCCAGGAATACGCTATAGCCTCTTACATATCACTCCCTAAGGGGACCGAGAAGACAATGTTTGACTAATTACAATGGGCACAGTGGCATTTAAGTATTTTCTTCCAGCACTCCTTACACAAATGAAACAGGAAGAAAACCTAACACGTGGTACAATAGGAAGAGTGCCTTCTGTCAGCATTTTAGTGATTTGTAAAATGTAGATATAGAAAGAATGTCTAGGGAAACGATAAACTTTGCCGTGAAGTCGCCGTTACCAGTGAAACTCTTGTTCTCTCTTGGAGAAGAAAATAAATTCTGGAATATGGATTGTCACTTGATTTCCGTATCGAAAGTAAAAATAAAGAAATTTAAATAACTGAACTCTTCAGTAATCCGTTCCAAGATGTTACTCAGTTAGTTGAAGAATGTTAGCCTCAATGTTAAAGCTTCTTCTCTGTCGATATATTAAGGAGACGCCACACCAGCTACATTTAGTAATAAAAATAACATAAATATGAAATTTATACTCATATATACAACATAAAAAAAATTGCATCACATCGGTTTCGAGAGTTCCGGAACCTGTACAGAATATTGGTCAACATAAACATCATTTCCGTCTTTTTATTTCTCATGAAAACTACACATTGCATTTTGTACCACCTTGCAGAGAGACCTTCAGAGGTGGTGCTCCAGACTGCTGCACGCATCGTACCTCTAATACCCAGTAGCAAGTCCTCTTGCATTGATGCATGTCTGTATTCGTCGTGGCATACTATCCACAAGCTCATGAAGGCACTGTTGGTCCAGAATGTTCCAATCCTCAACGGAGATTCGGCGTAGATCGCTCAGAGTGGTTGGTGGTTCACGTTGTCCACAAACAGCCCTTTTCAATCTACCCCAGGCATGTTCGATAGGGTTCATGTCTGGATAACAGGCTGGCCACTCTAGTAGAGCGATAGCGATGTTATCCTGAAGGAAGTCATTCACAAGAAGTGCATAATGGCGGCACGAAATGTCGTCCATGAAGATGATGCCTCACCAATATGCTGCCGATATCGTTGCACCATCGGTCGGAGGATGGCATTCACGTATCGTACAGCCGTTACGGCGCCTTCCATGGACACCAGCGGTGTACGTCGGTCCAATATAACGCCACCCCAAAACAGCAGGGAACCTCTACCTTGCTGCACTCGCTGGACAGTGTGTCTAAGGCGTCCAGCCTGACCGGGTTGGCTCCAAACACGTCTCCAACGATTGTTTGGTTGGTGAAGAGGACGTGATGCCAATCCTGAACGGTCCATCCGCCATGTTGTTGAGCCCATCTGCACCGCGCTGCAAGGTGTCGTGGTTGCAAAGATGGACCTCGCTATGGACGTTAGGAGTGAAGTTGCGCATCATGCAGCCTATTAAGCACAGTTTGAGTCGTAACACGACGTCCTGTGGCTGCACGAAAAGCATTTATCAACATGGTGGCGTTGCTGTCAGGGTTCCTCCGAGCCATAATCCGTAGTTAGCGGTCATTCATTGCAGTAGTAGCCCTTGGGAGGCCTGAGCGAGGCATGTCATCGACAGTTCCTGCCTCTCTGTATCTTCTCTATATCCGAACAACATCGCTTTGGTTCACTTCGAGACACGTGGACACTTCCCTTGTTGAGAGCCCTTCCGGGCACAAAGTAACAATGTGGACGCGATCGAACCGCGGTATTGACCGTCTAGGCATGGTTGAACTACAGGCAGCAAGAGTCGTGTACTTCCTTCCTGGTGGAGTGTCTGGAACTGATCGGCTGTCGGACCCCCTCCGTCTAATAGGCGCTGCTCGTGCATGGTTGTTTACATCTTCGGGCGGGTTTAGTGACATCTCCGAACAGTCAATGGGACTGTGTCTGTGACAATATCCACGGTCAACGTGTTTCTTCAGGAGTTCTGGGAACCGGGGTGATGCAAAACTTTTTTTGATGTGTGTACAAGAACCAGAAATGAAAGCATTTACACTAAATCTGCATGCTTCAAAACAGAATATGATTCGATTTCATAAAAATGTTATTCAACACCTTAAAACACTTTACAGTTGACAACAAATGAGTGGCAATCATAAAATACATAGTTACAAATGTTAAATAAAAAAAATTTTTGGTGAAACGTCCAAGATCGCTGAGATCAAAACTGATATAAGACAATGTGACGGTTTGTTCCGACTGCCGTTCAGTTGTGTCCTAGAAAAGGTAATCAGAAAATGGAAAGAAACAACAGAAGAAGATGGAATTTTAAAAAATCATAACTGGGGAAAAGGTGATAATCTGAGTACTGATTGTTTCGCTTTTGTAGACGATTTTGTCTTCTTAGCTGAATCAACAGAAGATGCAAAAATGCAGATAAATCTTCCACAAGAGGCAGCTTCAAACGCAGGCCTATGTACATTTTTTTGAAGAAGAGGAGTAATGACTGATGCAGAAGAGGCTTCGAAATACGTGGAAACTGCTTATGGACGAATAGAAATGCTACAAAAATTAAATATCCAAGTGAAATAATACAACCAAGTGCTCTGGACAAAGAAGCTAAGTTAGCTAGGGCAAGGAATGTGGAAGTGGAATTTCAATTAACACTAGCCCTGTGTAACAAGAAATCTATTTCCATGGACGCAAAACTCTGGCAAAACAACAAGGTCATTAGAACAGAGAGCCTTTGTGCTTCAAAATGCATTTCGTTAAATAAATCCCAACAATCAGGTGAAATAGAAAACAGAGGAAGGAAAATAATCGATAAAATCTCGGAACCAAAATGACAATGGGAACTAGAAATTAAGAAGTAATTAACAGTTTCTAAAAAAATAGAATAAATATTACATTAAATGTAGAAGAGAAGAGTTGTATTCTATGGCCATGTCAAAAGGTTACATGGAAAAAGAATAACAAAAGGAATTTTTAACTGTGTTTACACATGCCCAAAAACATTAATGACGTGGATCAAGGACTTAAAGCAGGAATAAATAGGACAAAGATATAAGGGCAAAAATAAAAAGTTTCAAGGACTGCCAGGAGAAAACAAAGAAAAAATGGGTGTAATAGGGACAGGACAAAGAAGAGAAAAACATAGGGAAAGAATGAAAAATCACTGCAAAGAAAGAAGAAACGAAAGAGGTCATAAGTTATTTCATGTGTTCCTTTAGTAGCCCAGACTAACAAAAGAACGGTAAGAGAATCAGTAGAACTACCAGAAATTCAGAATGTGAATAATATTAAAAAAAATAGTTCCTTTGGAATTGTGTTAGCAGAAACCGGATAGGAAAAAATCATGAATTTGAGAAAGGTAGAAATAATAGTGAGAGAGGCTGTCAAGAAAGTTCGCTGGAGCGAGTGAGCGAGTGAACGCTGAAATTAAGTCTATGATTTTACGAATGTTTGTAACCTAAAACCACGTTTTGAAATTCATCTTGTAATAGGGTCCACAGACTTTATAAATTCCTTAAGTGATATCATTTACCGCTTATGGCCGTAACTATTTTTGCTGTGCTACAGCGATTTTGGTTTATTTGGCACTGTCAGGAATAAGGTGCTACATTACGATCCAGAAACAGTTTAAAAATAACTTCCTTATAGGGCTGCAGCAGGGGAGCAGACGGATGTTCAACGCACTCCCTTGCCCTTGAGGTGAGAAACTGTCCCTAAAAGACGGATGAATCAGCAATGATCAACGGCATGAGGATGGAGAAGGCAATGGAAAGCACTGCATTAAAAAAGTATAATGTGTACCTAGAGGACATGTGGCCTATAATTGAAAAACTGTCATGATGATGTCTCAACTGGCAAAAGATTTTGGATTAGTCTCCCATTCAGATCTCCGGGAGGGGACTGCGAAGGGGGAGGTGACCACGAGAAAAAGATGCAATAACTAACGAAGGGATTACATTCAACAAGTCGGAGCGTGGAATGCCCGAAGTTTGAACGTAGTAGGAAAGTTAGAAAATATGAAAAGAGCAATTCATAGGTCCAATCTAGGTGTAGTGGGGGCCAGTGAACTGAAAAAAATGAGGATTTTTGATCAGACAAATATACGGTAATATCAAGAGCAGCAGAAGATGATATAATGGGAGCAGGGTTTGTTATGAATAGGGAGATAGGGCTTAAAGTGAGTTACTGTGAACAGATCAGTCTCATAAGTGCTACAACAAACCAACACCGACAATGATGGTTCAGATATATATATGCCGACGTCGCAAGTAGTAGATGAAGAGACAGAGACAGTATATGACGATGCTGAACGGGTGATTCAGTGCCTAAAGACAGTTGGAAATCTAATAGTGTGGTAATAGGAGCGCGGTTGTATGGGAAGGAACGGAAGAAAGGGTTGCGGGAGAAAATGGGATGGTAGGCATGAGAAAGGAGGTGCCATGAAGGGTACAGGGTGCACCCATCTGCAGGTGGTCGCTCATGTCGGCACCAGTGATGTGTGTCGCTATGGATCGGAGGAAATCCTCCGTGGCTTCCGGCGGCTATCTGATTTGGTGAAGACTGCCAGTCTCGCTAGGGGGATGAAAGCAGAGCTCATCTGCAGCATCGTCGACAGGACTGACTGCCGAGTGGAGGGTCTGAATCAGAGGCTGGGACGGTTCTGCGACCGTGTGGGCTCCAGATTCCTCGACTTGCGCCATAGGGTAGTGGGGTTTTGGGTTCCGCTGGATAGGTCAGGAGTCCACTACATACAGCAGGCGGCTACACGGGTAGCAGGGGTTGTGTGGCGTGGACTGGGCGGTTTTTTAGGTTAGATGGCAAGTACAGAAAGGGCAATAGCCTCAAAGGGTGCGGGCCAAAGTCAGGACAAGCGGGGACCAAGCAGCAATCGGTATTGTAATTGTAAACTGTCGAAGCTGCGTTGGTAAAGTACTGGAACTTCAAGCTCTGATAGAAAGCACCGAAGCTGAAGCCAGAGATAAATTCTGCCGAAATTTTTGCAAAGGCACAGACGGTGTTTAGAAAGGATAGATTGCATGCAACCGGTGGTGGCCTGTTTGTCGGTGTTAGTAGTAGTTTAGCCTGTAGTGAAATAGAAGTGGATAGTTCTTGTGAATTATTATGGGTGGAGGTCATACTCAACATCCGAGCTAGGATAATAATTGGCTCCTTTTACCGACCTCCCGAACAGAACAACTGAGAGAAAATCTGGGATACATTTCACACAAATATTCTCAGCATGTTATGGTCTTTGGTGGAGATTTCAATTTACCAGATATACACTGGGACACTCAGATGTTTAGGACGGGTGGTAGGGACAGAGCATCAAGTGTCATTTTACTGAGTACACTATCCGAAAATTACCTGGAGCAATTAAACAGAGAACCGACTCGTGGAGATGACAACATGGACCTACTAATAACTCTGAGACCCGAACTTTTCGACTCCGTAAGCGCAGAACAGGGAATCATTGATCACAAGGCCGTTGCAGCATCCCTGAATATGGAAGTAAATAGGAATATAAAAAAGGGAGGAAGGTTTATCTGTTTAGCAAGAGTAATAGGAGGCAGATTTCAAACTACCTAACAGATCAAGACGAAAATTTCTGTTCCGACACTGAAAATGTCGAGTGTTTAAGAAAAAAGTTCAAGGCAATCGTAAAATACGTTTTAGACAGGTACGTGCCGAGTAAAACTGTGAGGGACGGGAAAAACCCACCGTGGTTCAACAACAAAGTTAGGAAACTACTGCGAAAGCAAAGAGATCTTCACTGCAAATTTAATCGCAGCCAAAACCTTTCAGACAAACAGAAGCTAAACGATGTCCAAGTTAGCGTAAGGAGGGATATGCGTGAAGCGTTCAGTGAATTCGAAAGTAAAATTCTATGCACCGACTCGACAGAAAATCCTAGGAAGTTCTGGTCTTACGTTAAATCAGTAAGTGGATCGAAACAGCACATCCAGACACTCTGGGATGATAATGGCATTAAACAGAGGATGACACGCGTAAAGTTGAAATACTAAACACCTTTTTCCGAAGCTGTTTCACAGAGGAAGACCGCACTGCAGTTCCTTATCTAAATCCTCGAACGAACGAAAAAATGGCTGACATCGAAATACGTGTTCAAAGAATAGAAAAGCAACTGAAATCACTCAACAGAGGAAAGTCCACTGGACCTGACAGGATACCAATTCGATTCTACACAGAATACGCGAAAGAACTTGCCCCCCCCCCCCCCTTCTAACAGCCGTGTACCGCAAGTCTCCAGAGGAACTGAAGGTTCCAAATGATTGGAAAAGAGCACAGGTAGTTCCAGTTTTCAAGAAGGTTTCGTCGAGCAGATGCGCAAAACTACAGGCCTATCTCTCTGACATCGATCTGTTGCAGAATTTTAGAACATGTTTTTTGCTCGCGTATCATGTCATTTCTGGAAACCCAGAATCTACTCTGTAGGAATCAACATGGATTCCAGAAACAGCTATCGTGTGAGACCCAACTCGCTTTATTTGTTCATGAGACCCAGAAAATACCAGATACAGGCTCCCAGGTAGATGTCATTTTCCTTGACTTCCGGAAGGCGTTCGATACAGTTCCGCACTGTCGCCTGATAAACAAAGTAAGAGCCTACGGTACATGAGACCAGCTGTGTGGCTGGATTGAAGAGTTTTTAGCAAACAGAACACAGCAAGTTGTTCTCAATGGAGAGACGTCTACAGACGTTAAAGTAACCTCTGGCGTGCCGCAGGGGGGTGTTATGGGACCATTGCTTTTCACAATATATACAGGGTGAGTCACCTGACGTTACCGCTGGATATATTTCGTAAACCACATCAAATACTGACGAATCGATTCCACAGACCGAACGTGAGGAGAGGGGCTAGTGTAATTGGTTAATACAAACCATAAGAAAATGCACGGAAGTATGTTTTTTAACACAAACCTACGTTTTTTTCAATAGAACCCCGTTCGTTTTGTTAGCACATCTGAAAATATAAACAAATACGTAAACAGTGCCGTTTGTTGCATTGTAAAATGTTAATTACATCCGGAGATATTGTAACCTAAAGTTGACGCTTGAGTACCACTCCTCCGCTGTTCGATCGTGTGTATCGGAGAGCACCGAATTACGTAGGGATCCAAAGAGAACGGTGATGGACCTTAGGTACAGAAGAGACTGGAACAGCACATTACGTCCACATGCTAACACCTTTTTATTGGCCTTTTCGACTGACGCACATGTACATTACCATGAGGGATGAGGTACACGTACACACGTGGTTTCCGTTTTCAATTACGGAGTGGAATAGACTGTGTCCCGGCATGTCAGGCCAATAGATGTTCAATGTGGTGGCTATCATTTGCTGCACACGATTGCAATCTCTGGCGTAATGAATGTCATACACGCCGCAGTACATCTGGTGTAATGTCGCCGCAGGCTGCCACAATACGTTGTTTCATATCCACTGGGGTTGTAGGCACATCACGGTAAACATTCTCCTTTAACGTACCCCACAGAAAGAAGTCCAGAGGTGTAAGTTCAGGAGAACGGGCTGGCCAATTTTTGCGTCCTCCACGTCCTATGAAACGCCCGTCGAACGTGGACCTCACCCCTCATGGTAATGTACATGTGCGTCAGTGAAAAAGACCAATAAAAGGTGGTGGACGTAATGTGCTGTTCCAGTCTCTTCTGTACCTAAGGTCCATCACCGTTCCCTTTGGATCCCTACGTAATTCGGTGCTCTCCGACATACACGATCGAACAGCGGAGGAGTGGTACTCAAGCGTCAACTTTAGGTTACAGTATCTCCGGATGTAATTAACATTTTACAATGCAACAAACGGCACTGATTACGTATTTGTTTATATGTTCAGATGTGCTAACAAAACTAATGGGGTTCCATTTAAAAAAACGTAGGTTTGTGTTAAAAACATTCCGTGCATTTTTTTATGGTTTGTATTAACCAATTACACTAGCCCCTCTCCTCACGTTCGGTCTGTGGAATCGATTCGTCAGTATTTGATGTGGTTTACGAAATATATCCAGCGGTAATGTTAGGTGACTCACCCTGTATAAATGACCTCGTAGATAGTGTCGGAAGTTCCATGCGGCTTTTGGCGGATGATGCTGTAGTATACAGAGAAGTTGCAGCATTAGAAAATTGCAGCGAAATGCAGGATGATCTGCAGCGGATAGGCACTTGGTGCAGGGAGTGGCAATTGACCCTTAACATAGACAAATGTAATGTATTACGAATATATAGAAAGAAGGATCTTTTATTGTATGATTATATGATAGCGGAACAAA
This sequence comes from Schistocerca cancellata, assembly GCF_023864275.1. NCBI lineage: Eukaryota > Metazoa > Arthropoda > Insecta > Orthoptera > Acrididae > Schistocerca > Schistocerca cancellata. The sequence goes on along the minus strand of NC_064626.1, from coordinate 266,024,182 downwards.
CACTGGTAGCAATTACTTCTGTAAAATATCTGGGAGTATGCGTTCGGAACGATTTGCAGTGGAATGACCATATAAAATTAATTGTTGGTAAGGTGGGTACCAGGTTGAGATTCGTTGGGAGAGTCCTTAGAAAATGTAGTCCTTCAACAAAACACTCTTTCGACCTATACTTGAGTATTGCTCGTCAGCGTGGGATCAGTACCAGGTCGGGTTGAGAGAGGAGATAGAGAACATCCAAAGAAGAGCGACGCTTTTCGTCACAGGGTTATTTGGTAACCGTGGTAGCATTACGGAGATGTTTAGCAAACTCAAGTGGCAGACTCTGCAAGAGAGGCGCTCAGCATCGCGGTGTATCTTGCTGTCCAGGTTTCGAGAGGGTGCGTTTCTGGATGAGGTGCCGAATATATTGCTTCCTCCTTCTTATACCTCCCTAGGAGATCACGAATGAAAAATTAGAGAGATTCGAGTGCGCACGGAGTTTTTGCGGCAGTCGTTCTTCCCGCGAACCATATGCGACTGGAACACGAAAGGGAGGTAATGACAGTGGCACGTAAAGTGACCTCCGCCACACACCGTTGGGTGGCTTGCGGAGTATAAATGTAGATGTAGATGAAGCAGAGAGACTAATAGATTTCTGCAATAAATTTCAGATGGTGATTGCTAATACTCTGTTCAGGGATCACAAGAGGGGGAGGTGGGCAATCTTGAAAAAGACACGGTGGGATTCCTGCTGGATTACATCAGAGTCAGACAGAGATTTCGAAATCAGATATTGGACCGTAAGGCGTGCCCAGATTTAGATATAGACTCAGATCTTACTGTGATAACGATGAAAAATAGACTGAAGTTTAAGAGAATCAGCCGGAAGAATCACTGTGGAAGGAACTGGGATACTGGAGTACTGAGAAATGATGATACGCGTTAGAAATTCGCTAAGGATGTGGATACTGCGATAAGAAATAACAGCGTAGGCGGTTTATCTGAAGAGGAGCGGGCATCTGCAAACAGGGCAGGCACAGATGCTGGACAGACAAACGTAGGTACAAGAAGGCAACTGATAAGAAACTTTGGGTAACAGAAGAAATACGTCAGTTGATCGACGAAAGAAGGAAGTACAAACATGTTCATGGAAAGACAGGAATACAGCAATATAAATCCCTTAGGAATGAAATAAATAGGAAGTTCAGAGACGCCAAGGCTCAATGGCTGCAGGAAAAATGTGAAGAAATCGAAAGAAATGATCGTCGGGTGATTGATTCAGCATATGTGGAAGTCAAAGCAAGTTAAAACCAAGGATGGTGACATAAAGACTGCAATGGGAATTCGATCGCTAAACAGAGAGGAGAGAGTGATTAGGTGAAAAATGTACATTGAAAACCTTTGTGAGGGGGATGCCCTGTCTGACGACGTGATATAAGAAGAAACAGAAGTAAGCAGAGAAGTCAGAGTGATACAGTATATGAATGAGAATTTAAAAGAGCTCTGCAAGACTTGGGATCAAATAAGGCAGAAGGGATATATTATATTCCACTGGAAATCCTATATCATTGAGGAAGGTGGCAACCAAATGACTATTCAAGTTGGTGTCTAGAGTATATGAGACTGGCGAGGTGCCATCATACTTTTGGAAAAACGTCATCCACACAGGGACGATAAGAGCGAAAATTACCGCACAATCAGCTTAACAGCTCATGCATACAATCTGCTGACAAGAATAATATACAGAAGAATGGGGAAAAATCAAGGAACGCCTATAGTATTTGTCGACATTGGATAAGCGAGATGTTTGAAATTCTGGAAAAAAATGGGAGTAAGTTATAGGGAAAGAAGAATAATATACAATATGTACAAGAACCTGCAAGGAACCGTAAGACTGGAAGGCCGAGAACGAAGTGCTCGGTCAAAAAAGGGTCTAAGACAGGGATACAGCCTTTCGCCCCTACTATTCAATCTGTACATCGAAGAAGCAAAGACGGATATAAAAGAAATGTCCAAGAGTAGGTTAAAATCCATGGTGAAAGTATATCATTGATAAGACTCGCTGATGACATTGCAATCCTCAGTGAAAGCGAAGAAGAATTACAGGATCTTCAAAAATGGCTCTGAACACTATGGGACTTAACTTCTGAGGTCATCAGTCCCCTATAACTTGGAACTACTTAAACCTAACTAACTTAAGGACTTCACACACGTCCGTGCTCGAGGCAGGATTCGAACTTGCTACCGTAGCGGTGGCGCGGTTCCATACTGTAGCACCTACAACCGCTCGGCCAATCCAGCCGGCGAATTACAGGATTTGCTGAATGAAAAGAACGGTTTAATGAGTATAGAATATGGATTGAGAGTAAACCGGAAATAGGCCAAAGTAATGAGAAGCAACATAAGAAGAGAGTAGCTAGATAATTAACATCGAAATTGGTGATGACAAAGTAGAAAAAGTTAAGGAATTCTGCTACCTTGGAACCAAAATAATCCATGATGGACTAAGCAAGGAGGACATAAAAAGTATTCTAGCACAGGCACTGAACACATTCCCTATCAAGAGAAGTCTACGAGTATCAAGCATACGCCATAATTTGAGGAAGAAATTTCTGAGAATGTCCGTTTGGAGCGCAGCATGATATGGTAGCGAATCAAGGGCAGTGGGAAAAGTGGAACAGAAGAGATTCGAAGCGTTTGGGTTGTGGTGATACAGTAGAGTATTGAAAATTAGGTGAAACGATAAGGATTGAGGAGGTTATCTTCAGAATCAGTGAACAAAGGAAAATTTGGTAAACACTGAGAAGAAGAAGGGACAGAATGAAAAGACATATGTTAAGACATCAAAGAATAACTTCGATGTTACTAGAGGGTGCAGTAGGGTGTGAAAACTGAGTTGGATGACAGAGACTGAAATACATCCAAGAAATAATTGAGGACGTGGGGTGCAAGTGTTACTCTGAGATGAAGGGGTTGGCGGAGGAGAGTAATTCGTGGCGGGACGCATCAGACCACTCAGAAGACTTACGACTCAAAAAATAAAAAAATAGCGTTGTCTCACCATTTCAACGGCTATCAATGACTCGAGTAACACGACCCATACATTTGTGTTCTTTACTTGCAGGTTCGAAGCAGAAAAATCAATTATGGAGATATAAAATCTATTTTAATCCATCATGGAACATTATAATGTCTGTCGTATAGTGTATACTTCACCGACGCAGAAAAGACGGATATTACACTATATCGGTAACAGCAACAGAGGGATTAATGCCAATAAAAATTAAAGGCTCTACTCTGTTCGCATGGATTGAAACGGGTCTTTTTCCGTGACCTCCTAATGAGCAGTCGATTCTACACAAAACTGAGATTTTTTCTTCAAAATGAGTTTGGAACACCATTTTAAACACTATTAAACTGACATACTTTTTCCACTTTATATCTGGCGGGAATACTGAGATTATATTAAGTAAGGAATCAAAGCATGTAAAAATAATTAACAAAGCAATAGACTTCGAGACTAATGTAACGGAAATACACATGATTAAAAGCATTTTTTTCTACACTGTCTTGAATTTTTTACTGTTACATTTTGTAATTTTCTGGAAGTTTTGAAATTACTTAATCTAAGTTTTGCGAATATAAAATACGTCAGAAACATTTCCACTTCAGCAATCAGTTTCAATTAACTGAACCGTATTTTTATATTTATTTTAATGCAATACCGCCACCAGACTCTTTCGAGGGCAGTTCGGCATTATCGCGTTCGGTTTGACGGTCGAGAAACTCTGCGAGTTCCGCTAATAATCAGTCAGTCAGAAGAAAGTAAATAAAACGGAGCAAGTATAGGGTGAGTTATTTCCAGCGCCTATCTCCATCGCAAGCTCCCTATATTGCATTTGCAGACTTCATTGTTCGTTTGATGTGCTCCATAGAACCATTATATTACGGTTATATATTAATTCGTTTTGCTGGTGCTTCCAAAATACACTCCTGGAAATGGAAAAAAGAACACATTGACACCGGTGTGTCAGACCCACCATACTTGCTCCGGACACTGCGAGAGGGCTGTACAAGCAATGATCACACGCACGGCACAGCGGACACACCAGGAACCGCGGTGTTGGCCGTCGAATGGCGCTAGCTGCGCAGCATTTGTGCACCGCCGCCGTCAGTGTTAGCCAGTTTGCCGTGGCATACGGAGCTCCATCGCAGTCTTTAACACTGGTAGCATGCCGCGACAGCGTGGACGTGAACCGTATGTGCAGTTGACGGACTTTGAGCGAGGGCGTATAGTGGGCATGCGGGAGGCCGGGTGGACGTACCGCCGAATTGCTCAACACGTGGGGCGTGAGGTCTCCACAGTACATCGATGTTGTCGCCAGTGGACGGCGGAAGGTGCACGTGGCCGTCGACCTGGGACCGGAACGCAGCGACGCACGGATGCACGCCAAGACCGTAGGATCCTACGCAGTGCCGTAGGGGACCGCACCGCCACTTCCCAGTAAATTAGGGACACTTTTGCTCCTGGGGTATCGGCGAGGACCATTCGCAACCGTCTCCATGAAGCTGGGCTACGGTCCCGCACACCGTTAGGCCGTCTTCCGCTCACGCCCCAACATCGTGCAGCCCGCCTCCAGTGGTGTCGCGACAGGCGTGAATGGAGGGACGAATGGAGACGTGTCGTCTTCAGCGATGAGAGTCGCTTCTGCCTTGGTGCCAATGATGGTCGTATGCGTGTTTGGCGCCGTGCAGGTGAGCGCCACAATCAGGACTGCATACGACCGAGGCACACAGGGCCAACACCCGGCATCATGGTGTGGGGAGCGATCTCCTACACTGGCCGTACACCACTGGTGATCGTCGAGGGGACACTGAATAGTGCACGGTACATCCAAACCGTCATCGAACCCATCATTCTACCATTCCTAGACCGGCAAGGGAACTTGCTGTTCCAACAGGACAATGCACGTCCGCATGTATCCTGTGCCACCCAACGTGCTCTAGAAGGTGTAAGTCAACTACCCTGGCCAGCAAGATCTCCGGATCTGTCCCCCATTGAGTATGTTTGGGACTGGATGAAGCGTCGTCTCACGCGGTCTGCACGTCCAGCACGAACGCTGGTCCAACTGAGGCGCCAGGTGGAAATGGCATGGCAAGCCGTTCCACAGGACTACATCCAGCATCTCTACGATCGTCTCCATGGGAGAATAGCAGCCTGCATTGCTGCGAAAGGTGGATATACACTGTACTAGTGCCGACATTGTGCATGCTCTGTTGCCTGTGTCTATGTGCCTGTGGTTCTGTCAGTGTGATCATGTGATGTATCTGACCCCAGGAATGTGTCAATAAAGTTTCCCCTTCCTGGGACAATGAATTCACGGTGTTCTTATTTCAATTTCCAGGAGTGTAGTATTTTGACTATCTTCTAATCGTGGGAAAGGAAGGTGCCTTTCTCGAGAAGCTGGTGAACTCCTCAGCACTTTTCCCCCCAAAGTATACGTCACGAGAGTCTCGGGGAGATAAACAGGCCTCTTACCTTTCGAATCATGAACGGAGATTTAATCTTCCAATCGCAGTGAACATTGTACGATACCCTAGCAGGACTGAAACACCATGTAACGTACGAGAGAGAAAGAAGTATGTCATTTCTTTTAAAATATTTATTCAAATTCCAGAATAAGGACGGCTGTGTAGCGAACGTTATGAGAAGTGGCGAATGCGAGTTGTTATCATGGGTGAATAATAATACAGGTGTCCTACTATCGAGTCCAAGTATCCTTTATTTTTTGTGGGAAAATTAATTTTATAATGTAATATCCTCTGATTCGCAGGCCAAACGAGAAGCTTCTTTGAGAAATAAGCCGTGAAACTTAACATGCAAGTTGTCAAGATGTTACTAAATCGAAAATATTTTGCTGGGTTGGGATTCAATATAAAATTCATTAAATTTTATTGAGTACTATTTCGGCTAACAAGAAGAGAATATGGATCTGGAATGTTACACGGATGTCCCAGAAAATGAACTACAGTGTTCCACTGAACTCAATATGGTTTAATGCATTCTCCACGCAAGTTTGTCCTGTGCAGTTCCCCTTATTTCTGTATAACTGTTGCAACCCACATCCACTTGAACCTACTTACTGTAGCCCAGCCTCAGTCTCCCTCTATAATTGAAGCCCCCTCCCCCACACTTCTCTCCATGATCACCGGCTATTTCTTGATGTCTGAAGATGTGACATATCAATATATCCCATATTTTAGTCAAGTTACCCTGTAAGTTTCGTTTCTCCATAATTCGATTCATTATCTTATTTGATCTATCCATCCAGTCTTAATCAACCTTTTGTAATACACTTTTAACAATAAAATTTGTACTAGATGTTACATTAGATCTCAAAAAGCGTACTGCAGTCTATTTAAAAACCTAACTGGAAATGTAAAAGCAATAGCCAAATACTGCAAATCATACAAAAATTATGAACGTTAGTCTGTCATCCTACGATTTCAATTTATCGATTCGGAAAGTGCTACGATGCGAGTCGGCAGCCACTATGTTCCGAGAAGCCACGTGTTACGTCCTCGTTGCTTAAGATAAATGGATGGTAGGTGGTCAAAGGCTCTGTCACCGTAGGAATCTGGACAGGTAAGCAAGAGATTAGGTGCATTTTAAATGGGAACACGTAGGGATCGCCTGCAGAGGAGCCTCTTATTCAACAACGTACGTTTAAGGGAATGCTCCGACAACACGTGCCAAAGGACTTATACACCGTTTACAAATGATGGCAGACGTTGCTAGCTATAATCAGACGCCCAAAAAGGGCCTTTGTGTAAGTACACCGAATGTTTGACGGCAGAGCCACCTATCAACAATTCGGTGTAATGTTTGAGACCAACTAGCAACTGGAAGAAATATTGAACTGGAAAGCAAGTGCTCGGGTACCCGCCGGTTAAAACACTGTCCTGGCGTTCTTCATTGATCAGCGGCCCAGAGGTTCTCCATTGGTTGCGATGTTCAAAGCGCCGCTCTCGGCACCAGCAAGAATGAATCTTCGAGGCACCGGCTCCGGCAATGTCTATAAGCTACGGTACTACAGAGACTGACAGGTGAAGAATGGACGAAGTATTGGCGTCCCTTATATCTGCCGTGGAGGTCTGGGATTCAACCAATAATTAGAAGCAACCCCTGGTTTCGAAACTTTCGGCTGAACAGAAAACGCGCGCAAACGCGTCTGCGCCATGGTTCAGCTCCTTCCCACTTACATCGAATAGGGATCAAAGATAATCCTTTCTGCTATTGTAAGAAGAAAGAAGGAGATATAAACAATTAGCTATTTCTTTCCTTGAAGCACAGAAAAACCGCTTACTGCAAAATCTCGTGAAAGTCAAGGTGCCCCTTCCAACAAGTGCTCCTGTTTCATTACGTCATCGTGTCGAGTCGAGCGGCGCGGCTGATTTGCCCGCCTTCAGAGAGTCATTTTGTATGGAATATCGTCGAGAAGGCGGTCGGCGTAGACACGTGACTGCAGAGCTGGTGGAGCCAGCAGCGTCTACCGGAGGCCCGCACCGTGGCCGTAGTGGAAGCGCCGGGCAGCCTGCGGCACGTCGCCGGGGCCGTGGCTACACGGGTGGGCCCAAAGGTGGGTTGTCATGTGCTGGACGGAGACGAACGAGTCCTGGGAAGAGCCAAGCGCGTGGGCCTCAGGGATCTGGTGTCCTGCGGGACTGTCAGCCGGACCTGACAACTGTCTGCGCGCGGCGTGGCTGCTGTGTGGAGACAACAGGCAGGTGGAGCGGCTAGTGTCTCTTCCCGGCTGAAAGAATATCGAACACAGTCGATGCGGAGAGTGGGGCTTTTGCAGATCAAGTAGAGCACTACTGAAGTACTGTTCCAGCTGACGGTTGCACGCTGGTGGTTTTGTGGCTGATACTGCACTGTGTGGTACACGAGCAATGCATTGTGTTTGCCAGCCGCAAATTCTGCACGGAAGTCCGTGGCTGTCAGGCTGTGGTTCTTTAGAAAGAGTGAATTTGTGTGCGCTGTGGGAGGTAACAGTACAGATTTGTAGTCTACACGCTGTGAGCACTGTTAATTGTATTAATCCTAAAGTATTTGGCTTAAACTACGCGGTGAGCGATTTTTGTTGACACATTCTGGTGAGAATTTCTCTTGCTACTTGTTCTATGTGGATAACCCACTGTTGATGCTATTGCGTAAGATTTATTAAGATATATGCGTAGGTAGTTGGGTAGAGAGTTTTGCGCAGCCTGTGTTGGTAACAATCGGATGACCGTAGTAGCAGGAGACTAACACATAGTCGTGTATGATCATACACACAACAAAAAAAGTTTTGCGTCACCTCGGTTCCGGAAACTGTACAGAAAATTGGAACAGAGATCAACATAAACATCATTTCCGCCCTTTTCATTGCTCATGAAAACCACACATTGCATTTTGTACCACCTTGCAGAGAGAACTTCAGAGGTGGTGTTCCAGATTGCTGTAGACACCGGTACCTCTGATACCCAGTAGCACGTCCTCTTGCATTGATGCATGTCTTTATTCGTCGTAGACACCGGTACCTCTGATACCCAGTAGCACGGCCTCTTGCACTGATGAATGTCTGCATTCGTCGTGGCATACTATCCACAAGTTTATCAAGGCACTGTTGGCCCAGATTGTTCCACTCCTTAACGGCGAATCGGCGTAGATCCCTCAGAGTGGTTGGTGGGTCATTTCGTCCATAAACAGCCCTTTTCAATCTATCCCAGGCGTTGTCGATAGGGTTCATATCTGGATAACATGCTGGCCACTCCAGTCGACCAATGTCGTTATCCTGAAGGAAGTCATTCACAAGATGTGCACGATGGGGGCGTAAACAGTCATCCATGAAGACGAATACCTCGACCATACGCTGCCGATATGCTTGCACTATCGGTCGGATGATGGCATTGACGTATCGTACAGCAGTTACGCCGCCTTCGATGACCACCAGCGGCGTTCGTCGGCCCCACATAATGCCACACCAAAACAGCAGGGAACCTCCATCTTGCTACACTCGCTGGACAGTGTGTCTAAGGCGTTCAGCCTGACCGGGTTGCCTCCAAACACGTGTCCAACGATTGTCTGGTTGAAGTCATATGCGACACTCATCGGTGAAGAGAACGTGATGCCAATCCTGAGCGGTCCACTCGGCATGTTGTTGGGCCCATCTGTACCGCGCTGCATGGTTTCGTGGTTGCAAAGATGGACCTCGCCATGGACGTCGGGAGTGATGTTGTGCATCATGCAGCCCATTGCGCACAGTTTGAGTCGTAACACGAAGTCCTGTGGCTGCAGGAAAAGCATTATTCAACATGATGGCGTTGCTGTCATTGTTCCTCCGAGCCATAATCCGTAAGTAGCGGTCATCCACTGTAGTAGTAGCACTTGGGGGGGGGGGGGGGGCTGAGTGAGGATTGTCATCGACAGTTCCTGTCTCTCTGTATCTCCTCCATATCCGAACAACATCGCTTTGGTTCACTCCGAGACGCCTGGACACTTCCCTTGTTGAGAGCCCTTTCTGGCACAAAGTAACAATGCGGACGCGATCGAAGCGCGGTATTGACCGTCTAGGCATGGTTGAACTACAGGCAGCACGAGTCGTGTACTTCCTTCCTGGTGGAGTGTCTGGAACTGATCGGCTGTCGGATCCCCTCCGTCTAATAGGCGCTGCTCGTGCATGGTTGTTTACATCTTCGGGCGGGTTTAGTGACATCTCAATGGGACTGTGTGTGACACAATATCCACGGTCAACGTGTTTCTTCAGGAGTTCTGGGATCCGGGATGATGCAAAACTTTTTTTTATGTGTGTAGTTAAGAGTCATTTGCCACTTTATCTTTTTTCTGATATTTTGACCGAGGGCCAGGAGTTTCGTAGTGTTAATGTTATCGCCCGGTTATGTATATGTCTCTTAGTATAATACTGCTCCGTTTGTGGGGTGGTGTAAGTTTTGAGTAGCCGTTCGCTTGAATGACGGCATGGCCGGACACGATCATCGACGTCGTGTAACAAGAAACGTGCTTCATCTGACCAGGCGCCACGTTCCCTTTCTGTCCAGTCACGATGTGAATGTGCTCACTGCAGTCTTACTTGAAGACGTCCTTGGACTTCCTTAGGTCTAGGAGGGAACACGTAGCGATCGTCTGCAGTGGAGCCTCTTGCTCAACAACTCACGTTTAACAGGGTGCTCGGACAACATGTGTCTGCACCAGCATTGTAGCCTGGCGCAAAATCTACAGCAGATCGCCGCCCATTCCGCTGTACCCAATGAGTAAGCCTCCCAACTGCATGTTGTGTCATGCATGTACGTCTAACACTTTGTCGTCTAGTCTTGGTTTCCTACAATCACTTTCGACAGACGCTAATGGTGATCCTTCTCGCCATTTGCGAGATGCTCGTTCCAAGGCGGCTGCCCATAGCGATCCACCCTTCGTCAAAAGCATTTATGTGAACGGATTTCCGAATTTGTGGTTGGTACGCTAGAAAATTCTCGAATCGTCTCTGCCCTGCTTATACACTTCCATTACTGAGCCACGTGTCCACAACGCCTTCAGATCGCATTCAGTTTCGCGATCGGCAGTTACGACAATTTTTTCCCTTATCGGTGTATATGCTTTGTACGTCTAGCCATCATCAGTAAATGTTTAATTATTTCAGTGCCCCCTTTGCTAATCTGATTTCCTCGACATCAGTTGTTCTAATTCGACTACACTCTATTAGTTGAAATTTTGTTCATGTTCATCTTATAACCCCTTTTCATGACATCTAATAATGTAGATTTATTTCTGTCCTACAGATTTTTCTTGGCTCTTTTTTTAGTTATCTCATTTATAGAAATCATCAACAGCAGCAGTGATTTGTCATCGGCTGCTGGATGAGAGCTGCTTCTAGACTTCTGCATGCATTGCGACATATAAACGTTCATGTTGTTGAGACGTCTTCTAATGCCATCTGCCCACCTATCATTAAGTCGTCGTGAAAATTCTAACTTGCCCTGTTAAGGGATCTGCGTCTGTAACTGTGTCCTCCTGAGAAGCAGTGTGTTCGAATACCAGCGAAGAAAGGGATTTACGTTTTGAAAATTGCTCAACAAAGAGAGGATGGGGTCCGGTTTCAGGACGTAGCTGCAACCATTACCGTCGGTTACGTTCGAAATACCCTCGCAGAATCTTAGAGGGGATGTTATCACTGGTTATTGTAATCTGTTTTTAGAACGGGGAATTAAAGCCGTGTTGATTGCTGAGTGGTTCCGAGAGGAGTAGACTGTACTTTGACTGTGAATTGTATACATTGTCTGATAAAAAAAGCAAAAAAATTGAAGCACAGAAAGACTGGTCGGATGCAAATGTAACTTCGTACACGTACACGCTATCGGTAGGTACGTAAATAATTATAGAGTTGTAATTCTGTGTAGCAGGTTGGAACGGCTATCATGGTGCATTAGTGTTGTCCACTTTTACTGTTGTCGCCAGACGTGGTAGGGTATATAAGGGGCGGGAACAGCTTCAGATGTTGGGTGATAACTGGGAAGGACAGAGAGATGCCACGAACTTGTGCGAGACATTGCCAGACTTTAAAAAGGGCCCCATTGTGGGTCTCTATTTGACTGGTGGACTGAATCGTGAAATATTCAAATTTGTGGCATATTCGGATCCGACAGTGGTCCGATGTTGGACTACACAGTGTAACGTAACTCACATGCTAGCGAGATATCAGCCAGACGGAAGTTTTGAGAGGTAGAAGTAAAGGACTGGATTGGCTGAAGCGGCCATGGGAAGGATGATGGCTAGAGCGACATACGCAGTAAGTCTGAAACATATTTTCAAAAATATTGTAAGTTGACGCCGTCTGATAATATGTTTGGAAACGTGGAAACAGCTATCCGTAGCAGTGTCGGTAAAGATCGAAGGAAACAATGTTTCAGACTAGCTACAATATGTCACCGCTGCACGTACGTTTATATATCGCGTTGTGGGGTGTGCTGTAAGGAGTCGTTCGTGTTTTGTTTCCGCTTGCTGTATTAAGTTTCAGCGAAAAAAAAATCAAAATGTCGAGGCAGCAGACTGTCTTGTTATCGCTGTACGTATCAGAATGAGGACAGCTTGTGTGATATACGAAGCAACAGTATAACAACAGCAAACTAAAACCAAGGTGCTATACGGAGAATTACTGCTACGTTTTGTTTTGACAAAAACTTCTTAGAAAAGGAAACAAGGTCCCTTGTCGTCGCTTTCTTCGAAATGTGGTATAAATACGTAAGGTTCTGAAATAAAGATCCTGTAGCCAAAAAACGATCAATAACAGCGTGTCTTTGGTTGACTGTAATTGGTTTCTTGAAATTTATGACTTTTTTTTAAACAAATGGTACATGCCAGATTTTCAAAACCGGTAAATCACGTCCGAGAGAATTTATGGAAATCAGAGCCGTCATCCATACTCGCCTCCCGTGGAAAATATGTTTTGGTCCGCCAACGACGACTACGTCTTTCATTTTGCTTGCGTCAGCCTTAGAGTATTAATAATGCAGCATTACATGTTGTGACTTGGCAAGACAACCAAGCCACTCTGAGGAAGCCGAAAGGCACGCATTTAAGCTCACGCAGGCTGGCGTGAGGTCTGGAACAGGTAAAGTAATTATACTAGCAAAAAAGGTACGGAGTTTCTGGAATACGTAACTTTAATCCATAATTGGTGAACATCGGTCTGACGGTACATGCATCACAAGATAAATAGCAATTGATAATGGCGCCTTGCTAGGTCGTAGCAAATGACGTAGCTGGAAGCTATGCTAAGTATCGTCTCGGCAAATGAGAGCGTAATTTGTCAGTGAACCATCGCTAGCAAAGTCGGCTGTACAACTGGGGCTGAGTACTAGGAAGTCTCTCTAGACCTGCCGTGTGGCGGCGCTCGGTCTGCAATCACTGACAGTGGCGACACGCGGGTCCGACGTATACTAACGGACGGCGGCCGATTTAAAGGCTACCACCTAGCAAGTGTGGTGTCTGGCGGTGACACCACATTACATATTGCAGGTTTCTCGTGTCTAGACACAACGTAACAGACGATATGAAACTAATACGACAAATAGCACTGCAGACAATGCGAACACATTATGAGAAATGTTTGCTGCCAGTGTGGACATAACAGAGACAATAAACAAAGTCGGAAACATGTTACAAAACACCGCATCTAAGATGTTTCCAAAGGAAACATGTTTCCAGCGAGAGTCCATATGTCGGCGGGAGTGGTCGAGCGGTTCTAGGCGCTACGGTCTGGAACCGCGCGAGCGCTACGGTCGCAGGTTCCAATCCTGCCTCGGGCATGGATGTGTGTGATGTCCTTAGGTTGGTTAGGTTTAAGTAGTTCTAAGTTCTAGGGGACTGATGACCTCAGTAGTTAAGTCTCATAGTGCTCAGAGCCATTTTCTTAGAGTCCATACGCGGCGTAAGGCTTTCAGGGCAGGCCGTGCAGTCACCTGACAAAGCAGTGCTCAACAGCAGATATACGGCGGTATTTCCCAAGAAGCAGGGAACGGCTGATGGACAACAAGCCTGTGCTCCTGTGCTGGCGTGACGGGTCTGCACAAGGGTGTCACTTGCAACATGATGGAAAATGGCTGTTTCAGATACTTTATAATTCAGTACGATTTTTATGTCTACTCGTAACGCAGATCCAATCACATACCCACGGCACTGAGGTGCATTTATGAAGACTTTAATATTAAAATTATCACAGAAACTACAGAAGTTAGGCGATCACGGTAGACGAATGCTCTTGCGATAATAATTGAAAATTATTAACTGTTAAACAGTTTATACGATCGTAATAAACAAGATGTTGGATCACATATTTGCACTACAGAAAGTCAGGACATTTTTTATTTAATGCAGTTTACATGGTTTAAACAGTTTTAATTGTGTAAACGTGTCAGATCAGGATACGCTCCATTGTAACACTAGAAATGATCGTAGTATATCATTTCCCATATTTCGCCATACGTTATCGTTTGGGATTTGTCTAGATTATTAACCGTTTTCTGAATTTTTTAACTAAGAGTATTAAAATAGTCATAACATAAACACGTTAAACTATGTGTAGAATTATATACCAACACTCGATTGAGCATGAAAAGATGCATCAACTGAGTGGGCCAAGTTTATTATTTCGTGTATTTTAACGTATATTTTTTTGTTATTAGTTTTAAGGGCGAATGCGCTAGGTACATGACTAATTATTTATGAGGAAGTTGGTGATTTAAATTTCATGACAAGATTCTGCTGCAACGATAAACGTCTTTGTTTTAATGACAGCCTGCCCCAGTTCGCGTATCATACCTGTGGCGCTCTCTTCCTATTTTCAGATAATGAAAAACGAATTGCCCTTCTTTGAACTTTTCGATGTCCTCCATCGATTCTACATGATTCAAATCACACACCGCACAGCAGTACTGCAGAAGAGGACGTGCAAACGTTGTGTAGACACTCTTTTTAGTAGACTTGTTGCATTTTCTCAGTGTTCTCTCAATAAAAGGTAGCCTTTGGTTTGCTTTACTCACAACATTATCGACGTGATCATTCCAACTTAAGTTATTCGTTATTGTAATCCCTAAGTATTTAGTTGAATTTACAGTCTTTAGGTATGTGTGATTTATCATATAACCGGGATTTAGCGGATTCGTTTTGGTACTCGTGTGAATGAGTTCACATTTCTCATTATTTAGAGTCAACTGCCACTTTTCGCACTACACAGATATCTTGCCTAATCGTTTTGAATTTGTTTCGATCGTCTGATGACTATATAAGACGGTAATTGACAGCATCATCTACAAATAATCTAGGAGTGCTACTCAGACTGTTTCCTATACCGTTTATACAGATCAGGAACAGCAAGGGCGTATAGCACTTCCTTAGGGAACACCAGATACTATTTTTGTTTTAGTCGATGACTTTCCTCAATTACTACGAACTGTGACCTCTGACGAACGGTTACCTCTCTGCCAGTCGCATAGACACGCGATTTGATTAGAGGTCGCTTGTGAAGTACGTTGTCAAAAGCCTTCTGGAAATCTAAAAATATGAAATGAATTTGACATCCATTGTCAATAGCACTCATTACTTGGTGACAATAAAGAGCCACTTGCGTTTCACAAGAACGATCTTTTCTGCATCTGTGTTGGCTGTTTGTCAATAAATCGTTTTCTTCGAGATAACTCATGATGTTCGAACACAGTATATGTTCCAAAATGCTACTACAAATCGTAGTTAGCGATACAGGTCTGTAATTTAGTGGATTACTCCTATTTCCTTTCTTGGGTACTGGTATGACTTGTATAACTTTCCAGTCTTTAGGTACGGATCTCTCAACGAGAGATCGGCTGAATATAACTGCTGAATGTGGAGCTATTGTTTCTGAGAGGAACCTGATACTCTGAGAGGAACCTGATGTATACAATTAGGACCGGAGTTCTTGCCTTGGTATTTGGGCGGAAAGCGGCCGCGCGAGTAGTCTAAAATTCGCTTATACTAGAATAAATTGTGAGCCAGGTGAGACTTTGATCCTGGGAGTTAGCGGGAACTTTAACAGTTAACACTCATCAAAGAATGTGCATTATAGAATTTTATCGTAATCTACTTTCTGTTCGGGAATTATTATTATTTGTATTATTATTATTATTATTATTATTATTATTCAGGAATTAATGCTGAATAACTTACTTGAATCTACTTATCGTTTCGCGAAGTTTAAAATGACGATGAACATAGCACACAGCTTTATCTATTTGGCAAGTATTTCTGCCTATATTAAAGTGTAGGACTCTGTTCTTTTCGCGAACCAGCGATGATTCAGTGATACCTAGGAATTCAATCACCATTCAGATTAACCATTCACATGAGTTTAGCTGCATTCGAATATTTCGTTAACTTATTTATTATTAAACTAAATTATAGTAGGAGTCCTACTAATTTTTCTTCAAATTATTGACTGAATAAATTCTCAATTTGTTCAACATAAAACTTCCGGCGCCGTCTACAGTATAGAATAACTTTTTTTATTGCGTTATTATTAAAATTCGTTGCAATTCGTTATGATTTAAAATTTGGTTAACTTGCCAGTGGTTAAACTATCTGACCGTACGATCAGAAACTATAATTATTTGTTCAGCTTTGGGCATGAAAGTACGGCTAGACATTATGATTGCATCAAGCTACAATTTCAAATAGAGCCGTACATCGCCAAATCGTGTCTGATCCTAAATCTCGTCTCGGGAATTTATTTACTAAGAGGTCAGTAAGTACCATTAAGTCGCAGTGGAAACGTGAGGACAGGAATACTCGTAATCAAAGTTCCGATCGACCACGTCGCCGGCCGCGGTGGTCTAGCGGTTCTAGGCGCATCAGTCCGGAACCGCGCGACTGCTACGGTCGCAGGTTCGAATCCTGCCTCGGGCAAGGATGTGTGTGGTGTCCTTAGGTTAGTTAGGTTTAAGTAGTTCTAAGTTCTAGGGGACTGATGACCTCAGAAGTTAAGTCCCATAGTGCTCAGAGCCATTTGAACCATTTTTCGACCACGTCTCACCTCCATAACGGAGGATCGCCGTATTGTGCACACACCACACCGTAACCCCATCAAATCTGCACGCAGTGGAGTCCCCGCATCTTTCTGTATCATCCCTCGCCATTCGTCGGAGACTGGCAGGAGCTAGATTAGCAAATTATTCGAAGGCTGCCGTTAACACCACACGGCTGCGTTTGGTATGATACCTTGAACGGGAAATATGGACTGCTCGCGAATAGCGTCGCATTGTGTTCAGCGATGAATCGCGGATCTGCAATTCCTTGGATGAGCATCATCGGCCTGTACGGTGTCGATATCCGGAAAGACCCCATCTGGCGTCATAGTGTGTATATGTCGGACGGGGGGGAGGGGAGGGGGGGAAGATCTTCAGGTATGACTTCCTGTCACGGCTGGTAGTGGTTGAAGGAATTGTGACGATACACCCATAGCATGAGTCTCTATGAACTGTCTGCGCGATGGTGAGGTACTCTAGTGGCCATCAAGAGCTACAGATCTGTCCCAGTTGAACATGCATGGAACGATATCCAGGGTATTGAGGAGCAGCTACGATGGTTGTGGACTAGCTTGCCTCGGGAGAGGATATAATGACTTTGTGACACCTTTACCAACTGAAATGGCGCATGAATCCAGGCCAGAGGGCGCGCAAGTCGTTCTGATAACTGGACTGATACCGTTAACTTCTTTGTCATTTTAATTCTATTTTATGACTACCGAAATAACGTCACATATGCTCTCAACCCGTGAAGTTTCATTTCCTTTCGTCCTCCTGGATGCTTCTCCTTTTTTGTCAGGCAATGTATGTCCCCTCCTCCATCTCCCATTACACAACACAGAGACTAAGGAATTTGTCAAGGAAGTTATTTTAGTGTTAACGCCCCTTTGGCGGCGAGGACATTAATGATGGAGAGAAAGGAAAACTGCCGTTTTCTATCCGGGTAACTATCTTCACAATTTAGTGAAAGCAGAGATAACTAAATCTGATGCGTTTAGGCAGGACTGAACCCCTTTCTTCCAGATTTACGGTTCAGTTTCTTAATAATCCATGCCGTATTAATAATCGATATGATGACTACTGCTCATACTCACTCTTAATAGTACCCTCTTAATGAAATGTTGGAAAGAAAAGAGTGTATAGAGGCTTCACTTGTTTTATTGGTGCACGTGTATAGTGACTGTCGCCCATAAATGAAAAGTTCAACTACAATTGCATTTTGTTTCAATACCCATGAATTTCAACGTATGTAACTTAACGACATGAGTATTTTTTACTGTCAATAAACTTGTTATACATGGCAAATGAAAAGTTTTCTGTGTTGGTGATCGCCAATCTTTACAAGTTATAATAATTCTACGTCCGGAAATGTCACACTTAGGGAAGTTTTCCACGCTGTTATGCTGTGGTCGGGTAAATTCTGTGTTCAAACTCAACGTTTCGTCCTCAGTTGCCGACGAAAATTTTGCTAGCCATTGAGACTGTGCACGAACCTTCAAAAAAGCTGCAACCACCTTGAATATGTCCCCTGCAGATGGTAACCAAGCGTTGAGTTTAAACGAGAATTTCGTTTGACGACGCCACAGAAGCCCGGGACATGTTAATATGTGTATAATAATTTTTTGTATAACTATTTTTCTGTTTATCTTGTACATATAGATAACACTTAAGTTTACGTCAAATTTATTTGCCGTCGTGAATACTAACAACCATTAACTGTATAATGGAATGACGACAATGAAAATTTGTGCCGGCAGGGACTTGAACCTGGATTTCCAGCTTTACGCGAGTGAGCGCCTTTACCGTTTTTTTTGTGTAGGAACCTTCCCGGCTCCCAAAGGGAGGGGTAGGGGCAAAGTGGCCAGGGCTCGCATTCCGAGACCTGACCACCATGTCCCGAAAAACGTAGCGAACGTGGAGTAGAGGTACAATGAATATCAATGGTTTATTTATTTATTCTCCTGTTTTTGAATTAATATTAATACTCCGAGAATGGCAGGAAACCGGCGTCGCAGAAAGGAGGGTGCAACAAGACATCACTCATTGAAACTATCGAAGTACAGTTTTTCCGAGAAGAACATTCCGATGACCAGAGAATATATCGGTTCTAAGAGTGGAAGAGGTGTGGATCAACTTTTCATGAGAGGGGTGGGTTAAGGAAGACACTGCAAAGGAAATTGGAGAAAAATTATACTTTAAATTGCGAACAATTGCACAATGGCATTCGTTAAGGAACTGCCAAAAATCAAGGATACTTGTCTCGACATTAGCAAACAAATAGTGTGCGATGTGTCCACAAATCCACTTCACAGAGTTCGTCTTCGTTTGCGGGAAGTATCCCTCGTCCGGAAAGAGAAGCAGTTGAGGAGTCATACAAGTAATTAGGGACAACATCTGTCGCATCAATAACCAGACACTTCTTGCCGATCTGCACACCAGGCAATGCTCGCCTGTGTCCACAACATCAAAGGCTACACACGACGGGATGTCTGCAAGGCGAATCCCGTGAAGGTGTGACCGGAATACTTACTTCCCACTGACAGTAAGGTACCATGTAGACTGGACGTCAGTGCCAAGGTAAGGGACCGAGCGAGGTGGCGCAGTGGTTAGCACACTGGACTCGCAATCGGGAGGACGACGGTTCAATCCCGCGTCCGGCCATCCTGATTTAGGTTTTCCGTGATTTCCCTAAATCGCTCCAGGCAAATGCCGGGATGGTTCCTTTCAAAGGGCACGGCCGACTTCCTTTCCCATCCTTCCCTAATCCGATAAGACCGATGACCTCGATGTGTGGTCTCTTCCCTCCAAACAACCAACCAACCAAGGTAAGGAGCGCACACCGATCGCCATCGACGTGGGGTTGCTTCCCCTCAACAAAATTTCGTGACCTATACTGCTGAAGGAAACCATAGATCGCCTTCGTGGATGTCAAGGGTGCTGGCGTTATCGCAGTGCGGACGGAGCTCAGGTCGAGCAAAAAGTGGCGGAAGTGAAAGAAGGACGGCACGACCCCCGAAAGAGGGACAGGTGCTGAGAGAGAGTATGGTGCGAGGGCCTCCAACAATAGGCTGGTAACGCAAGTAGGACAACGGCGCCACAACGCCATGTGAGATTCAATGAAAAGGGCTAACGCTCTGTCAGGTACATGATACAGTCCTAAAGCGCCCCAGAAGGGGGAAGGTTAGGGCCTCGTACCTTACCTTGACAGCAAATCGTGGCAAACAAAAGTACCCAATGGTGCTAGCATGCCGCAGACCATGGGTGGCGGAGTAGGAAGTGTCTGTGCTACGTGGGGGATACGTAACACCAAATATACATCTACGAATTGTGTCCATTGCAGAAGGTCGAGAGCTCGCACAGTTAAGGACAATTATCCGAGGCAGATCACTTGCGAAATCGAGCCCTAATCCATGGATGGTATCAGCTACACGCAAAAGGAGCAGCACTCTCGGCAGGAAACCCCGCATCTATAGACATGGCGCTCAATTTGCGGACGTTAAGGCAGCCACGAGAAGCTTCGCCCTAGGTGGTAACGCGTGCCAATGACTCCCTGACCTCAGCACCGCTACGAAGAACGATGACGAGACAGGGCAGACTAATAGGCATCACGGCGTCGACGAGAAGTTGTCCACTTGATCTCGATGAGCTGCAGGCAGTCAGCTGAAGTAAGATGGATCGTGTTGATTTTCCATGGTCCACGGCCGCGCCACACCATTTGGCGGCAGAGGCTGATGGCGCAGATACATGCTTGATGGTCAGAGAACGCAACGGACCAGACTTCAGCAGCCTGCACCCCACTAACGACATCGCGGGAGATGTAAACACGATCAAGGCGGCTGGAAGAATGGATAGTGAAATGTGTAAAGCTCGGACGATCGCCACGAAACATTCTCCCAACAATCCACAAGGCTGAGATGCTGGAGAATTGTTGTTAGCGCCACGCACGGGGAGTGACGTGGTAATTGGTCTTTGGCTGCCTGGGTGCTGTTGAAATCGCCTCGCATGATCAACGAATCCTACCGACCCAGCAAAAGAGGCGCGACTGTCTCTGGGATGAAGATGGAATGTTCACAGTGGCGATCTAAACCATATGGTGCACAGACACTGACGATACTGACGCCATTGAGAGTCATACTACTGGCATCAGGGAAATAGGCAACTCCGTCAGCGAGCATCGCCACCCCTCAACCAGTAGTGCACCTCCTGAAGGGGAGCAACGTCAATGTCCGCAGCAAACAGCATGTCATGGAGTAAAGCCAGTTTGTGTTGTACACAAAAGGGATTGACACTGACCGTGGCTATGGGATAAGTCTGGAAAGTCGCCATAGCTAGAAGGACGGGCGACTCAGACACAGGGGAGGCACGAGGACTCCCTTTTAGGCACCTGTGGGAGGACACATCACTGTCATGGGGAGGGAGCCGACCACACCAACGGACGTCCATCGCTCTGTACACCTCCAGAATGTCCATTCTCAGCATCGACGTCGTCCGCCCAGGAGACAGACGTCTCACCAGGCCGCTTCAGTGGATCACTATCAGTAATGCGCCCATCGTAGCGTCATACACAGAAATGGAGGCAACTGCATCAGACGCAACTGGGGAAGGTGCAGAGAAAGAGTATGGCGGAGGTGAACGCTGGCTAGAGACAGAGGCGAGAAAGGACGTCGCGTCACCAGGTGTCAGGGCGTCAGAGGACAGCGCACCATCAGTAGCAGGGTCGTCGTCCTGTGCACACATCCTATGTAAGCACGCATCAGAAGGGGTACGGCGTTGTCTCTTCCATTTCCTCGGCGACTGTTGCTTCCTAACACGCTGTTATGTGTCGGATGGCGGGCGGCTATCGTCTGACGTGTGGCCAGATGGCAGAAAAGTGGAGGCCGGTTCAGCTCTATGATTAACGACCATGCGGTCGGGAGAGACAGCTTATGCCTGCTGACGGTCATCGTCCATTGGTATTGCCTCCGGTAGGAGTGTAGGAGAGACAGGTGAAACGTCCTCGCGTCGTCGAGAGGAGTCAGTCGACGCCGGTACCGACTGATTCACAGGGGGCGCAGCAGGCAGCACCGCCGCAGACGCATAAGATAGAGCTAACACAATGGGGGCCGCAGGAAGAGCGATTTCTCCGATCGGCGTTCCGTCTACGTTGGAGTTATTAAGAACGGACATTGCCTTCCCGACCACAACATGAGCAGGTGCGCGGCTAGCCGTCATACATGTCGACAGCAATGCAGCTGTCAATGACCAAGTAGGAAGGAACGTGTTTCCGTAGTCCAATTTTGATATGACGGACACCATTGACAAGCCGGCCGGAGTGGCCGTGCGGTTCTAGGCGCTTCAGTCTGGAACCATGCGACCGCTAAGTCGCAGGTTCGAATCCTGCCTCGGGCATGGATGTGTGTGATGTCCTTAGGTTAGTTAGGTTTAAGTAGTTGGTTCAAATGGCTCTGAGCACTATGGGACTTAACATCTGAGGTCATCAGTCCACTAGAACTTAGAACTACTTAAACCTAACTAACCTAAGGACATCACACACATCCATACCCGAGGCAGGATTCGAACCTGCGACCGTAGCTGTCGCGCCGTTCCACACTGAAGCGCCTAGAACCGCTTGGCCACAACCGCCGGCATTTAAGTAGTTCTAAGTTATAGGGGCCTGATGACCTCAGAAGTTAAGTCCCATAGCGCTCAGAGCCATTTGAGGCAATAATAAGAATATAAGGTATTATCTGTGTTATAAGCACCATCCTTGCCAATCACGTGTCGTTGTACAGTTCTATTTGTAAGACTGCTTTCTTAGCGATGGTTTGCACCTAAGAGTTTGTAGTGAGTAGATGGAACGAATGTACAGGGATGGGCTAAATAAAACTCGTGTTTGATGAAAATTGAATAAGTTACAAAGCAATCAATGTATTCTAAAATTTCGAAACAAAAATTGAAATTCACCAAACATGCATGGCCGTGAAGAAGTGTACGATAATTATTGATTACTGCAAGTAAGTTCAAGAAAACAAAAATTGGTTGTACATTATTTCCTTGAATATTACGCAGAATATGCGCATTTTGTTGGTGTTCTTGGAATGTACGTTACAGGGGCTCTGGCTCGGAATTGATCTTGAAATAACCGTTTTATAACAGTTCGTTGTGATACTGTGGTGCCAACTGCTGCTCAAGTTGCTACCGAAGGTGCAGTAAGATGCGCCAGAACCATCTGCCGAACGTAATGGTCTTCCCTCTCGAAAGTACGACGTGGCCGTCCAGAGCCCGGTGTTCTTGCGACCATTCATTCTCGTTACCACAGCTGCCAGTAGTCATGTACAGTGGCCAAATTCCTGCGAAGTCTCTCTGCAATATCACAGAAGGAACATCCAGCTTCTCGTAGGCCTATTACACATTCTCGTTCAAACTCAGTGAGATGCTGATAACGGCGTCTTTGTCACCTTAAAGGCATTCTTGACTAACGACAGCTCGCAACGTCCAGTCTCAAAGGTAAGTAGCGTTCAAGAGCTTTAGGGCGTGTATTTAAAGCACACCTGATTTGAGTCCTCATAGTGTCACTACTAGCGCCACTCTTATGCGGTTGGCGCGAAACTGGAAAAGGCATCATCTTTGAGATGTGGAAACACGCCTACCAGCTTTCATTTATGTCGCGCAACTCCTTCTTGGTGTTGTGATTTTTTTCCGTCAGTGTCGTTGGTAAAGCGACCATTGGGCTTAATCAGTGAACTCAAATTTTAATATTTTTGGTAAAGTGGCCGATGGGCCTAACCACTGAATTCAGATTCGTTATTGTTAAATCCAATTTAATTTTTTTTAGCAAAGTGACCACTGCTCTTAACTGCTTTAGGAGGTGATTAAAATTTGTTGACTTTTTTATTTTCAATAAAAGTTGTTGAGAAGAACCCATAACACTAACGTACTGTAAAAACGCTAATGTTACCCTCTGAGAGAATTTGGAAGTTTGATCGCGTATACGTCTAATGGACAGAGGTATCCGACTATAATTTCGAATTTTATGAAATTAACAGAAAAAGCAAACGGCATTTAACCTTGGGAGTTAACGAAAGGGGTAAGACCACAAATGAATGAAAAAAATGAACGGTCGCCAGCTTAATTAGTCACATTAATTTGGAAATATATGTTTGAAAAAACTGAATATTAGTTATTGAAATTACTTTTGTTGAGATTTCCCTTTGAATATCAAACAGGATACAGATTGACACAGAGCATTCTGTATTGTGTCTACTAGCAATTGGCCGGCCGGAGTGGCCGAGCGGTTAAAGGCGCTACAGTCTGGAACCGCACGACCGCTACGGTCGCAGGTTCGAATCCTACCTTGGGCATGGATGTGTGTGATGTCCTTAGGTTAGTTAGGTTTAAGTAGTTCTTAGTTCTAGGGGACTTATGACCGCAGCAGTTGAGTCCCATAGTGCTCAGAGCCATTTGAAACATTTTTTTTCTACTAGCAATTAGCAGTAATACACACACCAGTAACTCATGTGGAGCAAATTTTCACGAAGTTCATACTAATGACAGCTACAATCAAGAGCATTACTTAGTCAAATACTGAAAGGTCACTGCATGAAGTGCAGAACTTAATTTGGAAATGACGGCCTTCTATCTTAGCAGACATGGAAAACACAAATAAAGATGAATAACATCATAAATACACTGTTTAAGCTCCTCTACCTATAGCAGTTTTCCTTAGCAACAGTAATAGTTCGATTTTTTCTTAATGAGTGGAGAATATGAAGCGGACCCATAAACTAGTATAGTTTCACTAGCCAAAGCTCTTTGACTATTACAATAGTGAAGACTAACTCTAGCCGGCCGAAGTGGCCGTGCGGTTAAAGGCGCTGCAGTCTGGAACCGCAAGACTGCTACGGTCGCAGGTTCGAATCCTGCCTCGGGCATGGATGTTTGTGATGTCCTTAGGTTAGTTAGGTTTAACTAGTTCTAAGTTCTAGGGGACTAATGACCTCAGCAGTTGCGTCCCATAGTGCTCAGAGCCATTTGAACCATTTGACTAACTCTAAAGGCTAATCATTCACTTCACTTGGAGTAGTTCATAAATTACTTTGCAAGACAGTAAAATATAACACTAGGTTTAGTTAACTTCAAAAAAGGGAACATTTCATGATGGGTGCCAAAAATAAACGTTCTTTAAAAATGTGCATAATTTTTCTTCTAACAACACTATAGTAAATCTGTTCATTAAAGATGTATATGTACTTGAACTTTAATTACCTGTGAATCAGGTATTCTTTTCAATAATATTTACACAATCTTGCACTATAATCCTACAAAACTATATTTTGTAATAAACCAAGGATACTTTAATAAAAGCCTATCCAACTTCACTTCTGTGGTTTTAGCTTTAAATTTTACTACTCCTTTTACTTTAGACAAAAAAAATCACTTTTAGACACATGAATGCAAAAATTGTTCATTTAAATCAGGATACTGGGGTTTAGTAGCACCTAGGTGAGGACCCTGCATAGGTTCGTGATCAAAATAGAAAATATGGTTCCGGACACCAATTTGGGTTTATATGATTATTATAGAAACAACACACAAATTAACTGGTCCACTACCATATACATCACTTAGCTCAATGTATAAAGTTTGTGAAGCAGTGGCAAAGATTGGTGGCAGGCGACATGGCGGTCAACTGTACTCATGGCTCTTGATGTGCGAATGCTCTATAAAATCCCTTCTTGGCGTCGGATTTTCAACATGTTAGAGCCATTAAATTATGCCTTAAATACCAAATACTAGCCAGATCCACATCCTACGCAAATTCCTTATAATGCAGCTTCCAGTTACCTCTCTTAGCACCGTCGAAGTGTACTGTATTAAGGTTAGCCACATACTGCGTGTCGTTCACAAAGGGGAGCCGCTCAGTTCGACAGCCAAACCCACCTTTTACATCGCGCCACTTCCGTTGCGGAGGGAATTCCCTACAGCGTTTACATGTTACAAATACAAGTGCCCTAAGCATGAACCAGCTTTTAACAAACATACTTTTTTCATAAACGTAGACATATTATAAAAATTTACAATTTCAACATATTATTTTACTTTTTTCATATTTATGTCACAAAACTCTAATTTTCTTGCCATACATCGAGGAGTTTTAGCAACACAGAATGCACACGTCATAAACTGCAGATAAACAGTTACATAATATTAACCTACGTCTAATCGATATAAATGTTACAAATCCACTTAATCAACCAGCACCTCCACTCTTCTGTTACATAATAATCTTAATTTCTACCTTCTTTAGTTACTCTGAGAGACTGACGAGCCAAAATCACTGCTCTCAGTCCTCGACAAAGAGCAGCGAAAGAAGGCGACCAGCCCGTTGAGCTACGTTACGTAAACGCAGATCCGAGGAAACCCTGCAAACGAACGCTTGTTATGCAATCTGCTCCCTTTGCAATGCTATGCCCACGATTTCATTCCGCTGGAGGAAGGAAATAAAGAACAAAGTGCCGTTTGTAGCGCACCAAGTGGCAGGTATATCAATGAAGTTGCGTAACCACCTCCTGGAGCGACTGTAGGAAATATTAAATGGAGTTGCACAATGCAAACAGTGCGTGAGCCGTGGATGTCTTCATGAGGCTGAAGTACGATGGGGACTGCTATGTGTTTACAAAGATATAGCGTCGTAAGAGTGGAACTGTCAAGCTACTGTCACATCGTAATTAACATTTTATTTTCAACGTATTTACCATCTTATTAAAGCAGTGACAGTTGTATAAGACAGATCACTGACGACGTAATATGGACGTCACGTTATTCTAGATGTACTTGGCAGTGGCGATAAAGGCCGAAACAGTCAGTCGTGAAGTGCGAGAGTTAGTTGGTGCATCTATTCCAATAATCATGTCGTTATCAGACGCATATAATACTGCTGGCTCTAAAGAAGAAAAATTATGACGGTAATGATTTGGTTGTACCCCATGCGTAGTACGCAGTTGCCTAAACTGTTTATTTGCCGTGTACCGTTTCATCCCCGGCAAGCCAACGTAAATCAGTGCCAAGAAAAGACTCGATGAAAAGAAATTATGCAAGAGAGTAGTCAAAATTAAGTGCACAGGTAAGCTACCGAGGAAAGAAATATATAAAAAACTAATTACCAAGCTGAGTGATTGGTTGATTGGACGTATTATAAGTGAATCAAATAGTTCAAACGGAGCAGTGGAGAGGAGGTAGAACAACCTAATATAAATCATATTATCGAGAATGTTAAATATAGTAGAAATGCAAAGACAAAGGTCATCACAAAATAGGAAGGAATGGAGGACGACATAAAAACAATCAAAACACTGACGAGAATTTCAGTTTTGATGTTTTCATTAATAAGGTTGCCTAAAAAACAAATTGTTCACGTGATAATTAAAGGTAAAAGCCTCTTTTCTTGGAGAGCGAGTGCGTTAATCCTAGTCAAGTTGGCTCTGATTTATTTCTTGTATATGAAAAACTGCAACTGGCGTATTGTGGCTACACCTGATTTCACAAAAGCTCGAAGCACATTTCAAACGGTGGACCATGGAATATTCAGCTGACGTGACACAGTCGTTTACTGCTTGCAGATAGCACATTGCGTCCAGTATTCTCAGCCATTGCAACAATAACTTCATGAACAACTTGTAGCGCAGTTTGTCGTCGGACTCGCTCAAGAGCAATTCCCAAATCTCCAGTTAATTCGGACTTTCGAATAATTTTCTTCCACCTCGACGCGGAAAGAGAACCTCTCCGTATTTATTTAATGCGCCGATACTCGCAAAGAGCAGCAGCGTTATTGCTTTTGTTTTGATACAACAGTTTTACGACTAAAGCCCTGCTCACGTTGTCCAGACCCATGTTGACTGCCTGCAGCTGCAACGCACACTGATGTTTGTGTTTCAACCTTACGTCACCGTAGCAGTACAGGCACCTAACGGCCAGTCGCGATACTGACACAACTAGCAAAGAAAATTCTTCAGTGCACATTCTGAACACAATTTATGTAAATACGGTAAATAGTTCTCCATATGCACTGGATTAAGTACCGAAATTTTCATTATAATCACCATGTACACTGCCTGACCAGAAAAGTGCAGCACTCAGAAGACATGGTCGGATGTCAGTGCAGCTTCGTACACTTACACACCATCGGAGGGCGTGTAAATTGTGGTGTCACCGCCAGACACCACACTTGCTATGTGGTAGCCTTTAAATCGGCCGCGGTCCGCTAGTATACGTCGGACCCGCGTGTCGCCACAGTCAGTGATTGCAGACCGAGCGCCGCCACACGGCAGGTTAGTGAGACGTCCTAGCACTCGTCCCAGTTGTACAGCCGACGTTAATAGCAATGGTTCACTGCCAATTACGCTCTCATTTGCCGAGACGATAGTTAGCATAGCCTTCAGCTACGTCATTTGCTACGACCTAGCAAGGCGCCATAGCATTTGATAATTAATATTGTGAAGCATGTACAGTAACGAGAGATGTTCACCAATTGTGGATTAAAGTTAAGTATTCTACCAGTTACTCTTGTTTTGCTAGTCTTATTTCTCTGACCTGTTCCAGACCTCACGCCAGCCTGCGTGAGCTTAATCGCGTGCCTTTCGGCTTCCTCCAAACTCCGTGAATTGGCTCCTGCCAATTCACAACATAAATAATGAGAGTTCCTATATTGCAACAGGTAGAACGGCCACCAGGGTGCATTAGCGTTGCTCATGTTTAGTGGTACTGGCAGCCCTGACAGGGCTTAAAAGCAGCGAGAGCAGCGTCAGATGTTGAGTGGTCATTGTGAAAGACAGGGAGATGCTGCGTACTCATATGACACACATGTATCAGCATCTAACAGAGTTCGGAATAGACTTCATAGTTGGGCTACGATTGGATCGCTGGTAGAATCGTACAATATCCAGATGTGTGAGTCATTCGGGGATGACAAAACATAACAGTATGGCATTGGTGGCCGCGAGTCCCTAACTAGGGAAGCTCGGACACCGAGTTGCAAGACTTTTCAGTTGACGCCACATTGGGCGACTTGTGTGTCGATGATGATGAAATGAAGATGATGGTACCACAACACCCAGTCCCCGACTGGAGAAAATCTTCGACATGGTCGGTAATTGAACTCAGGCCTGCTGCACTGCAGTAAGACGCGCTGACCACTCAGCTAAGGGGACGGACACGGGTATGACAATGGCTCGATGCTGGTTTGCATGGGAACATGGGAACTTGAGGACAGATATACTTATCATCAAAGTTGCGGTCTATGAATTCTGACTACCGTACGCACATCGTAATCTGTTCATATTTGCACTCTAATAACCTTGCCGGAGAGGGCGCGTAAACTGCGCATTTGCTCCTGCCATACGAGAACAAGCAGTGGACTCCCTGCAGCATTCATTATTAGCCCTCATTACTGCTCGGGGATGAGCAGCAGACAGGGTAGGGAATTACCGTCCCATGCATATGCTGCCATAAAACACTACAATGGAAGCGGCTACGTTTGCAAAAGAGGTACAGCAGTGTTATCCCTTGCGTCATGGTGTTAAGATGTTAAGTCCCATAGTGCTCAGAGCCATTTGGACCTTTGAACGTCTGCGTCCTCATGTTGCGTCTCACGCGACAGAATCATGGCGCCCTGTCTCTATAGGACAATGTTGGTCTTCACATGGCACATGTCTCTATGAACTGCTGAGGTACTCCCTAAGGAGGCAAGTTGCCCAGATCCGTGCCTGACAGAACATGTGTGGGACCAGCTCGGACGTGAGGTCTGTCCCAGTGCCAGCACCCAGGATACCAAGGGCCAGTTACAACAGTTGTGGGTCAATGAGAGAGACAAGACATCGTTCTCAAGTGAGTAAGATCATGCATCGAGACCAGAAAGGGTGCAACATCATGCTGGTAAGTGGTTTCATACTGGCAAGTTATTTGTAAATTTGACTCGATACCGTAATCACTAAAATGACACTACATACCCTCTCAAAACGTTAAGTTTAATGTAGTTTCCTCATCTCCTTCTGGGTGCTTCCCTTCTTTCGTCAGGCAGTGTATAGTTGACAGACAGCTTGGTGAGCCGAAGTTAACGCCTTCCGAACTAGTGCACCTACCTAGGCAGGGTACAATGACACTTCCGTAGACTTTTTAGAGAGACTTCTCAAAGATGACATCTTCACCAATGGTGAATCTTCTTACAAATTCTTCCAGACTGTTTTTCTAAAACTTGCGGATGTCTTTTTTGGTGGAAAACTACGTACAAGCGTGCTGGAGACAAAATAATACCATAGATCTGTGTGCAGTTCAGTCGAGAGCGCTATAGCTCCACTCCTCAACGTGCTTGTCTCCAGTCTGTGAACTGAACTTGATGGACACCCACTGTCGTATTACAGCAAGCAGATTTGTTAGAGTGGGGAGTTCCCACTGTACTGAGACATACCTCAAACACATAATTGAAACAGTCAACATTTATTGTGAGAGACAAAACATTTAAATCTGCCTATTAGTGGTTGTCCTCGTTCAACAGCATCAGCTGGTGACCGCTGACTGGAAATTTTAGCTAGTGAGTACCCTGATGGCAGTGCAACAGAACTATGTGCTATCTGTCAGAAAAAAATGGAAGGGCTTTGTAGACCCAACTGTACTAAACTGTCTCCACACAATCAATCTGGTCTCTGGGCATCCGTAACTAACAACAATATTACCTCCTACAGCGCCGTGATGCTCAAATAAGGTTAGCAAGGAAACATCAGGGTGAACACCTAGATAAACAGCATCGTGTTCTCTCCACTAACGAGTTCAGGATTTGCTAGACACCTGATGGTAGTCACAGATGGTTGTAGAGTCAGCTAGGAAACAATGCACGTATCACGGATTCGGCAGGGAACCGTGTCTGCCATATTTCAAGCCAGGATCATAAACGGATATCAAACAGCTCTCACCATTATCGTGTCTGATTTGAGTGTTGTGCTGTACAGGTACAGTGTTCTCTAGTACTGTCAACACTTGTGTCTTGAGACGATAGCGCACGAGTTCATTGCGCCCATGCCGCGAACACTTTTCTCCAGAAAGCATAAATCAGTCAAATGTGATGATGGTCTGTAGTATTTACAGTAATGAACCAGATGATCACACTTAGGACTAGTTGAAAGTTGCAGTACGCCTTCCCAGGAGCCCTTCTCAGCCACTGAATGACATTGTGGAGACGGACAGGCTTGAGCAACAATGTCTCTACAACCTTATGGACATCAAGCCGATGAAGATACAAGCATCTCTCAAAACCAGCAGAAAACTACTCCTACAGGAGCACAAAAAAGGAGAATACGTTCCTTTTTAAAATACTTTGACAGAAACACAGGGAAACAGGCGTCTCAATCCTCGTTCCAACTTCCTCATAAAAAATGTTGGTATTCAAACATATTCTCGCTCTTTTAACACAGAACATTCTACATCAGTTTGCTGAGTCTCTCGTTACAATTACGCCTTCATATTCAGCGTCTCTCTCTGGCTACCACTGTCTGTATATGTCTCCCTTCAACTGCCACTTTTTTCTGCCACTGATTTTCAGTGTATCCCACTGTCACTATCTCCTCTCTGACGTAAGAGATTTCCTTTTGTCTTTCTTTCCCATTGCCACAATTTCTCTTAAGTCACTTTTTAGACCATTTTTTGGTAATCCTGTATCATTTGGAGCATATTTGTGTAGAGGTGCAGCGCCCATTATTCAGAGACATCACGTCGTGATGTTTTATTGGCGCAAAAACGCTGACTGAATACTAATTCGGTGACCACAGAAATCTTGCGACGACCCAAGAACCCTTGTCATCTGTTCACTACGTCAGTTAAAACTATATATACGCTTAAGACCGGATATTACACACATATTTTGCGTGCAGTATGACAGTGACTTTTAACTTTTGGATCTCGATAACTGATAATAACTTTAATTATCAATAATATATTCTCCTCCACTATTTAAAACAGTGTACCGATGCTGGGGTAAGTTTTCGATACCGCGACTGTAGAAATCATTTGCTTTTGGGTCGAAAACCTCGTAGAGAAATTTTCGGAGCGCTTTTTCATCAAGAAAGAAAGTTCCCTGAAGGTTGTTCGATAGTGACTGGAAAAGGTGAAAATCTGAGGGCACAAGATCAGGTGGATAAGATGGGTGCAGAATGACTTCCCAAACCAACATTTGCACAGTGTTTTTTGCCGGTCTAGCAGAATACGGGCGGGCGTTGTCGTGGTGTAGCTGTCTCCTTAGTCGTTGTTCTTTGATTGCTTTTGCAAGACGTCTCAGATATTGACAATAAATGTCAGCAGCGATGGTTACAATTCAGGGAAGCAATTCGCAGCACACCACACCGTCGTTGTGCCACCGGACGCATAACATTATCTTTTGTGAATGCGCACATGTCTTTGTATAGCGAGCTGCTGCTTTGTTTGGGCTCAACCATTCCTCGTCATCAGTAACGATACACGATTGGAATTGTCGGTGTCGTTCAAGAATTTTTGAACCTTCCCCACTGCATGCAAATGTCGCTTGATGGTGGAATGACTGCAGTTCATCACATTTTCCAGTTCTCGAGTACAATGACGTGGATCGTTTAAACGATCTGCATCAAATCCCGAAGGTCTTCCTGAACGTGAAAGGTCACTAATGTCAGAACGATCTTCCTTAAAACGAGAAAACCATTTTCTTGCCGTGCTCTGTCCAATGGCGATATCCCCATACAGGGCGCAAATGTTTCTGGTTGCTTCCGCTGCTGTCACCTCTTTATTTATCTTGTAAGATTATGTCGGAAATATTCCGATTTCTCCGCTTGACACTTCTTTTTCTAGTGTCCACAGCTCGACTCTCTCTCTCCAAATGACAAAATAACAATTTGTAAACTCAAATATCCGCAATGAACTACAAATGAAAATGACAATCAATAAAGAACCCAGAATAACCAGTATACCAACATACAAAACGAAAACGCTATGAACTTCTGCACCAACGTAATATAAGCCACCTGAGGTCCATCCTACACCGCACCAAATACGAAAAAACAATCGATTTACTCAAATTTCCTGAGCTAGAGGAAATGTGTAATATTTTAATTTTGACCCTGTACTGTCGGATAGTTACAGTGTACCCGTACTTCCGATAGATATACATATCGTTGCTAGGTCTAGGTCTACACACTTGACACCTTTTCTCTGTCATTGACAGAATTCGACACATGACCTCGGGAAATTCACGTTTTCGTACTTGGCTTTTTGCAACATATTGGTACCGTGCACTGTCGTGAACGGATCGACATACTACGTGAGCAAAATGGTACTTTCAAAATTGTCATGCCTCCCAAAATTATCAAGCCTTTCCTCTATCAACAGCAAATTGGCAATGGCTGCCAGGATAAACCAACTAGTGCAATACACATCTTTAAACAAATGGTTCAAATGGCTCTGAGCACTATGGGACTTAACTTCTGAGGTCATCAGTCCCCTAGAACTTGGAACTACTTAAACCTAACTAACCTAGCGACATCACACACATCCATGCCCGAGGCAGGATTCGAACTTGCGACCGTGGCGGTCGAACAGTTCCAGACTGTATCGCCTAGAACCGCTCGACCATACTGGCCGACCATCTTTAAACATTTTTGAGAAGTTCATTTTTGTGCCTCGGGTAGAAACTTCTCTCTGACTATATGTAGTCACATCGCGTCACATAGCCTCTAATGAAAAGGAGCTTGTACCATATAATGAGGAATTATTTACAGACACAAGTTCTTGTCTTGGTACTATACAGGGTGGTCCATTGATCGTGACCGGGCCAAATATCTCAAAAAATAAGCGTCAAACGAAAAAATTGCAAAGAACGAAACTTGTCTAGCTTGAAGGGGGAAACCAGATGGCGCTATGGTTGGCCCGCTAGATGGCGCTGCCATAGGTCAAACGGTTATCAACTGCGGTTTTTTAAATAGGAACCCCTATTTTTATTACATATTCGTGTAGTACGTAAAGAAATATGAATGTTTTAGTTGGACCACTTTTTTCTGATTATTCTCAACAAACCATAAGGATATTGGTACTTTATACATCCTATCTGGAGCCTGAGCAGGCTTTGTGATAGATGGCGCTGTAATAGTCACAAACATATGGCTCACAATTTTAGACGAACAGTTGGTAACAGGTAGCTTTTTTAAATTAAAATACACAACGTAGGTACGTTTGAACATTTTATTTCGGTTGTTCCAATGTGACACATGTTCCTTTGCGAACTTATCATTTCTGAGAACGCATGCTGTTACAGCGTCATTACCTGTAAATACCACATTAAAGCAATAAATGCTCAAAATGATGTCCGTCAATCTCAAAGCATTTGGCAATACGTGTAACGACATTCCTCTCAACAGCGAGTAATTCGCCTTCCGTAATGTTCGCACATGCATTGACAATGCGCTGACGCATGTTGTCAGGCGTTGTCGGTGGATCACGATAGCAAATCCAATATCATTCAACTTTCCCCACAGAAAGAAATCCATGGACTTCAGATCCGGTGAACGTGTGGGCTATGGTATGGTGCTTCGACGACCAATCCACCTGTCATGAAATATGCTATTCAATACCACTTCAACCGCATGCGAGCTATGTGCCGGACATCCATCATGTTGTAAGTACGTCGCCATTCTGTCATTCAGGGAAACATCTTGTAGTAACATCGGTAGAACATTACGGAGGAAATCAGCATACATTACATCATTTAGATTGCCATCTTTAAAAAGGGAGCCTTCCTCCCATAATGGAGCACTATACATTAACCCGCCAAGATCGCTGATGTTCCACTTGTCGCAGCCATCGTGGATTTTCCGTTGCCCAATAGTGTATATTATGCCGGTTTATGTTACCACTGTTGGTGAATGACGCTACGTCGCTGAATAGAACGCGTGCAAAAAATCTGTCATCGTCCCGTAATTTCTCTTGTGCTCAGTGTCAGAACTGTACACGACGTTCAAAGACGTCACCATGAAATTCCTGGTGCACAGAAACATGATACGGGTGCAATCGATGTTGATGTAGCATTCTCAACACCGACGTTTTTGAGATTCCCGATTCTCGCGCAATTTGTCTGCTACTGATATGCGAATTAGCCGTGACAGCAGCAAAAACACCTATTTGGACATCATCATTCATCATTTGTTGCAGGTCGTGGTTGACGTTTCACATGTGGCTGAACACTTGCTGTTTCCTTAAATAACGTAACTATCAGGCGAAGTGTCCGAACACTTGGAAGATGTCGTCCAGGATACCGAGCAGTATACATAGCACACGCCCGGTGAGCATTTTGATCACAATAGCCATACATCAACACGTTATCGACCTTTTCCGCAATTGGTAAACGGTCCATTTTAACATCGGTAATGTATCACGAAGCAAATACCGTCAACACTGGCGAAATGTTACGTGATACCACGTAGTTATACGTTTGTGACTTTTACAGCGCCATCTATCACAAAGCGAAAAAAGTAATTCAACTAAAACATTCATAATTCTTTACGTACTACACCAATATGTAATAAAAATGGGGGTTCCTACTTAAAAAACCGCAGCTGATGTCCGTTTGACCTATGGCAGCGCCATCTAGCGGGCCAACCATAGCGCCATCTGGTTTCCCCCTTCAAGCTAGACGAGTTTCGTTTGATGCTTATTTCGTGAGATATTTGGCCCGGTCACTATCAATGGACTGTATACAGCCAGAGATAAATATTTTTCGTTACGTCGAGTACCTTGTGAAGGAAAATATAAAAAATTAAAGCGTCTCCAGTGATGAAAACATCAAAAATACGTGTCAGGAGTCCCTTCAGAGTTTACGTTGCTTATTTTACTACTGGTGAACCTAATCTCGCACATGGCCATTAATGGAATGCATAGTATACTAACTGTTTAAAATGGTACTATGTAGGCGTGAAGCATAGCTGTATGATGGTAGCATCATAGCAAATAAGTTCTCTCGACTTTTCGGTGCTGATGATGGGCTTCAGATCATTAGCAATTTTAACGCCGTGTCTGATTTTATGTGCTCAGGTTAACTTCGCTAGTTAACGAATAGTGTTACTCTTCATGCGCATTATATACAGCTTCGATTCTCTTCGTTCCCAACCAACGATGCGTTGCAGATGGTTTACGTTTTTTTCCACCTCCTTTCCTTTCCATTCATCATCGTTTTCTTCTTCTTCTCCATCTCTCTCTTTTCTCTCAGTGTGTGTGTGTGTGTGTGTGTGTGTGTGTGTGTGTGTGTGTGTGTATGTGTGTATGTGTGTGTGTGTGTGTGGAGGGGGGGGGAGGTGTTGCGTTGACGGTGTGTGTCGCATCTGAAGGCGCATACCGTCCTTTGAGGTGCCACAGCATCTTGGAATTATTAGAAGACGTACAATTTATGGCTCAGGCGCTGGGAATTGGTTCAACGACCTATCTTGATATTCTTGTACATGGGACACTTCCTCAATATCCTTCTCACAGTTAACATTGATTCTGCCAAGTCTGGAATAAAATAGCGGCTCTCAAAGACCTCTCAAAGGCCTATTCTACACCTTATTTTAGATCTATGTGACGATGCTGTGCTGATTATATTTATATGTCTTGACGAT
Organism: Schistocerca cancellata; assembly: GCF_023864275.1. Taxonomy (NCBI): domain Eukaryota; kingdom Metazoa; phylum Arthropoda; class Insecta; order Orthoptera; family Acrididae; genus Schistocerca; species Schistocerca cancellata. The sequence continues at coordinate 265,987,955 of NC_064626.1, read as the reverse complement.
GCCATTATGGCCTTATCACTTTAGGACATGGTGTAGAAAAGGTACGTTTTACCGTATTTTGTCTGTACATTTCCCTGGTTGTATGATAGTATGTTGTGATACGTATTGCTGTATTGTGTTGAAAGACACACCGCTCACTAGGCGTATATATTTGAATATTGTAGATCTGAGGATGGTTATTACGGACTGAAACCGGTCATCGTCAAAAGAAGTGATATTGTGATCAAAGACTGGAATAAAAACATTTGACAGTATGGGATCACTGTTCGTATACGCGACCATGTCGCAGCTGGTGAAAGTAAATGCTAAGTCTAACTGGATTATGAGAAGAAAGAATCCAGCGGAAGATACAATTATCCTCTGGAGAATAATTCACTGAGGAAGAGGACTATGTATCTATCGTAATTTCATAGCTGATGGAGCTACAGTAATTACCCTTGCCAGCGTCACTGAATCGCTGCTGATATGACAACGCATCGTCTACAAAAAGATAAGTTGCAACGTCAAGCGCTCTCTCCCTATAAAGACGCAAAGAATTTCCTGTAGTTTAAAACTTAATTTTTTCCTCTTCTGAGACAAACTTTTGTCAATATTTGGTTTTCTTAGATGCAAATGTAATTTCAATGAAGTGTGTTTACTGTCCGTGTTGACATTGTTGACCTACCGTTAATAGTAGTTATTGCTCTTTACTACCAGGATTTTATTCATTTACTTTATTGTAGTTGTTATTGCATGTCTTTTACATATTCTTTTGAAGGGATGTGCTTTCATGCATGTAGAGTTTTATCAGGTGAATTTAAGTTTTTATTGTGGTATATGGTAGCCAGCGTAAATTGTGGCGTCCGCCATTAAATTCTGAACGCCTGTCAGTCGCAGTTAGACTGCTCTTCCGCTATTGGTGCAAGACACGCAATGGGGGGGAACTTTAAATCTGGCAGATGACAGCAACGTAAATTGTGTTTACATTCAATAAGGCGTCGTATTACGGCGTTCTCAATACCAAGTGCGAGTTTATTTGGTTCTTACAGTTAAAACTGAACAATATTTTAGCCATTTCCTTAATTATTTACGAGAGTTTTCATGTTTTATATTCTTTTGGTGTTTGTTGCCAAACTCAGACGTGGCTACTTTCGTTAGGTTTGGACGTGAAACGGGGTCTTTTGAGTTTAAATAATACGCAAAGAAGGTCTCTGAGAAGCGTTATCTCCACATATCGCTCAGTTCGTGGCGGGAATAGGAAAGATAGCACGCTATGTCTTAATTTCATTACACACTGAGTCATTTTCTTCACGTACTGTAGACAGTAATATATACTCGCATTTTTTTTCATATAGACTGAATCCCTGAGACGAACTTCATTCGGAGTTGTTCGCAAATAAGGCCATCTTATTAGAATGTTATATCTTACGAAAGTTTAATGTTAATATGTGGCTGCTTCTCATTGTAAATCGCGCACTTCGAACATGCAGCTGAATCCACGTACACTTCATTTCTGTGGTGACAAACTCCACTGGCATCACTCTCATCGTTACGACAAATGCTTGATGTATCATTATAATGTCACTGTTGTTATTTAATGAAATGAAAAAAGTGTGTGTGGCAGCCTTGAAAAAGTCCTGATTCAGTAAGTTGGCAATAAGCTGCTGAACGTAGAATTTTCCTAACTGCGATAATATTCATAAACAGGACAACGAACCGCATCCTCAACAACTGAATCTGTATCGGTAATGCTCTTATCTACAGAACGTTTCTTTCCCACCAGCTTCAAGCCTCGATGTCTTCCATCTTCCTTTTATTTCTCGACCATTTCCTCGCTTGTCTTAACAATAGTGTTGTGGTTTATGTTCAGAGCTGCAGCATTTATATCGGTTATGTTGTTAAGTGACAGTAGTGTGCCACCATTAAGTTTTGCAGTCTCAAAGTAGGCACACAACGCCCAAAATAAATTCTCTCAAGTGATCTCAAACGGCAATGCCCTGAACAAGAGAGTGACGCTGAATTTTTCTGCTGATAACTTTCGGCGAATTTCTTTCTGACACGTTCAGTACCACATGACAAATAACGGTAACAACAGATAACACAACTCGTGGAAGAGTAGAAACGACAGCAAACAAAATAAGAGAATGTCGTCATGTGACCAAGGCCTCCCGTCGGGTGGACCGTTCGCCGGGTGCAAGTCTTTCGATTTGACGCCACTTCGGCGACTTGCGCGTCGATGGGAATGAAATGATGATGATTAGGACAACTCAACACCCAGTCCCTGTCGCGCTGACCACTCGTCTACCGGGGGGCGGACAATAACAGAGTGTAACGATTACACAGGACAGAAAGATGCCTAAAACTCAAAACCGTGCAGGCGCGAAGTGTTTTGGTAGTAGAGTGAAGGTTTGGCAACTTCGGGTGCTTCCTGCTGCTACAATAGTGGGATTAGCAGTATGCTGTCTGTGCCTTACGTGTGGCGTTACCCCTACTACCTAGGTCGTAGCTGTCAATCCTAGAGTAATTTTGAACAGACTAATTCACGTTCGAAGTCACTGAGCTCTGCTGACTCACCTAGTCCTCTATTACTGCTTGACACCTGACAACAGTATACTCCTCGCCTACATTTCTTCTAGCGGGTTCGCCTCTCGTAACGCCTGGTGGTCAATTCCGGATTACACATGGGTGTCAGGACACTTTTGATCAGATAGTGCTCAGTACTCGCAGACTACTACTTTCTTTCGTTCTTTCTTTCGATTACGCCATAGTCCCACAGCGATCGCAGGATCGGCGTGGTTAAACGGATTTGGTAATGTTAGTGATAGGGATGGCCGGATGCCCTTCCTGCCGTCACCCCGTACCCCCCAGGACGGAATCAGTGTACCCCAACTGTCTGCGTCTAGTGTAAATCGTGAAATAGCACGGACGTGTTGCAAATATCTGCGACGCCTGTAACTGAGGCGGAACGTGGGGACCAGCCCGTTATTCACCTAGCGGGATGTGGAAAACCGCCTAAAAACCGCATCCAGGCTGGCCGGCACACCGGGCCTCGTCGTTAATCCGCCGGGCGGAATCGATCCTGGGCCGGCGCGCCTACCCGAGTCCAGGAAGCAGCGCGTTAGCGCGCTCGGCTACCTTGGGGGGTACTCGCAGGCTACTACGTGTGCTTGAAATAATTCCGTTGTAACTGGGCGATGAGTGACCGATTAGCCTACGATCAATATGTCCTAGTGGTAAAAGTGCTAACATTGTAAAAGTCGACGGCCACGTTAAAATGAGCGCGATAATTTAGAGAACTGCCACCCTTCATGTCATTGCAGTTGTAATGGTAAATAGCATACTTGTTGATAGATGTCTTCGCATTCTGCGAGCAGCTACAGTTGTCCGCGATCTTATCCGTGGAGACGGTGCCCCTGGCAGTGACAGCGGCAGCGGCACAGTAGAAGACGATACAGTGCCGGCAGCGGCGGTGGAGGCGGCGGCGCCCCTGTTGGCAGGCAGCAGGCAGGCAGGCAGGCAGGCACGTGCCGGCGCTATCTAGAGCAGCACCGCGGGCTGCCTGCTTCCTACCCCTGATTGCGAGTCGCCCTAATGAGGCAGCACAGCACAGCAGGGCAGAACACAACGGCAGGGCGGAGCGAGGCAAAGCCGCCGGCCGCAGCACGCGACCTTCCGGCCAAACGCCGCCACGAGACCTGCTCCCACTTGAGCGACCTCGTCGTGCCTGGTAGCAGCAGCTAGTACTACATAAACTCATTCCGAGACCTGTGTCGCTCCCTCCAAGGCGTGAACTTGTACGAGAACATTTATTGTTTTGACGATTAATGAAAATCACCTAAACAGTATAATTAACCATATTTACAGTGCTATGACCGATTTCGTTCTTAGAATATATATATATGGTGGTCCATTGATAGTGACCGGGCCAAATATATCACGAAATAAGAGTCGAACGAAACAACTACAAGGAACGAAACTTGTCTAGCTTGAAGGGGGAAACCAGATGGCGCTATGGTTGGTCCGCTAGATGGCGCTACCATAGGTCAAACGGATATCAACAGCGTTTTTTAAAATAGGAAACCCCATTTTCATTACATATTCGTGTAGTACGTAAGGAAATATGAATATTTTAGTTGGACCACTTTTTTCTCTTTGTGATAGATAGCGCTGTAACAGTCACAAACATATAGGTCACAATTTTAGACGAACAGTTGGTAACAGGTAGCTTTTTTAAATTAAAATACACAACGTAGGTATGTTTGAACATTTTATTTCGGTTGTTCCAATGTGATATATGTACCTTTGTGAACTTATCATTTCTGAGAACACATGCTGTTACAGCGTGATTACCTGTAAATATTACATTAATGCAATAAACGCTCAAAATGATGTCCGTCAATCTCAATGCTTTTGGCAATACGTGTAACGACATTCCTCTCAACAGCGAGTAGTTCGCCTTCCGTAATGTTCGCACATGCATTGACAATGCACTGACGCATGTTGTCAGGCGTCGTCGGTGGATCACTATAGCAAATATCCTTCAATTTTCCCCGCAGAAAGAAATCCGGGGACGTCAGATCCGGTGAACGTGCGGGTCATGGTATGTTGCTTCGACGACCAATCCACCTGTCATGCTATTCAACACCGCTTCAACCGCACGCGAGCTATGTGTCGGACATCCATCATGTTGGAAGTACATCGCCATTCTGTCAAGCAGTCAAACATCTTGTAGTAACATCGGTAGAACATTACGTAGGAAATTAGCTTACATTGCACCATTTAGATAGCCATCGACAAAATGGGGGCCAAATATCTTTCCTCCCATAACGCCGCACCATACATTAACACGCCAAGGTCGCTGATGTTCCACTTGTCGCAGCCATCGTGGATTTTCCGTTGCCCAATAGTGCATATTATGCCAGTTTACGTAACCGGTGTTGGTGACTGACGTTTCGTCGCTAAATAGAACGCGTGCAAAAAATCTGTCATTGTCCCGTAATTTCTCTTGTGCCCAGTGGCAGAACTGTATACGACGTTCAAAGCCGTCGCCATGCATTTCCTAGTGCATAGAAATATGGTACGGGTGCAGTCGATGTTGATGTAGCATTCTCAACACCGACGTTTCTGAGATTCCCGATTCTCGTGCAATTTGTCTGCTACGGATGTTCGGATTAGACGCGACTATCCTGCGAACGGTCCGGACACTTGGATGATGTCGTCCAGGGTACCGAGTAGCATACATAGCAAACGCCCGTTGGGCATTTTCATCACAATAGCCATACATCAACACAATATCGACCTTTTCCGCAATTGGTAAACGGTCCATTTTAACACCGGTAATGTATCACGAAGCAAATACCGACTACACTGGCGGAATGTTATGTGATACCACGTTTGTGACTATTACAGCGCCATCTGTCACAAAGCGGAAAAAGTGGTCCAACTAAAACATTCATATTTCTTTACGTACTACACGAATATGTACTAAAATGGGGGTTCCTATTTTAAAAAACGCTGTTGATATCTGTTTGACCTATGGCAGCGCCATATATATATATATATATATATATATATATATATATATATATATATATATGACAGCATTTGCACATTTTCTACTTTCTTGGGTATACTAATATTTCCTAACCTGTCAGCTTATTGTCTCACGCGAAAGTTATAAAATAACAAGATCATAAATTTCAAATTTTTCCTAAAATTTATTGTTAAGTTGGAGCTGTTGTTATTGTGAATCAATAATAAGCGGACATGAAAGACTGTAAAACTATGTTACTATCTGTGAACTCAAACATCGAACGATTTATAATTGTGCACATGGATTATTAATTGAGGGCATCAGCAGCAAAGGCGTATAAGTACCCCTTCTTTTAGGTTGAAGATTAAAGTTCACAAGGTTTCAGAACTTTCTTGAGATTGGAGAACGGGGTTTCAAATATTTTTCTGTATATTAGACATAAAAATACTATGTATCATTTCCTGTTTGCATGTTGCAATAGCAGGTTAATGTAAATGATCTGTTTTAAATCACAATTCATGAATGTTTGTATGCACTTGTATGCTTTTTCCTCCAGAATATTGTGAATTACGCAGAATGTGATTTTTTTCTGTGATTCTCTATTATAGTTTGTAAATAATTCAAATGTAATAAAATTGCTATTTAAAGCAATAACAAAACATTTCTGTAGTGCTAAATCAACACCATGTCTTTTGTGGCTTTTCGGATAACCTCGACGCTCTTAGTGGCCGATGGCGTAGATGAACAGAGTGAGACTCCCTTGTCGGCAGTACTGTGGTGCAGTCTGCGTTCTGGAGCGTACAGTGTGTGTGTGTGTGTGTGTGTGTGTGTGTGTGTGTGTGTGAAATCTTATGCAAGTTAACTGCTGAGGTCACCAGTCCCTAAGCCTACACACTACTTAACCTAAATTATTCTAAGGACGAACACACACACACCCATGCCCGAGGGAGACTCGAACCTCCGCCGGGAACAGCCACACAGTACATGACTGTGTAAGTAGGCTGTTTATGTTTTCTTATTGGCAACGTTACGTAGCGCTCTGTATGAAAATCACTGGCTGTGCTGTGTGCAGCCTGTGGCTAGATTGCATTGTTGTCTGCCATTGTAGTGTTGGGCAGCGGCAGCTGGATGTGAACAGCGCGTAGCGTTGCACAGTTGGAGGTGAGCCGCCAGCAGTGTTGGATGTGGGGAGAGAGATGGCGGAAGTTTTGAAATTGAACTGCTATATATATTATGACTTTTGGTGATATTAAGGTAAATACAGTGTTTGTTCTCTATTAATATCTTTCTTTTGCTAACTATCCCTATCAGTAGTTAGTGCCTTCAGTAGTTTGAATCTTTTATTTAGCTGGCAGTAGTGGCGCTCGCTGTATTGCAGTAGTTCGAGTAACGAAGATTTTTGTGAGGTAAGTGATTTGTGAAAGGTATAGGTTAATGTTAGTCAGGGCCATTCTTTTGTAGGGATTTTTGAAAGTCAGATTGCGTTGCGCTAAATAATATTGTGTGTCAGGTTAAGCACAGTCCTTATAAATTATTCAAAGGGGACGTTTCATATGTCGACCCTTAGCCTAGGATACCTCACTGGAATCTTCTGATTTTTTCTCGTAGTTTGTGTAATTAGTGTAGATTTTGTTTATTGCTATTGCGTAATTGTAGAGAGAATCTCCTTTGTAGTTGCAGTCTTTCATTGTTGTACAGTAAAACAGTTGTGGCATGCATGTAGATTTGCACCAAGAATTTCGCAGCTGCGCTTGCAATTAACTAGATATTATTTTCAGTTCTATGTTAATGTGTTCTCTTATTTTTGCTCTTAAAATTGTACTTTCCTGTGTTGTCGTGTGAAATATTGTGGCAATAATGGCGTGTGAAAAACGTAATACTAGGCTCCAAAGTAAACTGAGAAATGACAGTGAAGACGAAAGCAATGTGTTAACGCCACCATGTAATGAATTAACAAATATTCAAAGTAGTAATTTGGTAACTGTGCATAGGGAAATGGAGCGGGCGTCAAATAATGGTGTAGGCAGTGAAACAATTAGTGAACAGGGAAGCATTATCGATCGATCGGTCGGCAACAGCTCGCCTCAGGATTCCGAAATGACAGGACACAATCTTGCAAATACTGTAGATTCAGGTTTTGCGTCCTCACCCTTTTCTCAAATAAGTCAAGACACATTTTCTGCTTTTCAAACTGCAAATATTGCCGGTTCAAATGCATTGCCGAATAGCACTGAGGAACATGTTTCAGACACTAGTGCAGTGTTATTACAGTTAATGCAACAAATGGGACAAAGGCTACAAAAGTTAGACACAACGCTTGAACAAAATCAGAAACAAATGGGACAAAATCTTCAAAAGTTAGACACAATGGAACAAAATCTTCAAAAGTTAGACACAGTGGAACAACACCAGAGACAAACACAGCAACAGTTAGATACAATGGAATAAAATCTTCGGAAGTTAGACACCACACTTGAACAAACACGTGAAGATTTAACTACTGAGTTACATAACATTGAATCGAAATGTCAAAAAGTCTGTAATGACGTAAAAACACAGATTTGTGAGCATTTTCAACCTATTTTTTCGCGGCATGAAAATGCATTACAGAATCACGAAGCAGCCATAAAAGAACTGCAAACCATTGTTCATGAAAATCATGAGACCTTGCAAGCTAAAATTGACTCAGTTGCATCTACCGATTCGGTTACGCAACTTGCAAAAACTCAGGAAAACTTAAAGGACACAGTAGATTCGATTTCAACACAAATGGATACTCTGAAACTCGGTTCAGAAAAACACACTGAGGAAATGTGTTCACTATCGGAGAAAGTAGCCGAACTTTCGGATCAGGTCACTAACTTATCTACAAAGGTAGATGATGATCTGAATGACACAAGACCTGTAGCCTTTACTGACACAGAAGAGTATGAACAAATAAGAAAATTCAAACGAAATCAAAATCAAATCAATACACAGTACAAAAGAGAAATCCGGGAAGTACAAGATCAGTTGACTCAGGTGATACAAGAATTACATATTTCAGAGGACACTCGTGCTCCAACACGGGAAGAGGAACTTAGAAATACGGAAAAGCCACAAAATAATAACACAGGGCATTTCGGTAATTATGAAAGGAATTGGCAAGGTGGACCGAATTTTGAGATGGAACCGCCGACACGACGTAACAATGACCGATATGCTACTCGCCGACACGATGATTTTGACTATAAGCTGTTCATTACTACACGTAAATTCAAAACATTTAAGAATTCTGCCAACGACATTCATCCACAAGCGTGGCTCCATCAATTCTCTCATTGTTTCCCTCCCAACTGGTCATTGGAGCACAGGTTAGAATTTATGTGTGGCTACTTAGAGAATGAACCAGCTGTAAGAATGCAATCGGTCATTCACGATTGCCACAGTGAACGAGAATTTTACCATGCGTTCCTCTCAGCATATTGGTCACAAGCTACACAAGACCGAGTAAAACATAGCATCATGATGATGAAACACTTCGAACAATCTGAATTTTCCAGTCTTGTCAAATATTTTGAAGACATGTTGCACAAGAATCAGTACCTGTCAAACCCATACAGCCCCTCAGAACTCATCCGCATTTGCTTAATCAAATTACCTGAACATTTACGGCATATTATTTTGGCAGGACGTTGCAAAGACGACATTGAAGCTTTTCAGAGACTCTTACAAGAATTAGAAATTGACACTGACAATCGCGGAATGCGAAAACAGGAAAACAATCACTACAGGTCACATCCGTCACAATTCCGTGACGACAGAAACAATAAATGGCCACGACAAACCTATTCTTACAACGTAAATCGTAACCAAAACAGACACCACCCATATGACAACCACTGGCAGAGTAATAGTTACAGGGAAAGATCACCTCTCCACGGTAATGACTATCACAGAGACAATTAGAGAAACAAACGATATGGGAACCAAAACAATTATTATCAAGGGAGACAGAATAACTTTAGACGCAACGGTCCAGCGTGCAGTTACGACTCAGGGAGAAATTCTCCACCACGTGACCGACAAGAAAGAAACTATGGAAACTACCGACATGACGACAGACGATGTGATCGTAACGACAGACCTGAATTGCATCAGAACTGGCGGGATTTAAACAGAGCAGAGCCCCCTCGGCAAGGCGAATTTGTAGAAGTTAGGTCTCCTAATCCCAGTAACGACGCGCGTCAACAAAGAAACAGACAATGACTCACATCGCAGGCAGCCACTTGCGCCCGCTGGCTCAGGGAAAAATAACATTGACGCTAACCGTGAGTAAAAATTCCAGTATTCTTTACGAACGAATACCGCATGATAATTGTATTCAAGTTGAAACTCTGCATACTGAGAAGAGCAAAGGGTTACACCACATCTCACATGTAAAACCGTGAATTGATAGACAATCTGCCTTTTAACTTTGTCTTTGCCATATAACTTTTCACTTGCTAGTATGCTTTTTCAGACTTAGAATCTGTTAACATGCAACAATGTTGGAAGTTAAATATCAAATCAAGAAATTAAACAGAAATTACGAATGCATTGTTATTGCGAACAGATGACACAATGTTATTGTGTGTGTACATTCTTGCTTGTTAGTTGCACGATTAGAACATTTACCAGTACTGCTAATGAGATTTTAATGCAACATTTTGGTTTACTGGAAAATACATTTTGGATTTAAAGTACTTTCTGTGAGATTAAAGATGACTTAGTATTTGGTTTCTTTGACAGCTACACGGTTATATTATGACACTACTAATGTGTGACACAATTTACATTGTTGCTTTTGCGGTGTATATGTTTTATATCTGCACAGTTTTTCTGTATTATTCTGGAAAGTAAAACATGTTTTAGTAGTAACTTTTGTGGTATAGCTACAATGAGACAGCCTTTTCTGTAGCACAACAATACGTTACAGCACACTACTTTCTTCATCACGGCAATAAGCATAATAAGTATGATATCTATACGCAAAGCATTTCACTTTTGTTTATCATGAGGTCAGTACATTGACTTCTGCAGAACTTAACTTTTGGAGGACGATATCTACGACACTTCCACAGAGATTATCTTACAGCAAGACGCATATTTAGCGCTACAGGACACGTATTTGAGTGATTAATTTTGTACTAAAAACATTTATTTTCAAAGATATTTGAAGTACAATGATACAAAGGTTTTCCGTAATACACTCCTGGAAATTGAAATAAGAACACCGTGAATTCATTGTCCCAGGAAGGGGAAACTTTATTGACACATTCCTGGGGTCAGATACATCACATGATCACACTGACAGAACCACAGGCACATAGACACAGGCAACAGAGCATGCACAATGTCGGCACTAGTACAGTGTATATCCACCTTTCGCAGCAATGCAGGCTGCTATTCTCCCATGGAGACGATCGTAGAGATGCTGGATGTAGTCCTGTGGAATGGCTTGCCATGCCATTTCCACCTGGCGCCTCAGTTGGACCAGCGTTGTTGCTGGACGTGCAGACCGCGTGAGACGACGCTTCATCCAGTCCCAAACATGCTCAATGGGGGACAGATCCGGAGATCTTGCTGGCCAGGGTAGTTGACTTACACCTTCTAGAGCATGTTGGGTGGCACGGGATACATGCGGACGTGCATTGTCCTGTTGGAACAGCAAGTTCCTTTGCCGGTCTAGGAATGGTAGAACGATGGGTTAGATGACGGTTTGGATGTACCGTGCACTATTCAGTGTCCCCTCGACGATCACCAGTGGTGTACGGCCAGTGTAGGAGATCGCTCCCCACACCATGATGCCGGGTGTTGGCCCTGTGTGCCTCGGTCGTATGCAGTCCTGATTGTGGCGCTCACCTGCACGGCGCCAAACACGCATACGACCATCATTGGCACCAAGGCAGAAGCGACTCTCATCGCTGAAGACGACACGTCTCCATTCGTCCCTCCATTCACGCCTGTCGCGACACCACTGGAGGCGGGCTGCACGATGTTGGGGCGTGAGCAGAAGACGGCCTAACGGTGTGCGGGACCGTAGCCCAGCTTCATGGAGACGGTTGTGAATGGTCCTCGCCGATACCCCAGGAGCAACAGTGTCCCTAATTTGCTGGGAAGTGGCGGTGCGGTCCCCTACGCCACTGCGTAGGATCCTACAGTCTTAGCGTGCATCCGTGCGTCGCTGCGGTCCGGTCCCAGGTCGACGGGCACGTGCACCTTCCGCCGACCACTGGCGACAACATCGATGTACTGTGGAGACCTCACGCCCCACGTGTTGAGCAATTCGGCGGTACGTCCACCCGGCCTCCCGCATGCCCACTATATGCCCTCGCTCAAAGTCTGTCAACTGCACATACGGTTCACGTCCATGCTGTCGCGGCATGCTGCCAGTGTCAAAGACTGCGATGGAGCTCCGTATGCCACGGCAAACTGGCTGACACTGACGGTGGCGGTGCACAAATGCTGCGCAGCTAGCGCCATTCGACGGCCAACACCGTGGTTCCTGGTGTGTCCGCTGTGCCGTGCATGTGATCATTGCTTGTACAGCCCTCTCGCAGTGTCCGGAGCAAGTATGGTGGGTCTGACACACCGGTGTCAATGTGTTCTTTTTTCCATTTCCAGGAGTGTACATTTCATTCCATTCTTGTAATCTGTAACACCTGAGGGTGTAATTACATTAATCCTCAGGGGGGTACACGCTTACTTTGTGTACCATGTGTTTGGCAAGCACAAGGAGCCCTAGCTAATATGGTATTTGCTTATACAACTTTACACATCGGTACCATATTTCTCTAAAACATAAATTACACAGCTATCTGATCATTTAACTGAGAGATAAACATGTTTTTTACAATGGCAGTGACATATGTTTACGTAATTACACCGTTGGATAACTTCACACTTACGAAATTGTATTTTGTCTGTACTTTGTGAACTGTTCATATTTTTTCGGAACCATTGTGATACTATGAGAGCTTTGAATGATGTATTTGGTTTGAGATCATGATTTTTAAAGTACGTTTGAGGCAGATGACACTATTGAAATGAGCAGAGAAAATTTTTTATGGTTTGAAATTATTGCAGAAAGTTACGACGTTTTTGAGATTTGACTGAGGTGTTATGATGTTATTTTTACGACGACGATGTGTATTATGCTGTTGAGGTATGTTTATGTCAATAAGATGATGCTACCATATATGAGGAATGTGATTACGTGTTTATATGTATATGAATAATGAATAGAAGTTAGGGACTCTTGACTTGTGAAAAAGGATGTTGGAAACCAAGAATCGTACTTTAAGAGTTATGAAATGTGTGTAAATGCGTGAATGTATGACAATGCCAGCGAAAATTTTTTTGGACACTTATATTCATAGGATTTTGTTTCTACACATTTGCAACGTAAATTCTCGACCTGTGAAATTTTTATATGAGACTGTCACTGTAGCGGAAACTGCTGTCGTAAATATTTCCGTAAGAAAGTTAAGTGACCACCTGCACGTGCGTCGTCGGCACACAGCTGTGTCAGACACCTGGAGAGCAAGCCATTAGGGCGTGCCTTTCTGGAAGCACAGGTAGAAAAAAAAAAAGGGAGGCCATTATCCTCGATATTGACATTTCCTTGTTGAAAGCATACTGTGGAGCTCGTAATTTATGATATTCACTGAAATGCCTAATGAAATGACGAGAAATATTTTTACATCTGCACACCTGATTACGACAAGTGTCTTTCTACGAGAGTTGAGAGAATTTCTACTAACTTATAAAATGTCACATGACTATTGAATGATATTTTTATGCTTTGGTTTGCGTAATTGCTTATTTCATTTGATATCTGGTTTCCAGCTATGTTGCAGCATTGCTTTGATAAAATAAAATGCATTTGCTAATGTGAACACTTTCTGTCAACAGATCTATTAAATAATAATTTTGTAATCCACATTCTTTAAAAAAAAAAGGAGCACTTGGAAAGGAAAGAACAATAAGAAGGGACTAGTAACAGTAACTGGACACATAATTTTCTTTTCAAGTACACGGTAATATTTTTTTTACAATAAGTTGTTGTGGTGCACCACTTTAATTACATAGACATTAAGATGTGAATAGACATTTCCCTTTTCTGCATTGTTGTTTTTACTGTAATATTTTTTTGTTTGAGCTATGTCATGTTTAGGTATAAGTTATAGCATTTGCTGCTGCTGTTTGCCAGGCATAGTGCTGCTAAATTTAACTTTGTATTACTCTGTTAAGCTTTTCTTGTTGCTGCACATTGGCTCATATTAGTTGTAATTTTGCATTTTATCTGTTAATTTAGATTTACTGCTGCTTGCTTTGCAAATTGGCATTTTTTGTCATTGCTGTTTGTGTTGATTTGTTGTATGCTGCTGCATTGCTTCGTCCCTTAGTTTAGCATCTGAGCTCAGTAGATTTAAGTTAGGTTAAGAGGGGTAGACTATATAAGAAACCGACTATGGACAGTAGGGAAAGAATGCATTGAGAAGTTATAGGAAAAAGATTTGGGCCAAAATGAGCATTGTACAATCAGAAATACTTATTTTGAAAGAGATATGAATAGAATACAGGAAGGAGGTATAAATAGGACTTTTGGGAATAATGATGAATGAAGGGAGATCTCCATGCAAAATACTGCAGTAAAACAAACCCTGTCCTTTCCTTTTGTGTCATCCCTCTATATGTTTGTGTACCCTTGTGTATTTGTGTTTTTCCTGTCTTTATGTGTTTAGCTGATGAGAGCTATGTTGTAGACATTTTCTAATACTCTGTTATTTACTTTGTAAAGATGTTTAGACATTATTTATACTGTTTGGTTGCTCACATGTGAAGGTGATGTTTCAAACGTTCTTCTGATCTTTTATGTGTTTACTTATGTCATAATTCCTATAACACTGATGTATATGTTTATTTCTGTTCTTTTGTAAAGCCTGTACTACAAATGTTATCTGTATTGTTATGTTCTTTAATGATGTATTTTGTACCTTTGTCATTGTATTCTTATGTTATAAAATTGTAATTGACAGCAATTCATCAAATTAAGTAACTTGTAAGCATTCATTTCACTGCACACATTTCTGTTGGTCATAGTATATGGACAATATGTGAGAAGTAGGGACTGTTAGTGTTTGCACATGTATTAATAATTCAGCAAGTTACTGGATAACAGCATTGCTGGTTCTAAGGACAATTCCAAAAACTTTGTGAGTGCACAAGTGGTGATTATGGACTTGCTATATTCTCTGCAAGACTCTTCGATGGTGAATGTGCACCTACACAGTCGCAACAGATGGCTGCTGGCCGTCTCTACATGGACTGCAGTGGGTCTGCACCTATGGTGGCCCACCAATACCGTAATCTCTACCAGGACTATAGTGGGTCTGCTCTGTGATGACCTACCTACCAATATTCGTCAGAACTTCGAATGACTCTGCTGTGGGCTTGCTCCATTGTGGCCCATTACCTGTCAGCATGTCAAGAGTCAGCACTGTCTTTCCGTTGGAAGGACACCACTACTTCTTCAAGACTGCATGGAAATCCACTACTTCTGTGTGCAATTTTTTTTACTAATGAGACTTTGTGAAAAAAAACTGTAATTACTATTATGATGAATGATCAGGACTGTCTTTATGGACTGTGAGAAAATTTTAGCTTTTGACCAACATTGTATCAATAAGTGTGTGCATTGGATATCTTTGTTAGTGTAATTATGAAAAATTTTATCAAATCATTATTGGCCACTGGCCAAAAAAATTTGTAAAATTTTTTGTGGGGAGCATGGGGCTATGTAAGTAGGCTGTTTATGTTTTCTTATTGGCAACGTTACGTAGCGCTCTGTATGAAAATCACTGGCTGTGCTGTGTGCAGCCTGTGGCTAGTTTGCATTGTTGTCTGCCATTGTAGTGTTGGGCAGCGGCAGCTGGATGTGAACAGCGCGTAGCGTTGCACAGTTGGAGGTGAGCCGCCAGCAGTGATGGATGTGGGGAGAGAGATGGCGGAAGTTTTGAAATTGAACTGCTATATATATTATGACTTTTGATGATATTAAGGTAAATACAGTGTTTGTTCTCTATTAATATCTTTCATTTGATAACTATCCCTATCAGTAGTTAGTGCCTTCAGTAGTTTGAATCTTTTATTTAGCTGGCAGTAGTGGCGCTCGCTGTATTGCAGTAGTTCGAGTAACGAAGATTTTTGTGAGGTAAGTGATTTGTGAAAGGTATAGGTTAATGTTAGTCAGGGCCATTCTTTTGTAGGGATTTTTGAAAGTCAGATTGCGTTGCGCTAAATAATATTGTGTGTCAGGTTAAGCACAGTCCTTATAAATTGCTCAAAGGGGACGTTTCAACTACAGCGCCATAGACCGCTCGGCCAATACCGCGCGGTGGAGCGTATAGTCAAAAGAGGTGATTACGTCGTCATCACGAGCCCTATCTGTATGTGTTAAAAGAGATGTGAAGAAACTGTGTTTAGTTCTAATCCATCGCCATTACTACTGCTCACGTGAAATACTTTTCAGCACCCTCTCGTAATTTATCAAAATGATAACGCAGTTAGGCAATGCAGTGATGTGTTTTTATTTTGTATGGGAAGAACGGAACTCCATATCCACCCATCACTTCGGAATTTTATGCGATAGCTTTTTGACATTTCAAATAAAGATCAAACAAAACACGGTTTCAGTCGGTCAGGATTATTATTACTAACGTCCTAACTAATTTTAAAGTACGAGTGGTTCTAAATACAAATCATTAATAAGAACACCCAAATTTTAATTTCACCGTTTGTTTACGTGTGTGATCGTTAGGATACGGGCGAGAATCAATGTCGCGGGGTAAAATAACACGAACTGATGCGCACTGCCACTCGAAACGTAAGAGTTACAAGACACTTCTTGGTACAAGTTGTGAGTGTGTTACTAAATTTTTGAAAACATAATGAAGAGTGTGTGTAGGTATAAGGTCCACAGCTTCTCTTCAGGTTTCGAGGACTTTTCGTTGTCTTGTTACTGACTATAAATTAAGAACGTTGTCATTCGCAGACAAAGAAACATCACGACATATACTCCAGAGGAAAATGAGAAATGTTCGAAGGATCTTAGTGATCGGTATGCATGCGACAGCACGCTTACTAACACGTTCCAAAACGCTACGCATATAAACGAGATTTTCAGGAGCTCATACCTCCGGTTCCATTGGTGATAAAAACATAGGGTCAGATGTTTTGGACAGCCCATGTATATCCAACAGAAATATCGTTTTGGGGTCCCTAACCTACAGTGCAGGGTCAAAGTATGAATATTACACACGTCCTCCTGTTTAGGCAAATGGAGGAAATCGGTTGGTTCTTTTTGTATTTAATGTCTACGGTGGGTTTTATGGGACTTCTGGAGGCACCATTAGTTCAAGGGCGTTCCCTCGGAAAACCCCAAAAAAAGGTTTTTGTACTATATTTTCACAGTCACCGTCGGACCAAAACATAGCAGTGGGTTCTAAGATGGCTACGCCCAGAAAATGTCTGTAATTTTTACAATATGTTCCTAAGATACGGATCTCGAACAATCTGGAATTTTTTAAATATTTTTCTCTCTTTTTCAGATACAGAGGTCCGAAGTTAAACTACTCGCAGACTTAATACTCGTAAAAATTAAACAGAATTATTGATGACAAGTATACTCGTGGTAAACCTGCAGTTTAATTAAACTGACGGATATGCACAGTGAATGAATGAATGAATGAATGAATGAATGATGCATTTGCTTGTATTGATGGACAGTTCCTGAGAAAACACCCCAAAAGCGTTTTCACCATTATTTTCACCTTTACCAGTGGACCATACGCTCGCAGTGGATTCGAAGACGGCTACACAGAGCAAACGGCTGAAGTTTTTACGATGTACACCTAAGATCCCTATCTCGAACCAGCTTAAAAATTTTGATATCTTCATCCGTTTCTGTGATATAGGGGTTCTTAGTTGCACCACCTGTTTAAGTAAAATACGCACGCAAAAATTCTTAAATAAATGGACTGATTATGATGATGACGGCTATATCCTGATATCCCTTGATTTAAATTTACAGTTATATTCGTGACGAATGATTGAATGATGAACATGCGTAAGTTAGGTTTAAGAAATTTTTAGAAACGTAATTTTTACTAGCAAGTCTCAGCCACTGACAACAAGACTACTATACACAGCAAATGGCTGAACTCTTTACGATATTCGTAAGGTCCCGCACTCGAAAAACCTCGAAAACTTTCTTGATGTATTTATCCCTATCCCAGATGTAGACGTTCAAGGTTACCCTACTCATACAGTTAAATATGCAGTAAAATTTAATAAATTGATTGATGGTCAGTATATCTTTGATACACCGATGATGAACTCATGATTTGGTTTAGTTGCTTGATTGAATGAATGAATGATGCAGTTGCGTAAATCCATGCGCGGGTCCTGAGGAATCCCCCCCAAAAAAAATGTTGTACGCCATTTTTTCGACATATCCCTAAGATTCCAGTTTCGAAAAAACTGTTAAAGTTTCTAGATGTCTTTATCCGTTTCCGAGATACTGAGGTTCAAAGGTACCCTACCTGTGCACGTAAAATACACACGTGAAATGCGGTGTGAGGCAAAAACGTAGTTTATAAAATGACGTACAATTGAGAAATATCATGTAAAGAGTCTCCGTCATCATCAAAAAGGTTCTGAGAACTACTTTTTGTAGTACTGAAGCACATGCAAAATTTCTGTGGACGTAAAATCTGGTCTCAGGTGTAAAATAAGTTTTACGTTAGTTCAGTTTCACGTAAGTAAACTATCAAAATTTTACTGACCTGTCATGTTCTTTTCATGTTAGTGACATGCTCTGCTGTGGCAGGGAAAACAATCGAACCAGCGAAAAAATGGTCTTATTGGAGAACAAAGAAGGCGAACATGCTCCTCTTTATTAAACGACCCTAACTAAAAAGTGAGGTACCAGCCGTCTCATTCTACCTTCCTCAATAGTTTTAAAAATTTTCGCAAATATATTGGCATGCGAACATTGCTTCGGGGCGGGTTGATCTCGCACTATCCTTTAAATAATCAGTCCACCCACCTGGATAGGTTTCCCGCTGTCTGCCTCTTCACTCTGCGATGATAAGATACTGATTTAGCCGATAAAAGCAGCGTTGACGAAAATTCGACTAAATACCTACCAGGCAAAGGCCACGTCTCTTCAGTCCATGAGCAGTAACTGAAAGTTATTTGAACTATCGAGCGTTCGGTATTCTTGTAGAACTCGTTTGAAAGAATATCTAAACTTTCCTACTTGCGAGTTAACAATTCAGTCACTCAGTAGGCTTCTTGTAAAGAAGTGCTCACCATAATATCTCGTAATCTTCACGAAACACGCCATGCGGAATATATGTACGACGTGAGTTGTTCACAAGCAAATAACTCCTAAAATAAACTACTCAACAAAGCTCGCACTTTCACAAAATATTCAGTACTGTAGCCGCTTTTCGTCAGCGTCACAAGAACAAACATGCGAATTTTTTCTTTTTGGTGCAAATGTGATCAGCGGTGTTTAACATAGATGTTTACCTGAAGACGGCTCCCGAGTAACTGTATCGACTCAGATCTGAGGCACTTAGCCCTACTCAAACGCCCTGGAAATGTCGAATTCCTACAGGCTATTATGTGGAGCAGCCAATCGATTCCTTTCCACAACAGAATTTACCAATTAATTTAATACTCAACGTCTTTTCTGGGTGCCTTTTACAAAAGAACTCACTCGTACATACGACACAAATTTCCAACTACCCAGATTACACAACTTCCTCACGCATATATTTACGTAGTTTTAATAAAGTATCACATTCGCACTTTATCTATGTCCTCCAATCACTCTCTCCAAAACACACACACAACCAAAACACGATGAAATGATAGTTTTCTAAAGTACTTTTAATTACGTCAGAAAACTGTTGTAATGAAATTAAAGAAAATTCCAGAAAATTAGTTTATATGAACCTATCCTCTTGGTTGTAGTTTCAAATGATACTGCAAATGAAAGCGTTACAGTTTATAACTCTGTTTCACAATACCAGCACGGTTATGTGTTTTAGGCAAAAATTTATATCTTCTAGAGTAGAGAAGTTATTTATTTGAAATTTTAACAGTATGATTGCGTTATCCAAAGAATTTGGTATACTAAGTGTGAAATAGATCGATTAATATTTAATAGTACTTCTTGAGATCCATAGAGAGTATGTGTAACGTCTTGCACGCAGCATCGGGCAGGCACGCTGCTCTCCCGGTCCAGTAGCCAGCGTGAGAACCAAAATCTTCTCCCCTCTCGGCTGCACGGCAAGCTACTCTTTCTATGCAAGACGACAACTCGTAATAATTTTCTGCATTACAACATATTCGCGTTTTTTTACTGAGAGAAAAGGAGAACAGTGGCAGCGGGAAAGCTACGGAGAAGTAACAAAGACTAGAAGATAGTAGACAGTGTTTGTGACGGTGGGGAAAGAGTGAAGGAGACAGTTCAAGTGGGATAGCAGTAAGGAGAAGGAGAAAGTGGAGTGGATGAGAGACAGAGTCTATGACAATGACAAAGAGGAAGAGAGAGAGGATGACCTTCACAAAGCTCTGATGAAAATCTTTACATGCCCATTTGTTTTTTCCATTCTTTGACGCACGTCGTAAGTCACATCGTAAGCTACGTATCTTTTGCAACTCAGCCTTACCTAGTGGTAATGACCTGGAATCCAAATCTCTCATACATGTCGCAAGTATTTCTTCGTAATTTTCTTCTAATATTCGTTTCAGAAACAAAGATGGTGCATATGATTTATCTAATAGCAACTGCTATGATCGTCACATGTACAGGGTTATTACAAATGATTGAAGCGATTTCACAGCTCTACAATAACTTTATTATTTGAGGTATTTTCACAATGCTTTGCACACACATACAAAAACTCAAACAGTTTTTTGGGCATTCACAAATGTTCGATATGTGCCCCTTTAGTGATTCGGCAGACCCTAAGCCGATAATCAAGTTCCTCTCACACTCGGCGCAGCATGTCCCCATCAATGAGTTCGAAAGCATCGTTGATGCGAGCTCGCACTTCTGGGACGTTTCTTGGTAGAGGAGGTTTAAACACTGAATCTTTCACATAACCCCACAGAAAGAAATCGCATGGGGTTAAGTCGGGAGAGCGTGGAGGCCATGACATGAATTGCTGATCATGATCTCCACCACGACCGATCCATCGGTTTTCCAATCTCCTGTTTAAGAAATGCCGAACTGGCATTCTGCTTTAGCCTTTTCCGTAAGATTTTCCAAACCGTCGGCTGTGGTACGTTTAGCTCCCTGCTTGCTTTATTCGTCGACTTCCGCGGGCTACACGTGAAACTTGCCCGCACTCGTTCAACCGTTTCTTCGCTCACTGCAGGCCGACCCGTTGATTTCCCCTTACAGAGGCATCCAGAAGCTTTAAACTGCGCATACCATCGCCGAATGGAGCTAGCAGTTGGTGGATCTTTGTTGAACTTCGTCCTGAAGTGTCGTTGCACTGTTATGACTGATGTGAGTGCATTTCAAGCACGACATACGCTTTCTCGGTTCCTGTCGCTATTTTGTCTCACTGCGCTCTCGAGCGCTCTGGCGGCAGAAACCTGAAGTGCGGCTTCAGCCGAACAAAACTTTATGAGTTTTTCTACGTATTTGTAGTGTGTCGTGACCATATGTCAATGAATGGGGCTACAGTGAATTTATGAAATCGCTTCAATCATTTGTAATAGCCCTGTACTTATCGTAGCAGATCACACAACTTATTAAAGTAAGATAATAGTCACTATCGATGTATGTAGACGTCTGTGACCATCTTTGGTTCTACTAATGAACAGTGATCAGCTGTGCAGTCGTCTGTTCGTGGTATGAACCTGTCCACAGCGTTAACGCCGATTACAGTTTTAGCATGAATGAGTACACTACCTGTCACAGTTTTTATACAACGATGATGCAGTTTATGTTACTGTATGATAACGCATAATTCTGTACGAAAGTGAACCGGTTACGTTGTTATGATATGCGGTTGTCGTAATGAGTCACATCACTGAGTTACGCTACACTTAGTTTGAAGCGTAATTCATGGTTTCATTATCTAATGATATTGATTTTATATTTCTCATAACATGAAGCCGTGAAAACTTTTATGTGAGTACGTGACATTTTATTGCGCGTGTATTATTTTTAACACTTAACATCAGTTAACAGATTTGTGGCAGTTTAAACCAGTAAAGCTACTTCTGTACTATTTTATTTGATATATTAGAATCTGATGATGGTCAGACGACTGAAACTGGTTGTGTAAATACAGAATTTTACCAGCTGCTGCAGGCGCTAATATGATGTTTTTCAAATACGTAAGAGCAGTGGGGCAGCACCTCCTGCACATAAAAAACCGTTCATAGTCCGAGAGCTTTCTCTGGCTTCGCCATCGCCGCGGACCCTGCATTACCCATTCCCGGTGGTCACCCATATTCGACATCCTGATGGGCAGGAGGGGCCCTCCTGCTATCCTTGGATGGACTATGTAGCAGTCAGCAACCCGGGCCACTACACTGCCGCGCTTGCATCAACGCTATCTTTAAAAGAAAGCATCTATTAGAAGGCGCAAGGGCTACAATAATTACGTAGTTGAATTATTTTTGTAGTAAAGTCAGGCGTGTGGAACAGTTATGGAATTGAAACTTCCTGGGAGATTAAAACTGTGTGCCGGACAGAGACTCGAACTCGGCACCTTTGCCTTTCGCGGGCAAGTGCTCTACCGGCTGAGCTACCGAAGCACGACTCACGCCGCGTCTTCACAGCTTTACTTCTGCCAGTACCTCGTCTCATAGCTTCCAAACTTTACAGAAGCTCTCCTGCGAACCTTGCAGAACTAGCACTCCTGAAAGAAAGGATATTGCGGAGACAAGGCTTAGTCACAGCCTGGGGGATGTTTCTAGAACGAAATTTTCACTCTACAGCGGAGTGTGCGCTGATATGAAACTTCCTGGGAGATTAAAACTGTGTGCCGGACCGAGACTCTGCTGTCAGCTACACTCGAACATGCAACCTTTTATTTGATCAAACATTACAAGAGCCAAGAAAAAATAAAAAAAACAGCTTTAGTTTTGGAACTTAATTAGTGGCTGAATGCGCCGTAAATCTCATGTCTTAAGGACAAGACTACCTTAATTTAAACACAGCTGAATGCCAATAACATAAAGGTCAACCAAAATAAGAAATTTAAAAGTGGAAGCCTTATCTTAAAACAGTTCCTTAATTAGACGGAAGGCCCAAAGAGTCTGACACTGTAAGAGCAAACAACTTAAATTCAAAATCAACTGAAGGCGCAACACTTACGACTCAATAACATTAATTTTAAAAATGCCAAAGGCTTTACGTATAACAGTTTTTAAATTAAGCTGAAGGCCCAAACCATCTGACGCCTTAAAGACAAAACAACCTTAATCTAAAAATCGAGTGGAAGCCATACAAGTACAAACAACAAGAACAAACAAGAAAAGGCAGTACACCCAAGGGCGCGCAGAAGTTTCCGATGGTCAGCGTGGAATTCAAACACTGACGCTCGCTTAGGTGAGACAGGCAGTCGGCCCAAAACATTGTCGACCCGACGACAACCCAACCGACAGACAGTAAACGGACCCATCGACAAGATAACCTCTGCTTCACCTTACCAGCACACAACAGGGAGTTCAATGGAACAACGTAGAAGGTATTGGCGCCCATAACCAATTATACATTGAGCTGTCAAACTACACACCATGCTGGACAGCGACAACGCGATGAGGAAAATACATTGCCTGAATTTAGATCAATGGCCAGAGCAGGTAACTGGAATGTTAACGGCCACAAGGCAGAAGATTCCACTGGTGCACTTCAATTCAAATAACCAAGTACAGTTAAACACCATCGGAGGGTGGCTAAAATTTGCTAACTTGAAAACACACGTTGTTGCTCGCGGGAATATCCCAACAGCCGACAACGAACTCCAAACGACACAATGTGAACCGTCGTGACTTGCTGGTAGACTAAGTCAAAACTCAACTTTCATGTCCAGGACCGGCGAGCCATGAACCTCGTAGCAATGGGAACAGCACCACACACTCCGACACCACACAGAGGCCGCCAGCGGGCCCAGCCAAACTACGCACTGCGGAGACTTCCTTGCTGCTCCACGCCAACCGGCCAACTGCCAGGCCCGGAAATGGTGAAATATAGGTCGGCCGATGAGACGACCAACCGAAAGACCAACCAACGGTCGTCCCGCTCCAATCTCTCTCCGTCGGACAGTTCATGTGTGTCGCCAGCGGTCGGCGAGCACTGGCTGTAGGCTCCTCGCCGGTGCTCCGTGCCCGACTTCACTGCTGCTGCGTCCCAACTGCATTGCTGGTCCGTTCCGAACTGACTGCCACACACACGACGACAGTGCACTTATCGATACGCGGTGCTGCTCCCTCTCACGGGCAAGTAAGGCAGGAAGTTAGTGACGCCAGCAAATACACTCCTGGAAATTGAAATAAGAACACCGTGAATTCATTGTCCCAGGAAGGGGAAACTTTATTGACACATTCCTGGGGTCAGATACATCATATGATCACACTGACAGAACCACAGGCACAGACACAGGCAACGGAGCATGCACAATGTCGGCACTAGTACAGTGTATATCCACCTTTCGCAGCAATGCAGGCTGCTATTCTCCCATGGAGACGATCGTAGAGATGCTGGATGTAGTCCTGTGGAACGGCTTGCCATGCCATTTTCACCTGGCGCCTCAGTTGGACCAGCGTTCGTGCTGGACGTGCAGACCGCGTGAGACGACGCTTCATCCAGTCCCAAACATGCTCAATGGGGGACAGATCCGGAGATCTTGCTGGCCAGGGTAGTTGACTTACACCTTCTAGAGCACGTTGGGTGGCACGGGATACATGCGGACGTGCATTGTCCTGTTGGAACAGCAAGTTCCCTTGCCGGTCTAGGAATGGTAGAACGATGGGTTCGATGACGGTTTGGAGGTACCGTGCACTATTCAGTGTCCCCTCGACGATCACCAGTGGTGTACGGCCAGAGTAGGAGATCGCTCCCCACACCATGATGCCGGGTGTTGGCCCTGTGTGCTTCGGTCGTATGCAGTCCTGATTGTGGCGCTCACCCGACGGCGCCAAACACGCATACGACCATCATTGGCACCAAGGCAGAAGCGACTCTCATCGCTGAAGGCGACACGTCTCCATTCGTCCCTCCATTCACGCCTGTCGTGACACCACTGGAGGCGGGCTGCACGATGTTGGGGCGTGAGCGGAAGACGGCCTAACGGTGTGCGGGACCGTAGCCCAGCTTCATGGAGACGGTTGCGAATGGTCCTCGCCGATACCCCAGGAGCAACAGTGTCCCTAATTTGCTGGGAAGTGGCGGTGCGGTCCCCTACGGCACTGCGTAGGATCCTACGGTCTTGGCGTGCATCCGTGCGTCGCTGCGGTCCGGTCCCAGGTCGACGGGCACGTGCACCTTCCGCCGACCACTGGCGACAACATCGATGTACTGTGGAGACCTCACGCACCACGTTTTGAGCAATTCGGCGGTACGTCCACCTGGCCTCCCGCATGCCCACAATATGCCCTCGCTCAAAGTCCGTCAACTGCACATACGGTTCACGTCCACGCTGTCGCGGCATGCTACCAGTGTTAAAGACTGCGATGGAGCTCCGTATGCCACGGCAAACTGGCTGACACTGACGGCGGCGGTGCACAAATGCTGCGCAGCTAGCGCCATTCGACGGCCAACACCGCGGTTACTGGTGTGTCCGCTGTGCCGTGCGTGTGATCATTGCTTGTACAGCCCTCTCGCAGTGTCCGGAGCAAGTATGGTGGGTCTGACACACCGGTGTCAATGTGTTCTTTTTTCCATTTCCAGGAGTGTAGAAAAAGAAAACAAGGCGGTAGTACCGTAAGATGACAAACAATAAGTGGAATAAACGCGAGCCGTGCACGGCTCACGTTAATTGTAAATGACGAATGCGATAGCCATTTGCACAGTACAAATTTTCATGTAAAGTTGGCAGGACACACCTGACATATTTGTTTGATATGTGAAATAACGTAATGTCGGAAACGTAAATCTGTAATATATCAAAGAGGTAAAGAGTACATAAAGAGGCTGACTCAGTGTTACCATGTTTCGGGAAGTCACTATGCGGCTATTTTGAAAGCGGGGAAGTCCGTGTATGTTCTTATATGCTATGCAGTTACCGAATTTGTTTTCAGAATCATGCCTGCCGTGTACTCAGAGTATAAATGCACGTATGTATCTCGAAAAAAGATTGAAAATTAGTGTACTTACTTTTACACATGTTGTGTAACTTTGTTGTGAATTGTGTACACTGATGTATTTTTACTTGTGTAACAAAGCTTATTTAATCCAACTTCTCAATGGCGTACATCTTAAGCCGTATGATATTCCCAAAATTTTGTGATGATGGAGAAGCCTGACAAAGGCTGGCATCATACTTTTTAACATTTCTGAAACGATAGTAGCATAAGATCGTAAGTTCTGTTGTGACTCAAATCTTAGTTGCTTGACGGAAGGTACGTTAGTTAGGTCTTTTTTGTATGAGTATTATAAAGTAAGTGATACACTTTTGCCTCTTGCAATAGGCATTACACCAATAATTGTTTCTGTTGCTTTCTCGAAATTTTAAATGAAGTGTGCTTTCACATTAGAAAATATTGATTAGATACAGAAAGGCCTGTAATTTCGTATGAACAGGCAGTTAGTTCCTTTAAATTATTTCTTCAGATAATCACAGGAGCCTTTTCTATGTCATGTAAAAAGTGCAAATTACTCTACTGAACAATATTGATATGCTTTTACCCAGGGTTAGTTAAGTTGCAAAGTTTGGCTCTGCATGATGGGCAGATGATAAATTAATGCAGGAGAAAGCTAGTTTGAGAAAGCTAGTTTACATAGTCCGTGTCTTAAGTATTAATTTCAAAAGCTTAAGATCATCCAACAACTTAGTTGTATATTTGTCTGGCGAGGTGGTTTAGGTCTTAATGTACCTGATCAGTCAGTCAGAGTCCACGTAAAAAAACAGTTCATTCTAATTATTCCAAATACAACTTTAGCCATATGCTATATACAATTTATATAAAAGCATGCTTCTTCCACAACGCTTTTCTACTCTCTATTTTTATCGGAACCTGTAGGTTTCACATAGCACCAACTGATTTTGAAAGTTTTCTGTATTGGATGTGTCTTATGTGTAGTGAAGGGTGTGTTAAAACCACACGAAGACTGATCGTAAACTGAATTTTCCAGACGATATCTTCTTATGCTGAAAGTCATGCAATAGATAGTCTGAGACTGGAATATTTGCATGTATGTGTGTGTTGAAGTAATTTCCGAATCACGATGTAAATCAAGTGTTCGTCCGTCACAATCAAGAGTAATTTCTCATCTTGCTGTAACTGTTGGTCGCGTTGGGTAGCCGTGCGGTCTGGGCGCCTTGTCACGGTTCGCGCGGCTGCCCCCGAGTCCTCCCTCGGGCTTGGGTGTGTGTGTTGTCCTTAGCGTAAGTTAGTTTAATGCATATTAAGTAGAGTGTAAGCCTAAGGACAGATGACCTCAGCAGTTTGGTCCCATAGGATCTTACTACAAATTTCAGGTTCAAAGTTTGTAACTGCTAAACATTAACAGTTTTGCGTTAATTCGTAATTATTTGACACATTATCTGCCTCTATCCTACACCATGTCCCTTGCGTCTGACTTCCGAAAACATGGCAGAGGCTTGTTCAGTTTGCTTCATTATGATCACAGCGTTGCCTTTCTAAGGTAATCTAAGTATTTCCTAAAATACTAGGAACATTTAAAAAATATCAGTTATAATTTCCGACCAAAGACAACTGTACGTTGTATTGAACTATTACACCGAGTACTCCACAACTTTCAACCTTTTGCAGTGTATTCGGAAAGTCATTGTGCGCTGGACAACGGACTGCGGATGTAGATTACGTTGGAATTTCGAAACGAAACTGACAGAACACAAGTGGGCAGAACTGTTTTTGTCATATATATGCTATTGTTTTTTAATTCGTTCTACTGTTACGCAACGTTTAACTGTTTTGTTCAGTTGAGGGAAGTTACTGAATATGATACGTAGTGTTTAGATGCTCATTTTGTTTTTAAAATATGGTCTGTCAACTGAAGAATCTATTTTTCGTGCTGGACATGTGTTTCGACACGAATTTAGTGCAGGATGCATTTGCAGAAAAATTCATTGGAAAGTGGTTCTTCGACTTCATAATAAATAGCCAGTGTCAGTGTTAGACGCCGGATGAACTGGAAGGCCGTGTGCACTAAACGAACAGAAGTTGTTGGATATTTCTGACTCTGTTCAACAGAGACCAGAAAAATAGGTGCGCAAGTTGGCGCAAGGAAAAGATATCGGGCTTCCGCGCATAAAACGACTAGCCAAACACTGAAATTGCTCCCGTATACAGTAACAGCTGCGCAAGAATTGAAAAATACTTATCATGAAAAGTTAATTCGTTATTGTAAATGGCTTACGTCTTTCACTGATGTCATCTTCTATACAGACGAGTCCTGGTTCCACCTTTCTGATCATATTAACACACAGAATACGCGATTATGGTCAACGGACAATTTTCGTGCTATGCTTGAAACGCCATTGCATGATGGAGCGTTGGTAGCAGTATCCATACAGCGCGTTATTGGATATTTATTTTCTTAAGAAAGCGTGCACAGTGATCATAGACCAGCTAAACGAAGATGAAATCGACTACTCATGGTTTCAACTGAATCACGCAACTGGCACCAGATAACAACTCTATGCGCTTCTGGAAAGGTTTTTTGGGGAACGCTTCATTCCAAAAACCTATGGCGCCCTAGCTCTCCGGACCTTACTCCACCAGACTTTTTCTTTGGGGAGCAGCAAATTTTGCAGTGTACTGCAATCGCCCAAGCACGTTTTGTGACTTAAAAACTGAAACAATTGCTTACGTGAGGAGCATAGCACAATAATGTCTCCAGAAAATGTTTTCCAGTGAGATTAGGCTGGTTCAGACTTGTATAGCCGACTGTGGATATGACTTCCAACATACGTTGTGAGTATGCAGAAACTTTCCGAACACCCTGTATTTTGCACTATTTAAGGTACCGCGGACGTTTTCCAGTACACACAGTTTCGTTCGACGTATGAAATGCGTCGCTACATTCTCCTACGGGGAACTCAGCGAGAACAGCTACTATGGATGGTAACGGGAGTTCATAGCGTTGATAATTTTGGAATCAATTTTCCATGTTATCGGTTAATGTGTTGGTGAAAATATTAATCGGTTACTTGATTACGTATGTAATATGAAATGCTACCTTCATTGCCAGTACCCACTTTCGGATTTGCTTAAGTTGCGTGCTAGCGTCTGTTTTAAAATAACTGTTAATGTATGGCAATTTAGTCTTCAGTGTTGAGAGTTGCTATAATATGTGACAATCACGGTAACTGCACTGTCTGCGTAGGGATATTGTCCTCTGTATACTGCTGCCTCGTTTCGCTGACACTCGTGAAGGACGCGAGTTCGATATTCACTTATCGTAGCCTTCATCTTTGATAAATTTTGCTGTTTTGTAAGCGTGATGAATGTCCAAACCCGCTGTAGCAACGGCTTCGTATCAGTCTGCCGGCCTCACACGACAGGATCGATATCACGATTAGCCTAGTTTGGGGGAGGGTGTCCATTATTTGTCCAGCGCACGATAAGGAACTCCCCTTGTCTGTGACGTTTTCATATATCAGAAAGAGTTTTCTGCTAGAATACAGAGTACTGCACTCAAAAATACTTTATTTAAGATGGTAACTAAAATCTTTCTTCTGTCAAATCGTTTATACGTACTGAAAACTAAATTTAATTAAATGCATAGATTGTTGTTAATCGATAGACTGTGACGATATAATGATATTACGCATGAAACGTGTGAGGCTAATCCACCTACTAACGAGCTTATGTGTATGTGGTGTGTTGTATAACTGAAAACTGCTGTGAAGAAACAACTGTTTATATAAGCACATTGCTTTACTTACATGTTTATAAAATATCGAATGTCTTTTCTATGTTTGTATATAATCTTCAAGCGCAGGAATAAAAATTCCTAGCTAATCTCGTAACCTGACACACGCGAGAGTAGGAATACATTCGTCTGTCAAATAATATAAAACCCTATGCATATTCCACTGTGGATGGGTGTACAATGGTTCGGGTCCTGGTTCTATCGTTGAGATGCAAAAATTTAGAAACAGTTTTACACCTGGCAGGATTTGTGTTATTGGAAACATTTGGCATTCCGGCGCCCACTGCTCCAGCGGAAATAATAAGGCACGCAAGGGCTACAAAATCCTGAAAACTGCCTACTGTAAGTACAAAAATAACAGTAGTATTTTCCACACATGTCTATACACGGCTTGGGGCTAAGTGGGTAGATAATACAATTATTGTTATAGGTTCGAATCCTCAGTGGATCGCCGGCCGGAGTGGCCGTGCGGTTCTAGGCGCTGCAGTCTGGAACCGAGCGGCCGCTACGGTCGCAGGTTCGAATCCTGCCTCGGGCATGGATGTGTGTGATGTCCTTAGGTTAGTTAGGTTTAATTAGTTCTAAGTTCTAGGCGACTGATGACCTCAGAAGTTAAGTCGCATAGTGCTCAGAGCCATTTTTTGAACTCAGTGTATCCTTCGGTATGTATGCATTTTGTGTCTGTGTGCTTGCGCCGACACATAGCGTAGTCCTCGCGAATAGAACCAACGGGGTCGCCAAATTTAGTGTCCCCATTCGGGTGATGGATCTAAACCAATAGTATCACGTACTCTCGTTCCACGAGACACTGCGGAGAGGTTTGATATTTAAACCAGGACACCAACGCAAGGTCTGGTGAGCGGGAACTTTACGCCGCCACCTCTCTTCCGCTTGACAGCCAAATACTGGCAGTTCGACCCGCGTTACCCTCGGTCTGACAATTATTTGTAAAAGTGAAAACTGCCAATAATCATTGTGGTTTATGTTCCAAGTAAAACTGCAGTTTCCCATGTAACTTGCTGGGCACAGAGTTAATTTCGAATGAAGCCAAATTCAACCATGTTCAAGAGGACAATGCTTAACCGTACACTATGGTGCTCAAACTTCAAACTGAGGATACCTTTAGTTTTATACAATGTGAATCAGAGCTCCACCGTCAATATTTCTGAAGCTGTTCAGGAATATTTTCTGAATATTCGGTGGCTCGTTGTAGAGTAGTTACATTTCGTTGATTTCTTACTGCTTGTATCGATACCGTATTGAAAATACCTGCACAACTGTGCAAATGTCTAATGTATGCGCTGTATATGCTTTTTTTGGAAACAAACTTGTTCTATTCAGTGACGGCACCTGCTATCGACAACAGTAATGCTTTACTGTAGTCTCGGTCCTCAACCTTGCATTCAGTACCGCTCGGTCAAGTCTCTGGCTGGTTTGTTCGGCAGTGTTACTTGTACGTCAACAGATTTCCTAATAAAGAATCAGCCGATATGCATCTCGGCTACGGTTCACTGACTACAGTGGAAAAACAGCACGACGACGATATGGTCAGCTGTTTCCGCAGCGACCACATCACGGTAGTTTTGCCGCTGTACTTAGGCGCCCACGAATAACCGGAACATTTCGTGTTAATACTTTTTGGTGACTGCTTGTTACAGGATTTCTTACTGTTGTGAAAGTATTTTCACAGAAGCAAAGACAATTCTTGAAAGAAGCCCGTATAAATCATAATTACCATATTACTCTCTAAAGAGCCGTCGGGGTCCACGTGCCCCTTCTGCCAAAATATTCAGAGAATATCCCTGAACAACCTTCAAAGTTTTATCAGTGCAGTTCTGGTTCACCGTGTACGTTCGTTGACTCGTCATAATAAATACCTACCTCGGTACTATTATACTACTATTTCCGATGCCGAAGTTAGTGTAAATAATTATTAAATAATTACATTGAACTATCAGTCGTCAATAAGAATTAGTTCTGTAGAAGCAATGTCTCAAACACCAACAGCCTTGCCGCAGTGGTAACACCGGTTCCCGTCAGATCACCGAAGTTAAGCGCTGTCGGGCTGGGCTAGCACTTGGATGGGTGACCATCCGGTCTGCCGAGCGCTGTTGGCAAGTGGGGTGCACTCAGCCCTTGTGAGGTAAACTGAGAAGCTACTTGATTGAGAAGTAGAGCCTCCGGTCACGAAAACTGACAACGGCCGGGAGAGCGGTGTGCTGACCACGTGCCCTCCATATCCGCATCCCGTGATGCCTGTGGGGTGAGGATGACACGACGAGCGGTCGGAACCGTTAGGCCTTCATGGCCTGTTGGGACGGAGTTTAGTTTAGTTTTACTTTTTAATGTCTCAAACGTTGGATCTGTTGTCGACGACACTATAGTTTCGAAATGATCATTAACACCTAAGTTGAGGACGTAAGACAAGCGGTCATAATAACATCAAGAGTATACCTCTAAAGGTATTGTACCCTATGGCCGCGAAAAACGATGACTGCGTAAAATTTTGCATCGCTGATAACTATTTCGAATACTGTCTCTTCTTAAAATTATCCTACTTGAATTTCTAATGAAATATATCCGTGGCAGCAGTATAGTTTGATCGCTATCTTGAGACTATAATTCGGAATCTGTTGCCTCCGTTCTTATAAGCACAGTTACTGCGCCGTAAAATGCTACCGTTAAAAGCGTTTACTACCCCCGGGCTCACCATTTGTGGCGGCGGCTATTCCCAGAGCCACCTGCGCGCCAAGAACGGCCGCTCCGCGCCTGAGGACGAGCCGAGGCCTCGTCTGCCCAGCCGTGCCTGCCGAGGGGGAGCAACGCTCTCAGCGGAGCACTCCGTCAAGAAGACGTGTGTCTGGTTGCTTCGTTTATTTTCCCGCTGATAGAGACAGTCAACGTAAATTTGAAACCCACTTTCACACTACATTTGTAGATAATTAGAATGATGTTAATCGTTGGAAAAGTAGTAAGCGCCTCAAGTTAAGTCTTAATCGACGTTGAAGCAAATTTGTAATCCTGAATACAGATCTTGTAGGCATAGAAATATGTTTCCTTGTAGACTCCGTTAGGTTACAGAATTAAATTAAATCTACGATCCAGACTGAGTATTTTAAACCGATGTATTAATCTCCAAGTGAAAGAGAAACATCGTCAAATTTTTATTTTATACGTCAATGTCATGTAAATAACCTGAAATTACAAGGAGGAAGATACTTTCTACTGACCGTAAGTGGCATTTTGTATACGCGGATTGCTGCTTGTGAATAGCGGTCACAGCCTAAGGCGTAATTCATCAGTTACTATCTTCGCAGCCCCTACAGAGATAATACACTACTGGTCATTAAAATTGCTACACCACGAAGATGACGTGCTACAGTCGCGAAATTTAACCGACAGGAAGAAGATGCTGTGATATGCAAATGATTAGCTTTTCAGAGCATTCGCACAAGGTTGGCGCCGGTGGCGACACCTACAACTTACTGACATGAGGAAAGTTTCCAACCGATTTCTCATACACAAACAGCAGTTGACCGGCCTTGCCTGGTGAAACGTTGTTGTGATGCCTCGTGTAAGGAGGAGAAATGCGTACCATCACGTTTCCGACTTTGATAAAGATCGGGTTGTGGCCTATCGCGATTGCGATTTATCGTATCGCGACATTGCTGCTCGCTTTGGTCGAGATCCAATGACTGTTAGCAGAATATGGAATCGGTGGGTTCAGGAGGGTAATACGGAACGCCGAGCTGGATCCAAACGGCCTCGTATCACTAGCAGTCGAGATGACAGGCATCTTATCCGCATGGCTGTAACGGATCGGGGACGTTTGCAAGACAACAACCATTTGCACGAACAGTTCGACGACGTTTGCAGCGGCGTGGAATATCAGCTCGGAAACAATGGCTGCGGTTACCCTTGACGCTGCATCAGAGACAGGAGTGCCTGTGATGGTGTACTCAATGATCAACGAATGGCAAAACGTCATTTTTTCGGATGAATCCAGGTTCTGTTTACAGCATCATAATGGTCGCATCCGTGTTCGGCGGCATCGCGGTGAACGCACATTGGAAGCGTGTATTCGTCATCGCCATACTGGCGTATCACCCGGCGTGATGGCACGGGGTGCCATTGGTTACACGTCTCGGTCACCTCTTGTTCGCATTGACGGCACTTTGAACAGTGGACGTTACATTTCAGATGTGTTACGACCCGTGGCTCTATCCTTCATTCGATCCCTGTGGAACCCTACATTTCAACAGAATAATGCACGACCGCATGATGCAGGTCCTGTACGGGCCTTTCTGGATACAGAAAATGTTCTACTGCTGCCCTGGCCAGCACATTCTCCAGATCTCTCACCAACTGAAAACGTCTGGTCAATGGTGGCCGAGGAATTGGCTCGTCACAATACGCCAGTCACTACTCTTGATGAACTGTGGTATCGTGTTGAAGTTGTATAGGCAGCTGTACCTGTACACGCCATCCAAGCTCTGTTTGACTCAATGCCCAGGTCTCATCAAGGCCTTTATTACGGCCAGAGGTGGTTGTTCTGGGTACTGATTTCTCAGGATCTAAGCACCCAAATTGCATGAAAATTTAATCACATGTCAGTTCTACTATAATATATTTGTCCACTGAATACCCGTTTATCATCTGCGTTTCTTCTTGTTGTAGCAATTTTAATGGCCAGTAGTGTATTTAGGGCACTGCTGTATGTCACTTTGATATTCCGTTCTACGCAACCCTTCATTGACTTCATGATTCCAATGGCATTGTTGCCTTAGGTTATTCGCTGACGGGAAAAGAATCGAAACACCAAGGAGTTCCGAGCCGTAAACAAAAGTTGGTAGGCGTGTTTCATCTGAAAGAGGAAGAGGGGCACCAGTGGCACCACCATGATGATGCAGATGAGGTTTGCTTTAAATATACGTTGTCATGAGCTTTAGTTCCATTTGCGATTGGGCGTGACGAGTTGATGTTAGCAATGAATCCGTGTAAGACGACAAAGACGCCGTTATCAACACCTCACTGAGTTTGAACGAGTTCTTGTAATAGGCAAAGAGATGCAGGATGTTCCTTCTGCGATACTGCGGAATGAATTGGCGGGAATGTAACCACTATACGTGACTACTGGTAGTGGTGGTCAGGAGAATGTACAACTGCAAGAACACTGGGCTCTGGAAGGCCGCGTATTTCTATAGAGAGGAGATACAATCGTGTTCGGCGTATGGCTCTGTCGCGTCGTATTGTATCTGCAATTA
Source organism: Schistocerca cancellata (assembly GCF_023864275.1). Taxonomy (NCBI): domain Eukaryota; kingdom Metazoa; phylum Arthropoda; class Insecta; order Orthoptera; family Acrididae; genus Schistocerca; species Schistocerca cancellata. Next base: position 265,952,998 of record NC_064626.1, on the reverse strand, counting down.
AGCAGCAGTTGGCACAGTGAAATGTTACAAATCGGATATTTCAGGGACAGCTCCGAACCAGTCGCCCTGTTCCGTGCATTCTACTGACCACAAACCACCGCCGTGTGCGATTTCAGTGGGGTCAGGCGAGAGCTCATTGGAGGGCAGGGTGGAGGTCTGCCCGGTGCGAGCGATGGCCGTATGTCGCTTAGGAGGAGGTCAGTTAAGGGTTTGTAACCAACCTGTCTGCGTGCTGGACACATTGGACCCTCACCTGGAGTCGTGGTCTGTGGTATGATTTCATATAACTGCAGGAGCATTCACGTGGTTAGCCTATGCACCCCGACTGCAAATTTGTACATCAGTCTGGTGATGCGATATGTAGTGTTGCCATTCATGAACAGCATTCAAATGGCTCTAAGCACTATGGGACTTAACATCTGAGGTCATCAGTCCCCTAGACTTTACACTAATTAAACCTAACTAACCTAAGGACACACAGCCATGCCCGAGGCAGGATTCGAACCTGCGACCGTGGCAGCCGCGTGGTTCCGGACTGAAGCACCTAGAGCAGCTCGGCCACAGCGCCTCCGAGGGATATCGTGACAAATTCTGTCCAATTGGCGCATTAAATCATCCGAGGTGGTTGGAGAGCCCGGCTCATAATGATCCAAACGTCATCAGTTCGGGAGAGATCAGGCGACCTTGCTGGCCAAGTTAGGGTTCGGCAAGCAGTAGAAACTCTCGTCGTGTGAGGAAGGGCGTCTTGCTGAAATGTAAGCCCAGGATGGCTTGCCGTGAAGGGCAAAAAAAACGGGCCGTGGAATATCTTTCACTTACCGCAACGCTGTAAGAGTGCTGCGGATGAAGGAGTCCTGCTATGAAAAGAAATGGCACCCCAGACCATCATTCCTGGCCGTTGGGCCATATGGCTGGCGACAGTTAGGCTGGTCCCCCACCGCTGTTCAGGGCTTCTCCAGATACGTCCTCGCTGGTCATCAGGGCTCAGTTCGAAGCGGAACTAATCACTGAATACTATTCTACTTTAGTCAATGAGATAACGTGCCGAAGACTGTGTTCCCCATATTATCTCCTTGCGGCGGTTCACTTTTTGCGTAAATGGAACGTAGGTTCATTACTGAATATTAAACTAAAATGAAGTGGTTGTCTCCCATTTTGACGCCTAGAAGGAACCAATTAAACACTAAGCGTTATTTATCAACTTAATGATTGGGATGTAGTAAGTGAGCCGTGTGTGGTTTGAAACACAAACGTCTCTGCCAAAAACGCTGGACAGACACATGAGAATTGGATAAATCTCCTCTGGCACGATTATGAAAGATGTGCGGAGTATGTACAAAACTCTGCTGAAGGCGCTGTACGTCTTGAGGGAGCACGTCAAGGCGACCTGTGGATTTCCCCTTACATCGTCTACCCTTCTGCAACAAGAAGCCCATCTGCTGCCTATTTATTGGTTTCGTCACTGCAAATTTGCACTGTGTTTGCGTTGGCGAGGTTGACATGTATTGTAACTTAATACCACCTATCGCTATCCATAAATGAAACCCTCAGACTAGAAAGTAACCCATTCAAAAAGTCACAATCACCTTGTAGCTGTTACACTTACGTTACTAATAAACTGCATCCGCTTAATTCTCTGTGCTGTGCTGTGGAGCCCATATTGCTCTTGTGGTGTGCGTCTGTTCTGGTCCCGTTAAAACGGTTCTAAAATCACCTTGCATTTTACTCTCTCTCTGGAACGCGGTCCTGATACTTTATGTTAATACACTGTTTTCCTGGCGAACATTAGAGCAAACGCGTTGCAGTCAAACTGGAATAAGGAGTAAGGTCACCTCGAATTATAATGCAAATTTCAACTCGATGTCACGTACTGTTAATAAGGATTTGCGCTTGCTCCGTTGCTATCTGCATGAATTAGTTTCGGAGAGAGCTTCACCACTCTCGCGAGAACTTGAAGGGAGAAGAAGATAATCCAGACTTTGAGCGAAATATCTGAAGCTTCAGAGGATAAAATCCGCAGAGTGTTCTGCTACTTCTTCTGATAGCGTGCTGCTGCAATTACTGCTCGGGTAGACTTTTCTGTGTCTAAATCTCTGTTATTATTAGTGAAGAGTCACTTGCATTTCAATGAGCAGTTGTGGACCGCGTGGGATAAGACCGAGCTATACTCGTCCCGCAGCATTTTGCGACCTATTTAATACATTTTAAACTCTTTAACATGACGTTCACGTAAGTGGTGTGTCTTTCATCGTGTCATCACTCACCTCGTATCTGAGCGTCTCTGTAGACAACTTGCAGCAGCAATTCCAGAACTAAGCATTGAAGTCATGGGTAAACGGTACACATTCCAGGAATCGCACAGTATACATAATGCCTCCATGTACTGCTAGATGGCTCGTCCAGTAAAAACAAGAACAGGACACAGAAAACCCGACATGTTACGTTTACGTGTGATATGGTGTGATATCTGTGGCTACATTTTACGAAATTAACCAAACCTCTTAACAAAGTGATGTATGATACACGCTCGCCCGGATATGGGACAATATATTGAATGGATTTCTGTGGGGTATTGGGTGAGCACACTAGTCATTCCCTAGACACAGCACACTAACTTCATATAAAACTGTCTCTTGGAACACAGTGCTGTCTGTATCAAAGTGAATTATATCATCTTCGACAACTTTCGCAATGTGCTGTCAGGGAATACTTAGAAGACGGATTTACCGTGATAATTACGATGATTTAATTGATATCGCGTTGTGACCGTTGAAACTGAGTGTTGACCATCAGCTCTGCACTCTCTTCCGTGAAAATTTGTAGGTGAATATTTGCTTAGTTGAGATAACGTGTGGTGAAGTTGTATTTCAAGCATACTTTTTGATAGAAAGTTGATTTTTATGCAGGTTTCTTTGTAAAGAGGGTATGAGCACATGTTCGCGCCAATTTGTGGGAGTAGAGCTTAACGAGCAGAAATTCAAATTTATGCGTGGGTTGAGACATGATAAATGTTTGTTTAAGGAAAGAGAAGCGGGGCAAGAATATTTTTATTCAGTCATTGTGTGAACTGTGGATCGTTTCTTTGTGACTTGTGCTGCAGCCACAGGGTTCACCAAGTATGCGTGTGGAATCTATTCTAAATACCCTTGAGGCATTAGAAAAATGGTTCAAATGGCTCTGAGCACTATGGGACTTAACTTCTGAGGTCATCAGTCCCCTAGAACTTAGAACTACTTAAACCTAACTAACCTAAGGACGTCAAACACATCCATGCCCGAGGCAGGATTCGAACCTGCGACCGTAGCGGTCACGCGGTTCCAGACTGTAGCGCCTAGAACCACTCGGCCACCCCGGCCGGCTGAGGCATTAGAGTATTGTAAATAGTTCTAATGATTTCTTTGTTAGTAAGATCTGACCATAGTTCATGTAGTATTTGAATCGAGAGTAATTCAAATGTTACTTGACCTCTTACAGTCTCATATAATTATGCTGATAACCTCAGCCACATTTTACCTAAAAATTTGGTATTTATAGGTTGGCTGTCTTTGTGAGTGCCAACGGACTCCACGAGCTCCCTCCATGTGTGACTTACATCTACTCATGCTTGTTGAAAGAGTTTGTTTCAATCTCCTGGCATGAAATAACAACCAATCGGAACCATCGTATCTCAGTTTTCGAACTTAAAGTAAGATTTTATTTGTTTAGCCAAGCCACCTATCTCCCTTTATGGCAATAATATCAGATACGTTGGCCCGCCTCAATGATGAGAACCATAATGCGTGTATCAGTCAATGTGCAGTTGCGTCAGTCCCCTCAGGAATCTTTGTTTCGCTTTGTTTTCTGACAGTGTAAACTGGCGCAGTTAGTCTGAATACTAGCCATTCCCTCCCCTCCACTTCTATATACATGCCCATGTATGAATGTTGTGTTGCATGCTGAGACACTGCACGATACTGAAAGTAACTTATGCCGCTATCTTACAGTGTGACAAAAATTCTTTTGTACGTAGCAGACCAACGGGATATCTTAACTGTTTTCATTATATGGAGCCATATCGCTAGATATACCAAGAATTTTTATTACATAACCCCACTTTGAAAGTTGTTTCGAAAATAATAAAAGCAGATACTTGTAAAGTACCACGATTTGCTATCGATATAAGAAAATTATCGCTCCCTTTTCTCAATCAGTGTAGATTGTGTTTTTCAACTTCCCTGTGGGGTATTGCCTCAAAGATAAGCTAAGAAACTGCCTAAGCAAAGTCATAGCATTAATGGAAAAAAACCAGTGAAAGCTTCGGTATGGACATGTGTAATTAAAAGGTTAATCCCCCACCCCCCTCCACTACATATGTTGGTTCCAGGTGAAGTAAGCGATATCCGTTGCATCGTTAATTAACTTAAGTTTCGTGGTCAGTGTAGTACCATTAAATACACTAATAAAGTCAGTATTATTTTGACAGATGATAGCCGTGTACCAAGAACCATAATATACAGTAAGAGGCTGAGATTTACCTAACAAAATGGAGAGAGTAGTGAAAAGAATAATCACAAGTTGCATAGGCACAAATAAAGAGCAGATTGTAAGAGAATAGGAAAGTAATTGAAATTAATGCACCATAGTTCCATTAAACACAACCGGCTGTTTAGTTCCATTATGATGGACGTAGAGGAATTATGGGCAAAGTTGAAACTGATTGTAAATCATGCTCTGGAGATGTATGTGCAGAGTAAGTGGATTAAGGACGGAAAAAATACCTAGTGTCGTTTAATAGCAAAATCCGTAAAACCCTGAGGAGGCAGAGACTGTCGTATTCTTGTTACACAAAGTCACAGGAAAATTTAGTTGAAAATGGTGTGACTATAGGAAGATTGATGCGTGAAGCATACTACTTCGAGCACCATATATTAGCAAAAGATCTTGCCGAGAACCCTAAAAAATCCTGGGCCTACGTAAAACCGCTAAGCGAAGCGAAGGCTCCTATTCAGTCATTCGTTGAGCAGTGTGGCGTGAGAATAGAAAACGACTAAAGGAAAGGTAAAGTATAAATTTCGCGTTTAAAAAATCACTCACGCCCGGAGGAACATACAAACACACCGTCGTTCGATTGTTGCACTGACTCCGTATAGAGCACATAGTAACAGGCGTTCCTGGCATAGAGAAGCAACTGAAAGAGGCGAAAACAAAAAAATATCGTCGGCTCCAGATGGAATCTAAATTAGATTTTACAGAGCGTACTCTGCAGCATTGGCTCCTTGCTTAGCTTGCATTTATCGTGAATTTTCCGTCCAGCGCTGAGTCCTATATATAAGGAGGGTAATGAACGGGCTCGCAGTATTAGAGACCAATATCCTTAATACCGGTTTGCTGCAGAATTCTTGGACTTATTCTGAGTTCCAGTGTAATAAATTTCCTTGAGACGGGAAAATTTCTGTCCACAATTAAACTCGGATTTAGAAAGCATCACTCTTGCGGAACCCAGCTTGCCTTTTTCTCACATTATAACCTGCGCAGTGTGGATGTAGGTCAACAAGTAGACTGTATATTTGTAGCTTTCCAGGAAGCATTTGTCAAAAAAAAATGGCTCTGGGCACTATGGGACTTAACATCTACGGTCATCAGTCCCCTAGAACTTAGAACTACTTAAACCAAACTAACCTAAGGACATCACACACATCCATGCCCGAGGTAGGATTCGAACCTGCGACCGTAGCAGTCGCGCGGCTCCGGACTGAGCGCCTAGAACCGCTAGACCACTGCGGCCGGCGAAGCGTTTGTAACGATGTGCCACCACAGACTTTAACGAATGTTCGACCATACGGATTAGGTTCCTAGTTATGAGAGTGGCTTCAAGTCTCCTTAAGTAATAGAACCCAGTACATACTCCTCAACGCTGAGTGTTCAGAGAGAAGGATATCGCCTGGAGTGACCCATTGAAATGTGATAGGGTGCTCTTATTCCCTGTGTACACAAATGATCTTAAGGACAGGGTGAGTACTGAGCAGCAACCTGCAGAGTTTACCTGAGGACGCTGTGGTATACGGGAAGGTGTCGTCATTGAGTGGCTGTAGGACAATAGAGGATGATTCAGACAAAATTTCTAACTCGTTTGGTGTGTATCAGCTTTTCCTAAATGTACAAAAGTAAGTTAATGCCTATGAGTAAGAAAAACTGATTGACATAGTAATCGGGTAAATACCTAAACATCCGTTAGCTGGATGAAATCTGTTATTAGGCGGTTTCATGTCATGTCATGTCGTATCATCCAAGCTTGATGTTTCTTCAGGCTTCCCCGGCGAACTGTTGGCATCGTGAGGTGTCGGGAGCTTCGCCGGATATCAGTGTCGTCCATGCATACAATATTTCGATGACTTACCTCCTTGTCTTTATCAGGAGTTACTTTAAACTGCTAGTAGAGTGGAACGGGTCCAGCATTTGTACCTACGGCCTTCCCCCTCCACGGTCGATTCTAGGCGCTCCGGCTGCAGGTCGTTCCACTCGAAACGCCCTAACACGTTCCGCCTTCGGTCCAGTGCTCCTGGCTGCGAGTGGCGTTTCATTTTCAATCCAGTGCGCCCGACAGCGAACTGGTGTTCTGTTCTCAATATTGTGCACTTGGTGCTCTGCCTGAGGTTCGTTCCCCATATCCACATCCTCAGGTCTTCTTTTTATTGAGTTCTTCTGCTGCATCCGTTGCGTTTATAGCTATCTGAATGCAGGATCAGAAGCTTTGGTGAGTTGGCACCCAGTGTCACGATTCTTTTTTTCCGCCAATTTATCTCTATCGACTAACTTATAACGCTGTTACAGTATCTAAGGGTCTGTGCCAGAAACCCCGTTTCCTCACGGATCTCGTTATCACTAAGTTTCATACAGTGTTCGCCAACGGCTGATTTAATTATCTGTGACAGTCGGGTGTGCCTCTGATGTTCTTGGCATCTGTTGTCAACTGTCCTGATAGTTCAGCTAATTTACAACTTACCACATTGGCAATATATAGCTTAGATTCAGGTTTTGGTAAACGAAGGTGACCTTTCACATTTTTCAGTTGTTTCGACTGACAATTCGCAATTTTTCACAAACGCATCTTTTATTGATGTAAGTCATCAAGATTGATGACTGAACAACAAACGAAAGGTAACAACAATGATGCCGTCCGCAGCTCGTGGTCGTGCGGTAGCGTTCTCGCTTCCCACGCCCGGGTTCCCGGGTTCGATTCCCGGCGGGGTCAGGGATTTTCTCTGCCTCGTGATGACTGGGTGTTGTGTGCTGTCCTTAGGTTAGTTAGGTTTAAGTAGTTCTAAGTTCTAGGGGACTGATGACCATAGATGTTAAGTCCCATAGTGCTCAGAGCCATTTGAACCATTTTTGAACAATGATGCCAGTAAAAGTCTCCTAATTGAGGAAAACAAAAGTTTACTTCTAATTTTTCACAAAGGATCGTGGTAACACGCACACACACACACACACACACACACACACACACACACACTAGCAAAAGTCCAATTCAGAGACGAAGACGCAGTCTTCAGCGGTCGAAGTACACGAGCTCGGCATCCAGAGTGAACTGAACTTCCGCACTGATTCTAGCCCCTAAATAACTGTCTCCTGCCAATCAGGTTTTGGCATAGTGATACTTGCTGCAGGCAGTGGCTCAAGCTCCCGCTGCAGGAATTAGTGCTCGGAATGTCTGTTTCCATGATCTTGTATGTAAATAGCCGGTGTTTACAAAGGTGCTTTTGGTACGCCTTGGACATAGACAACCTCATCATCTGTGGTGTAATATGGGTTGCGGGCCCTCAGGGGCTACCTTGGCTCTGGCATAACACCAGTACTCCTTTTTATTTTAATGGATGGGTAGAGCACTTACTTGATGTTATTCTTTTTCAGAATCCTGCTGATCTTGGCAGAAATAGATCCAACATACGGTGGGTAAACCACAGTCTTTGCTTCCTCTTGCTCTTTTTCTCTATAGTGTGGCATTGTGGCCGGCTGGAAGGCCCGAATCTGTTTGACCGTGTATCCATTATAGCAGCAGACTGTGAGGAGATTATTTCTCTTGTCAAACTGTCTTGGTGTGACAAGGTGCATGTCTTGTGAGTCAATGACTTGAGATGTGGGTACTGGGTGATGACAGTTGCTACTTACAGGAATAAATTAATGTTTATTGGATTGCGTTACACACTGTGACCAAACGACTCATCTGATGTCCATTGGTCCAGTATATCGAGAAACGGCAGCTGACCGCCTTCTCGAGTTCCATAGTGAACTTCTTATTTGAGTGGCGTAAGTTAAGATGTTCGAAAATCTTATTTAGCGTCTCGGTACCATGAGGCCAGGTCACAAAGGTATCATCCAGATATCTGAAGAAGCAGGTTGGTTTGTATCTAGACTTGCCTAATGCTTCCTCCTCAAATTTCTCCACGATCAGATGAGCAAATACTGGAGACAGGAGCTGCCCAGGGCCACTCCTTCTCTACGCTCGTAATATCGGCCCCCATGCAGAAAATATGCTAACGATAGTATATGCCTGAACTGATTCATCAGAGTATTGTCAAATTTCTCTGCAGCTAGTGCGTAAACAGGGAGGCCACGTCAAAACTGAGCACTATGTCAGATATACGAGTTGCTTGAGACGATGCTAGAAGTTCTCATGGTTGCGGTTGTGGTGCATTCACTTCCCCATGTACAGGCACAGAAATTTCATCAACGCTGCTGAGTATCGTACTCAACTGAAAAGTTGGGAGCAGACTTCCATGGAGCAGGGGATGCTAGCGACTAATGATGATGGTTAAATAACTGATCAGTCGTCAGTAGCCAACGCTGATACATCGAGTGAACGTGCCACGTCACAGTACAGGTACTATGATACATTTATTCGTAACAACAGATATCGTCAGATGTGGAACTGGCTTCAGCCCTACCGGAATGGTGGGTTGTAGGATCGTTGCCGTTCACAGTTTAAGTGATACGCCCTGATAAGCAGAAACAGTAAGACCAGTGCCCACAGCGAGAATGAAAAACGCTTGGTGGCATTACGAGGAAGTGGAGTGGTAAGGAAACCACAGATACGAAACATAGACGTATGACGAATCATTCTAGCGACGATACGGGGAGATAGTAAAAGTCATGGAACAGCCATATCCATAGGGACAGGCGGCGGTAGTATCCCGTACACAAGGTATAAAATAAAGTCCATTTATACTTAAGGTTTCCGACGTGATTGTGACCGCATGACAGTAATAAACAGATTTTGAATGCGGAATAGGAGCTGTAAGTTCTAACAGACGAGCAATAGTGCGTGAAATAAACGTATAAGTGAATTTGGGATATGTGTTGAACGTATCCGTTAGGGCATTTGGTGTTAATGGACTATAGTAAAAGACCACTGACGCGAGGGACTTTGTTAACAGCGCGACATCGCCTGCAGCGCCCTCCTGGACTCATGACCATCGTATTTGGAACCTAGATGACTGGAAAATCGTGGCCTTGTCTGATGAGTCCCGATTTCAGTTGGTAAAAGCTGTTGGCATGATTCGAGTGCGGTGCAGACCGCACGAAGCCATGGACCTAAGTTATCAACAAGCCACTGTGCAAGCTAGTGGTGGCTCCATAATGGTGTGGGCTGTGTTTACATTGAATGGACTGGGTCCTCTAGTGTAACTGAACCGACCATTGACTCGAAATGATTATGTTCGGCTACTTGTAAACCATTTTCAGTCATTCATAGTCTTCATATTCTCAAACAGCGATGCCATGTCACCAGGCCGCAATTGTTTGCAATTGGTTTAGAGGACATTCTGAACTCTTTGAGCGTATAATTTTTCCACTCAGTTCGCTCGACACGAATCCCGTAGAACATAAATGCGACAGAATCGAGAGGCCAGTTAGTGCACAAAATCCTGCATTGGCAAAACTTTTTCAATTATGTACGGCTTGTAGAAGCAGAAAGGCTCAGTTTTTCTGCAGGGGACTCCCACGACTTGTTGAGTCCCTGCCACTTCGAGATGCTGCACTACGCCAAGCAAAAGGAAGTATGACAACATATTGCGAGTTATCTCATGGATTTTTGTCACCTCGGTGTATTATGGCTTTTCATGAGAAGCGCTCTGTGAAACACAGAGGAACCGATAAGGTGTTGTACGCCCACGGTTCATCACAGAAGGTGGAGATCGAAGTCATTCAGGACAGACGATAGCCGGCGATCTGTGGTGAATCTGACGAGAGGGTACAATGCTTGTGCAGGCGCAAGTGTTTTGGAGCAGACTGGTCGACATAAGTTGTCACGAAGAAGCGTTTCACGTGAGTCACCTCTGTACAAATGACAGCTCGACCAATGCACAGCCCTTTTATACTTTGTGTGTGCGATACCAGCGACATCTGTATATGTGCACATCACTGTACCATGAATTTCGTCACCAGTGTATAATGAGGTCTTGTTTGAAAAGAAAAAAACGCACAAATAATTATTTATCTAATTATAATGAGATCTTGATAAAATTCAGAGTTGTGAAAAAACTGAAAAAGTGCTTTAAATGTTCAGAAATTTAAACTGCTTGTCTTCACAGAACGAAAAAAATGTGGTATCTTGTTGTTGTTATTGTTGTGGTCTTCAGTCCAGAGACTGGTTTGATGCAGCTCTCCATGCTACATTATCCTGTGCAAACGTCTTCATCTCCCAGTCTTACCAATCGATCCCTTCTCCTATTCAAGTTGTGCCACAAACTTATCTTCTACCCAGTTCTATTCAGTACCACCTCATTAGTTATGTGATCCACCCATCTAATCTTCAGCATTCTTCTGTAGCACCACATTTCGAAAGCTTCTATTCTCTTCTTGTCTAAAATATTTATCGTCCATGTTTCACTTTCATACATGACTACACTCCAAACAAATAATACTTTCATAAAAGATTTCCTGTCACTAAAATTTACACTCGATGTTAACAAATTTCTCTTCTTTAGAAACGCTTTCCTTGCCATTGACAGTCCACATTTTATATCCTCTCCACTTCGACTATCTTCAGTTATTTTGCTCCCCAAATAGCAAAACTCATCTACTACATTAAGTGTCTCATTTCCTAATCGAATTCTCTCAGAATCACCTGATTTAATTCGACTACATTCCATTATCCTCGTTTTTCTTTTGTTGATGTTCATCTTTATTCCTCCTTTCAAGACATTGTCCATTCCGTTCAGCTGCTCTTCCAGGTCTCTTGCTGTCTGTGGCAGAATTACGATGTCATCTGCGAACCTAAGTGTTTTTATTTCTTCTCCATGGATTTCAGTTCCTACTCCGATTTTTTCTTTTGTTTCCTTTACTGCTTGCTCAATATACAGATTGAATAACATCGGGGGTAGGCTACAACCTTGTCTCGCTCTCTTCCCAACCACTGCTTCCCATTCGTGCCCCTTGACTCTTGTAACTGCCATCTGGTTTCTGTACAAATTGTAAATAGCCTTTCGCTCCCTGTATTTGACCGCTGCCACCTTCACACTACCTTATCACTAAAATATTAACTATCAACAAGTCACATTTGCAATGGGTCAGCTCATACGAATACCTCGGTGTTACACATCATAGAGCTGTGAAATGGAATGATCACATAGTCCCAGTCGTAAGTAAAGCAGAGGCAGACTTCGATTCATTGTTAGAATAGCAGGAAAATGCAATCAGTGTACGATGGAGACCGCTTAGAAAAAACTCGTGCGACCTATGCTAGAATATTGCTCAAGTGTGTGGGAACCGCACCAAAAAGGACTAACAGGAGATAGTCAATGAAAAATGGGAAAGGCAGCACTATGGTCAGAGGTTTGTTTGACCAGTGGGAGATTGTGACGGAGATGCTCATGAAACTGAACCGGCAGGTGCTTGAAGATGGAGCAAAGTACCCCGAATTAGCCTCGTTAGTAAGTTTCAAGAGCCAGCTTAAACTGTGAATCTATGAATATACTACATATCTCTGCGTATCGATCCAGTAGGTATAGCGAGGACAGTTTACACCGATTACAGCGCCCAATGACGCGTTTAAGTAATCACTCTTTCCCGACTACGGGAAGAAACCTTAATAACTGATACCGTGGAAATTACCCTCTGCCATTTACTTCACAGTTATTTGGACAGTATGGAGTAGATGTAGAATTATTTATATAAAGAAAATCTTCATGCTTTACGTCACACATAGAGGACGCACACACCTAGCAATAAGGGCGAGAAATACTCTGTGTACAACTCATGTCGCCTGCACAGGATGAACCAGAACTCCACTAAAATTTCAAAGTTTGTTCAGGGATGTTTTCTGAGCACTTTGGTTTCCAGTGGCGCGATTCGAAGTAATAATGTAATTATGACTTCACAGGCTTTGTTAATAGAACTATCTTTGTTTCTGTGAAAATACTTTCACAACTGTGGAAAACGTCGTAAAATGGAATCACCAAAACGTTATAACCCGAAAGGATGAGGTTATTGGTGGGCGCCTATGTACAGATGCATAACTGCTTTTACAGGGTTACTGTCGCTGCTGGAACAGCTGAGCGTACCGCGTTGTCCCGTATTTCATTGTGTTCAGTGACTCCATAGACGAGATGCTTATCGGCTGATTCTTCATGGGTAAACCTATCGATACTGTTGTGTATCACTGTTTACATACTAACACTGCTGGAAAAACCAACCAGAGGCTGGACCGAGCAGTAAAGGATGAAAGCTTGAGAACCAAGAGTAAAGCAGGCTTTACTGTTGTCAACAGTGAGTGAACGGAAAGGCTTGTCTCCAAACAAGGCACATAACGCATCGCATACCGTCAACAATGTCACTGTTGTGCACATATTTTCAGTACAATACCGGTACAAGGGGTAAGAAACGAAATGTGGTTACTCTGTAACTAACCACTGGAGACCACCTTCGTACCAAAATAGTATCTCTGGACAACCGGTGAAATTTTCTCGGTAAGTTCTGGTTCACCATGTATACATGCAAACTGGCCTTTTAGTTAAAATGACAACGCATCTTACGCACATTACATGTACCATAAGCTGACGCACGGGAATAGACCATATTTTATTTTAAAGTATGCTTTATCGAGAAGACAAAGATTTTTAAAATCCACGTTTGTAATTCGGGTTTAATGTTTTCCGTTGTATTTTTTGAAGATCTGGTTGGAAGCAAAAAAAAAAAGAAGGGGTGTGACAGTCAATTGAAGAAACTATAATCGCTTCCGATTGTTTAAATTTTGTCATTACGGTTGTAGTTCGAGCCTCCCCAGGCCGGTTGATCAACACATCACATAAGGGCGGGCCGGCGTGTGCCCTCGTCACGGAGCTGGGACGGGGACATTACTGAACCCTTCCTCAACCTTTCGTGGGTGCAAATTTCAGTGGGTGTAAATTTCGCTGTGTGCAACTTACAGGGCACTCTTTGAATTCCTTCGACGTCTTTCTTCGAGCTAACAGGAATGCAAACCCAAACATAGATCTGGTCATACTAGTCCTGTATTCGGCTTCCTTATAAGCTATACTGTACATCTCCGGAATCATCCCAGGAAATACGAGTATCCATTAAACTTCCCTGCTGCTAGTTCCGTATGTTTGTCCTACAGCAAGTCAATATAACCTGGGCTCAAGACGTAGACATAGAAGGATTTGAGAAAACGGCGAACCAGATCGGCTGTTCGTGTCCTGCTGTCGTGAGCATCTGTGGAAAGTGCTTGAGCGATGGTGAAACATGTGAAAGCAAAATACTGTGCACGTTCTACGGTACTGAGAACATAACATGACATTCTGCCTTTCGGATACAATTACGAAGTTGTTCTGTCAAGAAGAGGTGGAAGTATTAGTTAACATGGTAGTGAACCTTTGAGTAGTTAGCATCGTAACTGTGCCGAGACAACAAAGCAAATAGAAGAATTTTGACAGCATCCATCTTATCGAATGATGACTGTATTATATGACACTTACTAAAAAATTTCCAATAAAATAAGTTTTCAGTAACAGTACCGCAGAGAAGTAGGAGATGTGAACATGAAGGCCAAACCTACCAACATAGTGCGCTTCATCCATCCATGTCAGTACTTTTCAAGTCAGTGTGCAGTATACAGAGAGCCTTCTTGTTGCTGTTCTTGGATTGTCATCTTCTTACAGGAGACTGATTACCAGAATAGAGTACCCATATCGCTTCTCTTCTCAGTTATTCGAATCAAAGTGGCAATATTTGTGTTATAGAGTCACTGTCGAATGTTCTGCGACCACGAACTTCTCCAACGATGTCCACATATTTCTTCTATCCTTCCTTCAGAAGTGATTTGCTTGAAGCTGCACATCTCGCTTAAGATATGTGCCGAAAATACGTTGCTTTGCTTCGTTTGATTGGGATTTTTATCAGCACAGTGAAGAGCTGCTTAATCTATCCCTAGGAGCTTTAGCTTTCAGGGATATATTCCCATTTCAAACGCTTTCAGTCTATTTATCGATGAAATTTCAGCTGTCCAAGATCCTACTTGACATAGCAGCACTGATAACAGGTTCAAAAAATGGCTCTGAGCACTATGGGACTTAACATTCAAGGTCATCAGTCCCCTAGAACTTAGAACTACTTAAACCTAATTAACCTAAGGACATTACACACATCCATGCCCGAGGCAGAATTCGAACCTGCGACCGTAGCAGTCGCGCGGTTCCAGACTGAAGCGCCTAGAACCGCTCAGCCACCGGGGCCGGCTGATAACAGGTACCCAGCGCTTTTAAACTGCAGAACACGATTACAAGTTAAATCTTTGAATTTATGTAACGTTCGCGCAATGCCCATTCTAGGTTTTGTATGTTCATCATCGAAGGCTGCCATTTCCCTCCTTTCCTACCACATTCGCGGCTGTTGAGGGGGAATATTGACTGTACGTAGCTCTCTCAATAATCACGAATTCCTTGAATTTTTGTCGTGGTTACTACGTGCAGTGTATATGAGCGACAGCAACATGCTCCTTGGCTGTCTGCGCTTCCAATTGAAGAGTTACCCTTATCGTGCTGACAAAATCTTCCCTGCACTCTCTCTCCCTGAACGTACCGCTCACAAATCACGCTGCTCTCCTTTGAACGTTTTCTATGTTTACGTAACATTTTAAGGTTCCAAGCCTGACGCAACTTAACCTAAAATTAAATTGCAATATGATATATCGTCTGTCAGCAGCTACTGACAGGTGTGAAAATTACTGAACAATCAGTCTGATAAGTCATGGCAGCAAAATACTAACACAAGTTCTCTACATAAGAATGGAAAAACTGGTAAAAGCAGACCTCGGGGAAGATCAGTTTGGATTCTGGAGAAATGTAGGAACACGCGAGGCAATACTGACTCCACGACTTATCTTAGATGATAGGTTAAGGAAAGGCAAACCTACTCTTATAGCACTTGTGGACTTAGAGAAAGCTTCTCACAATTTTGACGGGAATACTGCCTTTGAAATTCTGAAGATAACAAGGGTAAAATGCAGGGAGGGAAAGGCTATTTGTACGGAAACCAGATGGTAGTTACAAGAATAGAGGGGCATGAAAAGGAAGCAGTGGTTGGGAAGGGAATGAGACAGGGTTTCAGCCTATCCCCGATGTTATTCAATCTGTATACTGAGCAAGCAGTAAAGGAAGCCAAAGAAAAATTTGGAATAGGAATTAAAGTTCAACGAGAACGAATAAAAATTTGCGGTTTGCCGATAATATTGTAATTCTGTTAGAGAGAGGATAGGATAATGGAATGTAGTCGAATTAAATCGGGTGATGCTAAATGATTAGCTTAGGGGTGAGACACTTAAAGTAGTAGATGAGTTTTGCTGTTTGGGCAGCAACTTAACTGATGATGTCCGTAGTAGAGAAGATATAAAATGTAGACTGGCAATGGCATTGCAAGAAAAGCATTTGTGAATAAGACGAATTTGTTAACATCGAATATAAATTCAAGTGTTAGGAAATCTTTTTTTGAAGGTATTTGTCTTGTGTGTAGCCATGTACGGAAGTAAAATGTCGAGACTAAACACTTTAGTCAAAAAGAGATTAGAAGGTTTCACAATGTGGTGTTAGACAAGAATGCTGACGATTAGATGGGTCGATCACATAGCTAATGAGGAGCTGCTGAATAGAATTGAGGAGACAAGGAATGTGTGTCACAACATTACCAAAAGAAGGGATCCGTTGATGGGACACATTCTGAGACATCAAAGGACACCAATTTAGTATTGGAGAGAAGTATGGGTGGTAAACATCTTAGAGGGAGGCAGAGAGCTGAATAAAGTCAACAGATTTAGAAAGATGTAATTTTCGGTAGTTATTCGGAGAACCGCGCACGGAGAACCGCACATGATAGAGTAGCATAGAGAGCTGTATCAAACGAGTCTTCGGAATGAAGACCACAATAAAGGAATATTAGAAATTCATCCTCAGGTACTGTCTCATCTGAGAGAGCACAAGTTGCTATTACACCAGCATCAGTCAGAAGCAGGGGAAACCCAGCCAAAAAGTAAGGGCTGAAAAATATTATTGGAAATATGAGGCGGAATTTTGAGAAAGGCACGAGTTCAGGTTCGATCAACATAATAAGGCAGTCTCTGTAGTTGAACCCCATCTAATCGAATGTTACTGTGTTATGTAGGTGTGGTAAAATTTCTAAGATTCATCCAATATCTCGGCTGAGTTTTTCAGTTCCTGTTCTCCGGCTACATGGCGTCTGTTCCTGATGTAGTTGATGAAATAACGGTTTGTTTGACATGGACATTGGAGTGCTCTGTTACAGCAGATTGAATCTCACGACGAAACTTTCATATTCCAATATTTGTAACTTCCTCAGTTAACTACGAAGTCCAGATGACTGGAATTGAACTGACTGATTTACGAAACAATTTTTCAGCTGCGACTCCAGTAGTTACTTCACTTCATGATGGATACAATAAAGAAATCTCCAGTCCTCCTGTCAAAAATTTCACTATATACTTTAATAAGTGTCGTATCACTATTCTCTTGGAAATAGATGTCTCATGCCGTTATAATATACGTCGTTCCTTTAGAAAGAAGCCGGCCGGAATGGCCGAGCGGTTCTAGGCTCTACAGTCTGGAACCGACCGACCGCTACGGTCGCAGGCTCGAATCCTGCCTCGGGCATGGATGTGTGTGATGTCCTTAGGTTAGTTAGGTTCAAGTAGTTCTAAGTTCTAGGGGACTGATGACCTTGAATGTTAAGTCCCATAGTGCTCATAGCCATTAGAAAGAAACAGTACTGTTATCAACATGTCGGTAGATAAAACAAGTGAAGACTAAAAAAATAGTCGCATCGTCTCTTTCTCGTAGTTGTCGCAACGATTGTTTTCGTATCTTTGAAAGATTATTAGATGTCAGGGGTGTTCGCAACTGAGGAGCACAAGCATACAGCGTGAATCACTCAAAATCCACCTATTTACTTCGTAATCTGTTCAACAAATAAACACTAAACGGGGCTTTCAGCGAACGGTAGGTGAGGAGCACATTATTTTATTGTCTGGGTAACATGCCAGGATTCGTTGCTATACAGTATGCAGCAACGTGATAGGTATCTATGTAAAACGTATTTCCTCTTGGCCTTACTTTATATGACGTAGAGACGTAGCTACGATTCTAAAAGGAACTGTATCCTGACTTCTTGTGTACCGGAAGGGACTAAGGGTAACTACTTCAAATGTGTGCACACACTTTTGAGTGAACAGTCGAAATGCATGCTACAGCGATGAAGTCTAGCATGAGAGCACTACTTGGTATTTACACCTTAATAACAGATTCCGACATTGAATTACATGTGATCGAACGTTTCGAATATCGCGAACGGCAGAGTAGTAATGTTTTTTTTTCTTTTTTTCTTTTTTTTTACAGAACATTCTGAAACAGTAAGTTACGTGCAAAATCTTTCCATTTAATGCATTAAAGAACGTTTCACTTGTTCTAAACGAACAGATAGAAAGAGCAACCTTAAGTCAGGCTATGTGTATAGTATCATTTAACGTCAGAAGAAATTCTACAAGTCTCGGTCAGTTTTCTTAACTAATAATCAGCTAAACACACACAACGTTTGTTATTTTCTATTTTGGACATATAGCTTGGACAGCGTAGCAACGGTAGTTTTAACGAATACACTGGATAAATAATAATCTGTCACTGCACAGTATTCAATTCAGTTCCCCAACAAGTTGTAGAGAATTTTACGACACTCGAGAGGAAAAACCAGCCACGGAGGAGAATAGTGCCTCATTTACACAAATGTGGTCCCCCGCGTAGCAGTCAAGCGAACGGCGGGGCCGTGGCGTTGTGATGACGCACGAGGGGCTGCAACAGCACACGTAATACAGAGGTTGTTAGACGTCACGCCGCTGTGATTTAGGACTCTTGAACACAAAGCAGGGCGGTACTTGACAATCCTGCAATTGAGTAGGAGTAACCACAGACGTGAAATATTCCGGCAGAGCGTTTCTCGGTAAGACAACCGTAGCAACTAGAACGTACTGTTCGGCTGGCTAATCATTTGTATATACAAACCCAGTTATCAATCGCAAAGTGGATTCGTACACATAACCCAGTTTTTATTAACTTTTTCTTTCACCGTACGATCTTACGTTCAGCACTAAACTCTTCTATCCAGGTACACATATAAGTGCTGAAGTGCTGGACCAAATCCAAAGGTCAATATAGGGCCCGTGCTAAGACGCAGCGGAGCCCAACATACTTTCAATAATCAATCAGAAGGCATGGGTGTTAGGGCAAGTGAGCGCTTCCCACGTCTGCTTGCAGAGACATACTCTTAAATCTCACTGTCTTGTGTATCATTCCTGCTCTAAGGGAGATGGCGTAGAGACGAGTGACGAAATTGGTATAGTACGGAAGTGACAACCTGCACCTGTCTACCGGAGGTCTCACATTAGAATGCCGCCTTGGACAAGGCCTTACTTTTAAATATGCCTTTGCTCTACTATTGCAAATCATCAAATAGTTTACATTAAATGTAACTCGATCCGGTGTGGCCGAGCGGTTCTAGGCGCTTCAGTCTGGAACCGCGCGAACGCTACGGTCGCAGGTTCGAATCCTGCCTTAGGCGTGGATGTGTGTGATGTTCTTAGGTTAGTGAGGTTTCAGTAGATCTCAGTTCTAGGCGACTGATGACCTCAGATGTTAAGTCCCATAGTGCTTAGAGCCATTTGAACCTTTTTTTTTTTAACTCGATCATTCCATTAAACTGGAAGTCTAATTTAAATGGAACTGACCGAGCGAGGTGGCGCAGTGGTTAGCACACTGGACTCACATTCGGGAGGAAGGCGGTTCAAACCCGCGTCCAGCCATCCTGATTTAGGTTTCTCGTGATGTCCCTAAATTGCTTCAGGCAAATGTCGTGATGGTTTCTTTGAAAGAGAGGAGCTGATTTACTTCCCCATCCTTCCCTAATCCGATGGGACAGATGAGCACGCTGTTTGGTCCCCTTCCCCAAATCAACAAACCACACAATGGAACTGTTTGCTAACTACTACAAGGTGGGGCAAATCAAAGTGGTCTGGACGATTGGATGCGATTGGTCGTGAACGTGTGCTTATAGCCACATCCCGTGACACACACACACACCACGTGATCCACACCGGTTCCGAGTGTAGTGCGGGCTGTGTCGGTGTAAGTGGAGCAGTGCAAAGGGGAGGAGGGTACTCATAGTGGAGCAGCGGGGTATTCGTTGTGGAAAGTTACACGACAACAAAGTCGTGGAAACGGTTTTGTCAGTTGTCTTCTGAGAAGTTTAACGGTATCAAAGTGCAAGAAAATAATGACATGCAACGGTTAGTCCGAAAATGGCGTCAGAATGGATCTGTTTTCAATAAGTCAAAAAACAGTCCGAAAAGTGCCCACACACCAGAAAAAGTGGCTGCAGTTCACCAGAAAATGCTTAAGAGTCCTACCAAACTAAACCTACGCCCTTCGCAGGAGACCGGCATATCACGTCGATCAAGCGGGCGAATATTCCACCTGAATCTGCATATGCAACTCTACCGAGTGTCTGTTGTTCACGCATTAAAACCAGCAGATGCTCCTCAGTGCCTCCAGTTTTGTGAGTGGCTGTTCGCCGACATAACAATCAATGGCTTGGACACGGATCTGTTCTTTATTAAGCCTAGTTTCACCTCAGTGGTTATGCCAGCTCACAGAATCACAGGTTCTGCGCAACGGAGAATCCGCATAGCTTTCACGAATCACCACTGCATGATCAGAAAGTTTAGTTTGGTGTGTTGTGTCTGCACGCCGTATAATTGATCCCGTCTTCTTTCATCAGACGCTGACTTCGGTGCGTTACATTGCCAGTATTTTGAAACCATCTGTGGTGACATTAACTGAGGAGCAAAATGCCTACATTTACTTCCAACAGAATGAAGTAACTGCCCTTACAGCCGGCCGTACTTTGGAGCGCATTTACATCTTCAAGCATGACATAGTCGTTAGCAGAGGTCAGTCTGGTTGCGGCCCTAGCTGGCCACCCATGTCACCTGATCTGTCAGTGTGCGATCATGTTGTGTGGGGAGACCTCATGTCTCACGTGTATCGCAACTACCCTCATAGTCTTCAATAACTGCAGCAGAACATTTCGGATGACACTGCGGCAATTCAAGCACTCCAGCTTCGATAAGCCTTCAGCAAAATGCTGACCAGAGGTCAAAAGTGCCAAGAGATGGATGGTGGTCACTTTCAATACCTGCCGTAGCAGGTTGGTACTGTATTTCCTTTCCTCTGCTGTGTTTTTTTGTACGTTGGAACTCTGTTCTCCCGGCTCTTTCTATTTGCCCCACGCTGTATTGTTCTCTGTCTGACTCGATGGGACCTACACATATAAAATTTCTAAAAGAAAATAGAAGAGAGATCAGAACGTTACTTACAAATGAACTGCAAGCATTTGAGGTTATCCTTGCCCCAGTGTTGCCGTGGTGCCGGCCGGTATGGCCGTGCGGTTAAAGGCGCTTCAGTCTGGAACCGCGTGACCGCTACGGTCGCAGGTTCGAATCCTGCCTCGGGCATGGATGTGTGTGATGTCCTTAGGTTAGGTAGGTTTAATTAGTTCTAAGTTCTAGGGGACTGATGACCTCAGAAGTTAAGTCGCATAGTGCTCAGAGCCATTTGAAACATTTTTTTGGTGCCGTGGTGGAAAAGTTTCGTGTCAAAAGAACAAAAATGGGGGACCTAGAATAATCCCGAGACTCGACGTAACGATCGGACACCGAAAGTCACCAGAATCATAAAAAGCGTAAGATGCAATAAGGACGGGAAGAGAAAATGCACACTGTGTGGAATTACTTACATAAATTCCATAGAAAACCGTTCCTCAGTGCCGCCCGACTGTGAAAATTAACAGGAAAATTATGCAACAGTAAATACTAGCTGGACGTGAATATTTAGAGAGCACACGATCCACAATGTAGGCTTGTTATGAATCAGATATTTGATGGATATAGGGTTTAAACTGGAAAAGCGCGAAGTGACAGCAGACGGTACGATCATAACATTACGAGGGAAGAGAACCTGTACATCTAAAAACAAGGGAAAATATTACGTTACGGACACACCTTAATTTGCCTGCATAATGTTAGAGTCAACTAAAATATTTTTGTGATAAAAGTCAGCGCGTTGATTAATAGTATCTAGAGAATGGGAAAGGTGACTTCTTACTATTTCAATTTCTTCCAGGACACTGAGTAGTCGACCTTTCTGTGCACTGTGTAAGACAGTAGAATTATCGCTAACTTGCAGCAGCTGGTATTGGTTGTCAACTTGGAACTCGAGCATCTCGTCCCATTGTCTCGTAATACAATATTTTCACTATCACAATTTACTCCAGGCGGTGGAATTAAAAGCGTTCCGAAGCGGGCCGTGTGTGCAAGAAAGATTGTTGATTCAGCAGCTGTTGTGCTGTTTCTTCGTTTTACAAAAATAACTTGTACAGTTGCGAGTGCCACAAAAGAAGAACTTCTTGTGAATTTTCCTAATTGTGCGCTTCCCAGTGTGCTGCCGAGTTGTTGTTTACATTTTATGCACAACGTTTCGACGATCGTCTTACCCGTCTTCTTCAAGGTGCTTTGAGTTTTGCTATTCGTGTGTACTCGCCGCCTGCACTCCAACCAGACTGTGAGCTACTGGTGGTCTCGCGCCGCTATTTATAGCTGAATTCGATTACCGACAACCACTACTTCATTTCAAGCTCTTCTGTTTTTCAGAGCCCGCACTGATATTCCGTGAAACGCACATTCTCTCGGCGTTTCTCAACTCCAGTGGACGTGATGGCAGCCGAGATCTTAACTGATGGCCGGACCCCAAGCCTTGTTTAAACTGGAAGCTCCACGCCCTCCTCGTTTATTAGCTTTTCTGACGTCTTTATTTGAACAGACTCATTAATTATGCCGTCCCAGAAACTTTGCGTTTTCACCACGATCGTATTTCATTTCACGATTACATCTGAGGCAGTGCTCAGTGACAATAGTTTTGCTTGGTTGCTTCAGTTGGATGTGTCGCTGATGTTCCTTGTGTCTCCCCTCTATTGCTCGGATAGTGTGCAGCACGTAAGACATGACATATTTACAAGAAATGCGATACACACCCGGCTTTCGGAGAACTAGAGCACCTTTAACATTACGAAGAATATTTATTTTAGTCGCAGAGAGCGAAATACAGTGGATGCTATATTTCAGTAGGAGTCTGTCAATCATATAAGATACTGGGCCAGCATAGGGAAGAACACCTGGAAACATACCACTAATAAATCACCCCGATAAAGCCTGAAATATCAAAATAATCCTGCTAGGAATGGCACAAATGCGAGGAGAGTCATATGAGGATGAATCCTTTCATGTAGCTTACCTTTCCTTCAGTAAATAGTGCTAGAATATGCCAATGAACCTACTGCACGAACACAGCGATTCTAACAGTTTCCTCCCCATAATGAAGACACTATTCGAGATAACAACAGACATCGGCCTGAGTCGGAAACGTTTTTCATCGTCTACGTTATCGACGTTGAACCAATAGGTTTGCCGGCCGGTGTGGCCGAGTGGTTCTAGGCGCTACAGTCTGGAACCGCGCGACCGCTACGGTCGCAGGTTCTAATCCTGCCTCGGGCTTGGGTGTGTGTGATGTCCTTAGATTAGTTAGGTTTAAGTAGTTCTAAGTTCTAGGGGACTGATGACCTCAGAAGTTAAGTCCCATAGTGCTCAGAGCCATTTGAACCATTTGAACCAATACGTTTGCTTTGCATCCACGAAGCCGATGAGAAATGTAACAAGGAAGTCCGTCAATTTCTGCAGCACCAGTTGCCTTCTGCATGATCAGACGTGCGTCAGGTTCCAGAACCTCTACAAGGAAACGCATAAAATGGCTGAGAAAGGAGACAAAACCAAAGAAGTCAATATTGTCCTTCACCTGGAAAGAGAATGATTAACGATAGGGACGAGCACGTAACAGATTTCAAAAACAAACAAAGATTGCGTCTTCTGGAATTTTCTAACAGTTGGGGGAATGGATCGTCCCAGGTGATCACAAGCGTCCTCAAAACTGCAACGTGATATAAACAAGCATCTTGCGAGACTATTCATTCTTTCCTCTTGTCTTTTAAGGATGCACAATACGTCAATAGAAATTGTGGAACGATATCTATAGATTTCTACTATTCTTTAGCATGACAAGAAATAATTATCTTCACCCGCGAACCGTTGTGGTGGGGTGGCTTACATGTCCAAACGAAGCAGTGAGTCGTACCGTAGGTGCTACCAGAACAGGGGTGTATCTGTTGACAGACCCTGCAAACTTGTAGTTCCTGAAGAGAGCAGCAGCCTTTGCATTAGTTGCAGGTGCAACAGTCTAGATGACTGATTGATATGGCCACGTAACATCAGCCACCATGGCCTTGCCTATAGGTACTGCGAACGGCTGAAAACAAGGAGAAGCTACACCATTACTTTTTTTCCAAGGACGTGCAACTCTAATGTTTGTATCAATGATGATAGCATCCTCTTGGGTAAAATATTCTGGAGGTAAAATAGTCCCCATTCGGATGTCCGGGCGGGCACTACTCAGAAGGATATTGTCATCAGAAGAAAAGAAACTGGCATTCTCCGTGTCGGAGTGTGGAATGTTAGATCTCTCAATGGAGCAGGTAGGTTAGAAAACATAAAAAGCGATGTGGGTAGGCTGAAGTTCGGGTGAGAATTAGTGAAATTCGGTGGCCGGAGGAACAGGATTCCTGGACAGGCCACAAATACAAAGTGAAATACAGGCAATGCAGGAATGGGTCTAACAACGGATAAGAAAATAGGAAGGCAGGCAAGGAGCTATGAACAGCAGAGTGAATGTATTATCGTAGTCAACATAGACATCAAGCCAAAACACACCACAGCAGTACATGTTTTGTGCCAACTAAATCCGCATATGTGATGAGATTAAAGAAATTATTCGAATAGGCGGGAGACGAAAATTTAATTGTGGTGAGGAACTGGAATTCGGTAGTAGGAAAGGGAAGGGAAGGAAAACTAGAAGGTGAATATGGACTGGGATAAAGGGAGAAGACGTCTGCTAGAATTTAGTGCACAGCATAATTTAACTATCGCTAACCTTTGGTTTAAGACTCATGAAAGAAGGTTGTATACATGGAAGAGATCTCGAGACACCGGAAGGGAAGATGAGGTTGGATTCCGGAGAAATCTAGTAACACGCGAGACAATACCTGCCCTAATCTATCTTTATAGCATTGTACACTGAGGGAAAGATTTTGACAATGTTGACTGGAATACACTCTTTGAAATTAAGAAGGTAGCAGAGCTTATATACAGGGAGCGAAAGGCTATTTATAGTTTATACAGGGACCAGACGGCAGAGAGAAATGTTCAGGAGCATGAAAGGGAAGCAGTGGTTGAGAAGGGAGTGATACATGTTTATAGTCCATCCCCGATGTTATTCGATTTGTTCATTGATTGAGTAAGCAGTAATGGAAAACGCAGACAAATTTAGAGAACGAATTAAAGTTGAAGGAGAAGAAAAAAAAAACCTTTGAGATTTCTCGGTGACATTGTAATTCTGTCAGAGATAACAAGTCTACATATATGCAGTCCTACGCAGCTAGAGGGCTCCGAACTGTAGCGTGTAACATGGCGGTGTGTAACGTAACTATGAAGGAGGCTGAAAAATAGCGAGCTGTAATCGAGTTTCGAATTTACAGAGTTCGTCCACACATGGAGCAACCTCTCCTTCAGAGCGTCAAAGCCCGACCAGACGAGCGCTGCAACACCTGCAACATCGATCATCCTCCATACACTCCCGACTTGGCTCCATCCGATTTTAAGTTACCGAAACTTAAAGGAAACCTCCGAGGACATCATTTTCATAGTGATGGAGCGATGCAAGCAAGGGTGATTGCGGTTCTGTGAGCATAGACAAATATTCTACAGTGATGGTGTCAACAAACTGGTCTCTCGTTGAGAAATAAATGTGTAGACATGAAGAACCAAGGTGTAGAAAGTTAATAATGTCTGTTTTGCTTAAAAAGCTTTAAGAGTACTCGCATAAAAATTTGGAGGCATTACTCTTCAACACGCCTTGATATTATGGTGAGTGATGTGTGGAGAAGCCAAAACACTGAGTATGACTGCAACTAGAAAAGTAGTGTGAAGCATAGAAATGTCAGTATGATAGCGATGTATAGAAATTATCTTCCAGCGACATCTGCACCACTATAACTGTACTAAACCTTCCACACTCCCTTATGACAACCTCATCGAGCAATAGGGAGATGAGATTGGTAGGCGTCTTTCAATGAGAAAAAAAATATTTATATATGAAAAAATATTTATTATGTAAAAAATGAATGGATGAAAATGGGGAAGAAATGGCTTTTAATATTTTTGTTATTTACTCTTTCAGTAGGAACTTTGTTGTAGAACCCTTTTTTTTACGTGTGGTAATAAAAATTCATTTAGAGAGATTTAAGCACATTTAAAATTGCGTGAACTTTAATAACCCTTTCATGCTGATAAATTCAAACTAACTGATTAATAACATTTATGACTTTGAAAATTATTTAAATTAAATTTTTTACGTATTTCGGCCTTGGCACACATTTTCTAGAACAGTGGGTTTTTAAATACACTCCTGGAAATTGAAATAAGAACACCGTGAATTCATTGTCCCAGGAAGGGGAAACTTTATTGACACATTCCTGGGGTCAGATACATCACATGATCACACTGACAGAACCACAGGCACATAGACACAGGCAACAGAGCATGCACAATGTCGGCACTAGTGCAGTGTATATCCACCTTTCGCAGCAATGCAGGCTGCTATTCTCCCATGGAGACGATCGTAGAGATGCTGGATGTAGTCCTGTGGAACGGCTTGCCATGCCATTTCCACCTGGCGCCTCAGCTAGACCAGCGTTCGTGCTGGACGTGCAGACCGCGTGAGACGACGCTTCATCCAGTCCCAAACATGCTCAATGGGGGACAGATCCGGAGATCTTGCTGGCCAGGGTAGTTGACTTACACCTTCTAGAGCACGTTGGGTGGCACGGGATACATGCGGACGTGCATTGTCCTGTTGGAACAGCAAGTTCCCTTGCCGGTCTAGGAATGGTAGAACGATGAGTTCGATGACGGTTTGGATGTACCGTGCACTATTCAGTGTCCCCTCGACGATCACCAGTGGTGTACGGCCAGTGTAGGAGATCGCTCCCCACACCATGATGCCGGGTGTTGGCCCTGTGTGCCTCGGTCGTATGCAGTCCTGATTGTGGCGCTCACCTGCACGGCGCCAAACACGCATACGACCATCATTGGCACCAAGGCAGAAGCGACTCTCATCGCTGAAGACGACACGTCTCCATTCGTCCCTCCATTCACGCCTGTCGCGACACCACTGGAGGCGGGCTGCACGATGTTGGGGCGTGAGCGGAAGACGGCCTAACGGTGTGCGGGACCGTAGCCCAGCTTCATGGAGACGGTTGCGAATGGTCCTCGCCGATACCCCAGGAGCAAGAGTGTCCCTAATTTGCTGGGAAGTGGCGGTGCGGTCCCCTACGGCACTGCGTAGGATCCTACGGTCTTGGCGTGCATCCGTGCGTCGCTGCGGTCCGGTCCCAGGTCGACGGGCACGTGCACCTTCCGCCGACCACTGGCGACAACATCGATGTACTGTGGAGACCTCACGCCCCACGTGTTGAGCAATTCGGCGGTACGTCCACCCGGCCTCCCGCATGCCCACTATACGCCCTCGCTCAAAGTCCGTCAACTGCACATACGGTTCACGTCCACGCTGTCGCGGCATGCTACCAGTGTTAAAGACTGCGATGGAGCTCCGTATGCCACGGCAAACTGGCTGACACTGACGGCGGCGGTGCACAAATGCTGCGCAGCTAGCGCCATTCGACGGCCAACACCGCGGTTCCTGGTGTGTCCGCTGTGCCGTGCGTGTGATCATTGCTTGTACAGCCCTCTCGCAGTGTCCGGAGCAAGTATGGTGGGTCTGACACACCGGTGTCAATGTGGTCTTTTTTCCATTTCCACACAATACTGCACTTTTGTTTTAAGTTTTTTCAGTTACAATGTTCATTGTGCAATTTTTTGTAACAGCACATTCGTAACTTCTTTGTTCGCTCTTTACCAAGGTGTGTGATAAGTGCGTACATGGTAACAAATATTGAAATTTCGTATTAGTTTGCCCAAAAATCATCTATATTTATGTTCGAGTAGATTTTATTTGTGCATTCCAGCCGGATTCAGGCATATTGTTCAATAACTCCTTTGAAATTATGTCTCGCTTTACTTGCAAAGTCCTACGTAACTACAGCGTAGTCTCTGTAGGCTAAAATTGACTTGGACTGTATCAGGCTAGCTCTTTTTACTGATTCGATCTGCACATGCTTCAATTAAAGTTTCTTTGTGCGTAACTTTGCGTTACTTAAATTTGCAATAACTTTGCCTCCCATGGTGCCCTCGGGTCACTACTGGGTGCATTACTCTTTGATAACACTGGTTTGAAAATAAAGTTCTCAGGGTCTTATATTATTAATATTATTCTGGGTTCGAACTTGTCAATCTGGCAGCTACACACACACACACACACACACACACACACGCACACACACACACACACACACACACACATATATATATATATATATATATATATATATATATATATATGTGTGTGTGTGTGTGTGTGTGTGTGTGTGTGTAATAGAAAAGACTGTACCAAGAACATTTCAAGTTTGACACATATAGAATATCATGCAGTACACAAACTAATCACTACTAAAATGTTGCTCCTGACTGATCTCTGTCACAGTTTAACACTACAAATAATTGCACTAATCAAGTTATCTGTGCAGACATTTAGAGCATGTTTAAGCTAACACTAATTAAAAAGAAGACATAACACAAATAATCATAAACAAAAGAGAAAGTCAATCATATTCTTATAACTAAATACTTCTACACTAGTACATTATCTCTACGGATCACACATTATTAATGTTCATTCATTTCCAAAAGAATGGTGTACCTTTTTACACATAACACATAGGACTACTATAAGGGGACAAAGACGGTTCTATTATTCCCCACTCGATCAGCTTTCTAATTTATTTAGCTACTATTTCCTTCTTGGACCAAGGAATGGGGTAAGAGGCTCGACAGTAGGTTTTTTGAGGCTTCACCTCGATATTGTATTGATATCTCTTAACAATTCCTGGTCGTTCTGAAAATACATCTGCATAGTCAGACAATAACTGTACCGAATCCTGCTGTTGCATTGAGTTCAAATTTTCGGACTGTGATACTTTGTTCACAAGTGCGTCCACATTTGCTTTTAATTGATCACCTTTTACGTCTGGATAATAGAGATTTTGTCCTACAGAATGATTGTCTAAATGTAGTATCCACTGATTCCTACATTTTATGTAAATAGCATTACAATTAGGTACAGGTACCTCTTCAGATCTGAGCATGGACAATTCTATCCTCCTACCCGTGTTCATCAAACTTAATTTTCCCCGAGAAAGGTCGATTACTGCGTCCCTTTCTCTCAAATAATCTACCCCCAAAATGCAGGCTACCTTTAACCCCTTTACTACCAGGAACGAGCACGCTATGGCTTCTCCTCCTATATACATCTCTACCCGCACTTGGAGTTTAATTATTTGTCGCTGTGCACTGATGGCTCCAGTGACTTTGCAATTGTTCACAGGGAAAGTCAGCTTACGCTTTTCTTTCCCCAGTACTCTGAATAAGTCCATCCTCATGACACTGACAGTAGCACCTGTATCTACGATTGCTTGCACATCAATTTTGATCTCTATTATCGCTTGTACTTTGTCTTTGTGCTCCTTTGTTCACGTGGGTGGTTCAGTTATTAATTCATGTCCCATCTGTACCCCGTCATTATACCTGAGGATACAGATTTCCGATGTTTTGTTCTGTGTCGGGCTGCTCTCACTCCAAACCTCAGCCGACGATGGAGAACGTATCTCGGCTAAATCTAGTTTGTTGGATTATTACTGGTGGATGGGTGTGGCTGCTCTGTGTCGCTGACCTCCGCTATGTGTAAGTTGTGTTGCGTCGGCCGCCACGGTTGCACAATTGGCGCATTTTGTAGTGGCGGTCGGTTATTGTCATACCTTTCACTGTTTTGCCAGTCCGGACTGGGCCTCTGGTTCTGTGGCCGAGTTCGGTTTGCATCGTTATAGGTATTGGTGTTCCACGGCCCCCTGGCATTTTTCCATCTACTATTGCTTGGTGGGCCTGTTTCATATCGGTCTTCGAACCTCCTTTTCCGGTCATTGTTCACCGGCGGACTATTGCCGTTCCGGTCTCTACCTCTATTCCCGTTTTGTACATAATCTTGCCTCCGATTGTTACCTCCGCCGTTTCCATTATTTGGTGGAGGCGTGTTATTTTGACCATTTCTGTAACCGTTTCCGTTAATTCTAGCCTGTTCAGAGGCTGCCTTAACATCCTCCTGAATCAGGTCAATTGAGTCCAGAACAGACAAGAAATGTTCCATGTCGTTCTCCGGTACGTATATAAGTTTTTCCTTTACGTGTATCGGCAAGTGTGATTTCAAAAGTCTGATCAAATCTCGGGATGAAATCGGCTCGTCCCAGTAACGGGTCTTATTGATGTATTTCTCAAAATATTTTCGCAAATTGCCTAATCGTGGAGAATACGGCTCTGGATTATATACCTCTTTCCGTAATCTCTCCTGAATACATGTTGACCAATATTTGGCCAAGAATGCCTTTTCAAATTTCTCATATGTGTCGCAACTGTCAGCTGCTTCGGTTGCCCATAATGCAGCATCTCCTTGTATGTAAGACATAACGAACTGTATTTTCTGTGTATGACTCCAAACACTAGGCAAAATGTTTCTAAATCCCTTGATACATACTACAGGGTGAACAGATTTCTTCTTCTTTGTAAAGATCTGAAACTGTCGGTTTGTAATCAGGCTTTCTTCAATCACTATTTTAAAGTGACATTTGTTTCGCTAACATTGGTTGCCTGTTCTGTCTCGCAGTCGCAATTTTTCACTGCTGCATTTGTATGCCTATCATTGTTGGACTTGGCTGGCGTCACACACGCCTGTGCGTCGCCGTCCAACAAGCTGTTTTCCAGCTCCGCAAGACGACGGTTGACATTCCGCTGCTACAGCGGAATGTCAGATCGTAAATTCGTTTTCAATTTTGTTCGCCTGTTCGGACATTTTCTGCTCTATTGCTTGACTTGTGTCAATTTCTAATTTTTCCATCCTGTTAGCCAGTACACTGATTTCATCTACAATACTGGCGTTAGCCACCTGGATATTATCTACCCTTTCGCTCAGTTCTCGCACCGCTTTGGGTATGGTTTCATAGTTTTGTCTCAAACTAACAATCTCACTTTGCATAACTTCCAAAGATTGCATTAACTGCAAGTCTCTCTCATGCTGGCATCGATCACGCTCTGCTTGTTTAGCATCACGTTCTCTATCGCGTTCTGCTTGCATACGTGCAAATTCAGTTACCAATCTCTGGTCACGCTTTGCTTGTTCATGCACAAACTTAGCTTGGAAATTGAGATGCGCTCGAACATAACTCTTAATGATTGCACTTCTGACACCTCACCACTCTCTGGTCCGTGTCTAGTGCTTGTGGGTGGCTCAGTATTTCTACTTTCAACTGAATCACTGGCTGGCAGTGGCAACATTTCTTGCCCTTCTGCCCCCAGATTCTCACATTGTACTTCCTGAACTACGCCACTAACATTACTTTGTGCCCCACTTTCTAACTCGGTATCACTACTTCCTAACTGTTGTTCATTATCCATGTTTATATTTTTCTGATTACGCAATCTAACCATAGTCAACAAAAGAAACAAAATCTGAACTAAATATCCTAACACTCAGATTTCACTGACATAATCACACAAAAATGGTCATTTGTTGAAACACACTTATTATATACTACGATGACTAACTACTCAAATGTCCTGTTTTTTTTTAAAAAAATAACACTAACAACAAGCACACCACTAATGATCCGAGAACACCGCACTGAGGCTACTTTACTACCCACAGGACAACTACACTGTAGCTTTACCTTTCGGTGATCTATCTTGGGTGCAGCTACCCCCTGGTATTGTGGTAGATAATTAATTTTTTGATATAATGAGCTCTCTTCTTCAGCTTGCCTCTGGGTATATAGTGTTCTCATGCAAAAAATCATATACAGGTATTACCACACAATATTGCTTAGGCAATAAATACAATACATGAAAAAATTATTAATTGTTCTCCAACAAAGTTAGACTACAATAATTCCCGAGTTATCTCATGGGTATTTTGTGGCCACTGCTTATTCGGGCCCCACGTTGGGCGCCAGTTTAATGAGGAAAAAAATATTTATATATAAAAAAATATTTATTATGTAAAAAATGAATGGATGAAAATGGGGAAGAAATGGCTTTTAATATTTTTGTTATTTACTCTTTCAGTACGAACTTTGTTATAGAACCCTTTTTTTACGTGTGGTAATTAAAATTCATTTAGACAGATTTAAGCACATTTAAAATTACGTGAACTTTAACAACCCTCTCATGCTGATAAATTCAAACTAACTGATTAATAACATTTATGACTTTGAAAATTATTTAAATTAAATTTTTTTACGTATTTCGGCCTTGGCACACATTTTCTAGATGCAGTGGGTTTTTAAATATTTACTGAATTCTTTCCTGGCGTTAGCTATGGAACACAAGACTGTCTCTGTTAGCATAAAATGATTAAATATTGCCAAGCCGACCTGAACGTTTAATCATCATTGACAAAACACACTTCGCTATACGTTTAAGTTATTTGCTTTAGAAATTGAAAGAACCAACAGATTAACAACTTCAACGTTAATTATCCGCCTATGAATGCACAAATTTAAAACCAGTAATAAATTCAGTCAGCCTCAGGATCGCTGTAAAAGAAAAATATTCCGTAATTCACTGCTAATTTCACCTGCTCCCGATTTACGGGTTTGGTTAATTTTATAGCAGAACAATTTTTTAAATGTGCCGCCGCTGCAAATCGTTCGGTCGCGGCACAGCCCAGCAACACCAACGATAATCGCTAAAAATGCTGAAAATTCTTTAAAGAAATATTATAGATGACATGGGCAAGCTAATTTACATTAGTAATACACAATTTTGATAAATTATAATGTATTTAGACCACAACAATAATTAAAATTACACACCTTTATAATTTCTCCTCTAATGGCGGCTAAAGATACATACAAAAGAAGTCTACTCATTCATAAAATGCTACGTCCTCTCTCTCTCTCTCTCTCTCTCTCTCTCTCTCTCTCTCTCTCTCTCAGCTCTTGAGGAAGACGACAAAGAATGCACATTATGTAGTGCTTTTTATAGTATTGCTGATAATGAATATCTCTTTGTAATGTTACAACATTATTTTCCTCTGTGGCTATATTTTACATTTTTTCATCGCTGATATTAACATATTTCGTAATTACATTATGAGTATAGAAATATTACAATCATAAATATATCGAGAATATTATTACAGAAAATATTACAATAATAACCAACGTCCTTTACACAAAATTAAATAATATTTTTTGTTAAACAATTACAGTACATACGAATTGCTTTTTTGTTGGTATGAACTGTACGTAGTGTTCTCATTACTGTACACGTTCCTAACAGGCGTGCCACAGTTGTTGTTAAGCATTTGCAAATGTGTACGCCCGAGTTCAGCAATTCTGTGTTTTAGATTAGATTAGATTTACTTTCATTCCAATTGATCCGTAGTGAGGAGGTCCTCCAGGATGTGGAACATGTCGGAAAAACAACAATACATGACAAATATTTACAACTAAAACAGATAAGCTAATGTACCATTCCACAGGTCCCAAGTGGAATGATCGTCATTTTTTAATGAACACTAAGAGTCATTTTACAAATACTAATGCACTGAATTTAAAATAAAAAAGTTTTTTATTTATTTATAAGGTAATAAACATGTAATACAACTGCTGTAATACTTATTTACAATGAACACATTACTGCACTGAAATGGTGCAGAAGTTAGATTATACTTACACACTTACACACTTACACACTTACACACTTACACACACACACACAAACACACACACACACACACACACACACACACACACACACACACACACACACACATTTTCAGTGAACACATTACTGCACTGAAATTGTGCAGAAGTTATGTTGTACTTATATACAAATCACTTGGTTTTACTAAGAAATTCATCAATGGAGTAGAAGGAGTTGGCCACCAATAAATCCTTTCGGCTTCTCTTAAACTGAATTTCATTGGTTGTTAAGCTTTTTATGGCTGCTTGGCATCTGGTAATGTTACTGATGAAAGGTCATTGATATACACAAGAAAAAGTAAGGGCCCCAAAATGGAACCTTGTGGGACCCCACATGTAATTAGTTCCCAGTTGGATGATGCCTGATAGCTTGATACATGTCTCTTTCCTAATAACACCCTTTGTTTCCTGCCAGAGATATAAGATTTGAACCATTTTGCAACATTTCCTGTTACACTATAATATTCTAGTTTACTTAAAAGGATATTGTGATTTACACAGTCAAATGCCTTTGACAGATCACAAAATATACCAGTTGCCTGCAATTTTTTGTCTAATGAATTAAGTACATTTTCACTGTAAGTGTAGATAGCCTTCTCAATATCAGAACCTTTTAGAAATCCAAACTGTGACTTTGACAGTATGTTATTTGAGATAAGATGGTTATAAAGACGACTGTACATTACTTTTTCGAAAATTTTTGAGAATGCTGGCAACAGTGAAATTGGACGGAAATTTGATGCTATTTCTTTATCTCCCTTCTTAAACAGTGGCTTAACTTCAGCATATTTCAGCCATTCAGGAAATATTCCACTGATAAACGACTGGTTACACAGATAGCTTAATATGCTACTTAGCTCAGAATCACATTCTTTAATGAACTTTTTTGATATTTCATCATACCCACTACATGTTTTTGATTTTAAAGATTTTATGATGGACATTATTTCTGTTTGGGTAGTGAGGGTCAAATTCATATTATGGAAGTTACTTGAAATGTCTGGTCTAAGGTAATCCATAGCAGCATCTACCGAACCTGACAACCCCATCTTTTCAGTAACAGTTATAAAATGTTTGTTAAAAAGTTCTGCAACACTATACACATCTGTCACCAATGTATCATTTACTTTTAATGCTATTTGTTCCTCTTCATGTCTGATTCTACCGGTCTCCTCCTTCACTATATCCGATATTGTCTTTATTTTGTTATCTGATATGACTATCTTTTCCTTGTAATATATTTGCTTTGACATCCGTATTACAGTCTTTAATATTTTGCAGTATTTCTTATAATGTGCTATAGCATCAACATTGGAAATGTTTCGGATTGACAGATACAGTTTTCTTTTTGTTTTACAAGATACCCCTATTCCTCGAGTAATCCATGGCTTCTTTGTAGACTTTGCTCTAACCTTGGTAAGTTTTGGGGGAAAGCAGTGTTCGAATAAGGTAAGCACTTTATTAGCAAAAATGTTATATTTTTCATTCATGCCATGAGCACTGTAAACATCAGTCCAGTGAATGTCTCTGAGGAGTGTCCTAAAATAATCAATTTTTGGCTTACTGATTACCCTCTTGAGCTCAGATTTAACAGATTTTATATCTTGTTCAGTATTAACATTTAACAGAAGGAACTGCATGTCATGGTCTGAGAGGCCATTGACTATTGGTTTTGTAATATAATTTTGTTCATTTGACTTTTCTATAAAGATATTATCAATGGCTGTTTGTGAGCAAGTGGCTATCCTAGTGGGGAACTTTACTGTGGGAATTAAGTTGAATGATAGTGTTACTAACTCAAATAAGTTCTTATTGGGAGAGCCTTTAAGGAAATCTACATTGAAATCACCAGCAACCACTATTTCTTTGTTTTTGGTTGTTAAATGGGCCAGTACAGCTTCAAGGTGGTTTACAAACAGATTAAAGTTACCTGCAGGTGCTCGATATACACTTAATATTATGAAAGATTTTTTGTGAAAATCTAATTCTGTTGCACATGCTTCCATATGCTGTTCTAGGCAAAATTTATGAATGTCTATGTTCTTAAATTTATGACAGTACCTGATGAATGTGGCAACTCCTCCTTTCTCCATTTCTGATCTACAAAAGTGAGATGCTAACCTAAACCCTGTAACACTTAAAAGTTCTATACCAGTGGTCACATGATGTTCAGAGAGGCAGATTATGTCAGCTGGGTTTGAAGACTCTAATTCATCTATGCAAATAGTTAATTCGTTAATTTTATTTCTCAGTCCTCGAATATTTTGATGCAATAAAGATAGCTGACATTTCACATTGACTGAGTTAAAATTGGGTGGAGTTAAAATATCTGCTGACAGTTGAAAATTCTTAACCAATGGCTGTTTATGCTGATGTAATAAGCTGGAATTATGTTTTTTGATTTCTTTCTCAAACTGAAGGTTTGTCTCAGTTCTAACCTCTCTTAAAATTTGCTTTATTTCTGTCCTCCCTACCCTAAAAAAGGGTCTTTTCTGAATCCTATAACCACTGGTATTTTACCACTCATTTTATTTTATTAATAGTGTGTGTGCTGCCAGGGAACGTTACAGTCTGAGGAAGGTACAGTTTTTCAAGTATGGAGGGATGTTAATCTGGACGCGTCACAAATTATTCTGCGTTACAGACAAGATTCAGAATCATGATATACAGAAGAGCTATATCCACAAAGTATTGCGTGATATTCTTGAGAATGTCGGTGAAGTTGCTTGAATACTTCTTTTTATTCATAAATTTTCCCAGAAAGACAAAATGTATTGTATTGATTATTATAAGTAACTCACCGTTTTATTTCCCTTGAGCTTGTTTTCTTTACTTATTTTGGTATATGTTAATCTCTCATCTTTAGAACGTCACTAACACTTATGGGTTAATACTTCTGTCTACATGTTTATATGAGTGTCAAATTTTTAGCACGTAATATTTAGTATGTGGAGAACAAAAGCTTTGAGTACTATAAAAAGTTGTGACGTATTATACACGCTTACAGGTAAATTTCTAGATCCACATCTGAAGTCATTTAAAACGCTTGAGTAATATATCTGTGCTGAATGTGACCCATTTATTGCAGCTACCAAACCTCACAATTACAGGATGGGTAATGATGGACATTAGGCACTGTACGTATCACCTCACATGTGAACTCCCTCTCTCTCTTGAAACAAACACACACACACACACACACACACACACACACAGTGCTGGTGGGTAAGGATAATGATGACCAGTTGATCGAGTGACTGCCATTATCCTGGATGCTAACGGGGTGAGAGCAATTGTGCTCAGTTGATTGGGTGACTGCCTTTATCCTGGTTACTGTTGGGTGGATCTTCAGACATGAGGGCGATGGCTACGACGACTACAATGATGGGGACGTCTTTGATGATGCAGAAACAATGATAAGCTGCTGGCAGTGCGTCTGAAGCTTTTATAACACACCACCAAGTCAACAAATGTCAAGAAGTTCTGACAGATAAAAATACTGATTAGTTAGCATTAATCAGCAAGTTCTGACTTGTTGACACCAGCATCGTACTTCAGTTTTTGACATCTCGGAGGAACGCAAGCTTTGAGATACCATATAATCAAGCAAAATGAATCCTAAATGTGCGTGTTGCATCTCTGCATTTGAAAATAGCAGGAATCAGATAAACATATTCAAGGAACTCAGATGCCTCTCTGCATCTCTGTGCTATGTCTGACTACAATTTCGAAGTTAAAAATTATTTAATCACCAATGTTTGAGGTGCTTATGATAATCAAGGGCGACATGTCTCTCATGTCAAAACAGCCATCAGCATTCGCCGAGCTCCTCTGAAGTAAGGTAATTGTCCTGCTGGGTGCTACCTTTCATAAACTTCCAGCAATAATCGAAGCTCTTCTTCAGTAAACGTTATTTCATGATACCGCGAAATATTGCCCGCTGCTTCGGAAACTAGCAAGAAAACTAACTGTTCCATCAATTTATGAGAATTATTCCCTTTGCAAACTTCAAGAGAATCTTCATCATCTATCCCCCATGGGTACAAATAATACACCTGACTTGCTGCTATAGTTGTCGCGTTACAGCAAAACAGCAAAAAACTGCTCTCCATGTTACGCAAAAAGTGCAACATTTTCAAATTAATACGGGGCGTTTATGAGAGCCTGGGATCAACTGCTTCAGTGAGTCATCTCAATGTCTGTGACGTTGAATGCTGAGGTCTGTAGTGATCTAACTCATTCCAGATACGTTCCGTCGGGTTCTGTAACTTACAGTACATAATAACTTACGTTTCAGAGAGAGTAACAAAATGTAATTAGTGTTAATACTGCACGGACGACCAAAATGATAGTATACATCCTTCCTAGTAACCTAGGAAGGCAAGAAATGTAAACAATGAAAGTTGAAAAAGAGTCAAGTTCTAATGTTTCATTAATGTGCTTCCAGGAGTTTACTACTGCAAATACGCCTGTATTGCCTTCATACTCTCTTAAATTGAGTAACAGTACTGCAGCAGTGTGAATATCATTAACGGACATTATACTAATAACGATTTTCCTACATCAGCGTCATCATCAACATGATAACATCATCATCAGGCATTTGACGTCAGAGTAGGAAGTACTTCTGTCTCCAAATACAGGCATTCATATTTCTCCCCTCCTTTCCTTCGGTCAAAGTCACGATCTTTTGTAATCTCTAAGGCTCCAGCGAACATCTTCCTTGGCGCATGTACCGTCCACTGAGATACCTTTTCCGATTACGTGTATTTCACTTTTATTGCGATCAAAAAATCACTCCTGGCTGTTCCCTGATTCTCGCCTCTTTAAGTAAATCCCTACACGCAGCTATGTAACTCTGCCTGCTGATAACCGACAGGCCGAGTATACATGTGCTTTTTACAAGCGTTAGTTCAATATTCCACCGTAGGTACTGCACTAACTTCGCTTCTACGACAGGAAAAAAAAAAAAAATAGTCTCGGAACTTTCTGGACAGGTGGTGAACGTCATCAGTGGTGGCTCACAAGTCCACCTGATACCAGCGTTCCAAAGCGACGAGTGTGCCTTATTAAGGGAGTGAATAATATTTTGTCTAGCAATCTTACTCGTAAGGTGTGACCCATTCGAATTATTCGTCACCAATCCTGTAACCAGAGACTATGGTGTGCTTTTTCCTAATTATGCGCATTACCTTGCGTTTTTCAGGGCTGAAGACACCGTGATATACAGAGCAATGACTGCGAAAAATAACCGACTGTGAAGTGATTCATCAAAGGTAAAGCCAACGGAACGCAATCGTTTGGTCGTCAGAAGGTGCACAATTCCTGAAGCGCTACGCGAGTAGATCCGTTACTGGAACAACACGGTGTGATATCTGTGTGTCACTCTAGACCCACGTCTAACGTGACATCAGTTCACCCGATGCATCCGAAACAACGCCAGCGGATGCCCAGTGCGCTGAAACCCCTTCAAACTGTCAAAACGGCTCGGTGTCACTTTGTACAAAGCGTTGCTCCACCGTGTAATCGAGCATTACATAGTCGTGTGAGATTGCACTGAGGATACTCATATTCAAGTAAGCACTACAGACAGTGGAAAACAGAGAGCAGATGGAAACACGAAGGTTCGAAATTACAATGCAGCTTCCACACAAGACGGCTACACTGTTGCTTTCCCAAGTGGTCATAACTGAAAGTGCGAAGAAAGCGAAGACAAGCACAACATGAAGCATGAAGGCAGCAAGACAGGATAAATGAGTTGTACGAACGCTAGAAATATTATTAAGTCTAGGAATCCAGGCTTTCTCGTGAATCTGGATGATGAAGTCTTCTCGGGTCAGCAGCGAAGTCAAGACGTCGTTCTGCGGCAACGTTTCAACAAGTTTCCTATTCGTCATCTTAGTCTGAAGATGGCTAGTAGGAAACTTTTTGAAGCGTTGCCACAGAACGACGTTTTCACTCGCCTGATAATCCGAGAAAATTTCATCATAATGAATTCTGTAAACCAATCAGCGGTAGAGGACTCCTCTTTGAGAATCCAATGGGTGTTCAGACACAAAATTAAGAACAGTATATTGACAAATCATAGATGAGCGAAAGTCATCATTAGCTGACCCTGCAGCAGGCAGAATAAACACTGAAGAGGTAAATAGATTTTGTTATCTATAAAAAAAACTGGTGTTCATGGGCTCTGTCAGTACGAGTTGAATGAGGCTGTGCCTCGTTGCCTTAGGAAACAGCTTGCACTAAATCGTAGCACTAAAACAGTCTCTCGCTGGTTATGTTATTGTTCATTACTATCATAATGAGATATACTGTTTTGTTGTTGTACTGAATCTCCTAGGGTAGTCATGAATTTGAAGTTTGTAAATGCAATGTAGTGATAATTATTCAATGAATAGCTGGCGATGTATGCCAAAGAATAAGCAAATGCATTGTGTTGCAATATATCCCTTGAACATTCGAGATTCTGTGTCTGCACTTTCTCTTCTTTTGTTTTCTACTGTTCTTGAACTCGAAGAGGAAAGAACGATTTTCTGAGGTTCATCTTGCTGTAACAGTTTATGTAAGTTGTAAACTAAACTAAAAATATAGTTGTTCATGTCTTCAAACTTGTGTACGGTACATACACTCCTGGAAATTGAAATAAGAACACCGTGAATTCATTGTCCCAGAAAGGGGAAACTTTATTGACACATTCCTGGGGTCAGATACATCACATGATCACACTGACAGAACCACAGGCACATAGACACAGGCAACAGAGCATGCACAATGTCGGCACTAGTACAGTGTATATCCACCTTTCGCAGCAATGCAGGCTGCTATTCTCCCATGGAGACGATCGTAGAGATGCTGGATGTAGTCCTGTGGAACGGCTTGCCATGCCATTTCCACCTGGAGCCTCAGTTGGACCAGCGTTCGTGCTGGACGTGCAGACCGCGTGAGACGACGCTTCATCCAGTCCCAAACATGCTCAATGGGGGACAGATCCGGAGATCTTGCTGGCCAGGGTAGTTGACTTACACCTTCTAGAGCACGTTGGGTGGCACGGGATACATGCGGACGTGCATTGTCCTGTTGGAACAGCAAGTTCCCTTGCCGGTCTAGGAATGGTAGAACGATGGGTTCGATGACGGTTTGGATGTACCGTGCACTATTGAGTGTCCCCTCGACGATCACCAGTGGTGTACGGCCAGTGTAGGAGATCGCTCCCCACACCATGATGCCGGGTGTTGGCCCTGTGTGCCTCGGTCGTATGCAGTCCTGATTGTGGCGCTCACCTGCACGGCGCCAAACACGCATACGACCATCAATGGCACCAAGGCAGAAGCGACTCTCATCGCTGAAGACGACACGTCTCCATTCGTCCCTCCATTCACGCCTGTCGCGACACCACTGGAGGCGGGCTGCACGATGTTGGGGCGTGAGCGGAAGACGGCCTAACGGTGTGCGGGACCGTAGCCCAGCTTCATGGAGACGGTTGCGAATGGTCCTCGCCGATACCCCAGGAGCAACAGTGTCCCTAATTTGCTGGGAAGTGGCGGTGCGGTCCCCTACGGCACTGCGTAGGATCCTACGGTCTTGGCGTGCATCCGTGCGTCGCTGTGGTCCGGTCCCAGGTCGACGGGCACGTGCACCTTCCGCCGACCACTGGCGACAACATCGATGTACTGTGGAGACCTCACGCCCCACGTGTTGAGCAATTCGGCGGTACGTCCACCCGGCCTCCCGCATGCCCACTATACGCCCTCGCTCAAAGTCCGTCAACTGCACATACGGTTCACGTCCACGCTGTCGCGGCATGCTACCAGTGTTAAAGACTGCGATGGAGCTCCGTATGCCACGGCAAACTGGCTGACACTGACGGCGGCGGTGCACAAATGCTGCGCAGCTAGCGCCATTCGACGGCCAACACCGCGGTTCCTGGTGTGTCCGCTGTGCCGTGCGTGTGATCATTGCTTGTACAGCCCTCTCGCAGTGTCCGGAGCAAGTATGGTGGGTCTGACACACCGGTGTCAATGTGTTCTTTTTTCCATTTCCAGGAGTGTAATTATTTGTAAACCTAACCTTGCTTGTCCTGAGTAGACGTGGCCTTAACGGAAAATTGACCATTGCTAGGCGCCATACTAGAAAATAATTAGTAATTTTCTCTCAGCTCATCTTCTAGACGTGACGCCAGTTAGGACACTAAACTTTCTTTCAGTTTTTATGAGCTATGCGGCCGCTACGAATAATTTAATGTATTTCACTTTCAGATTTTCTCAAGGTTGCGAGATAACATCCCAGGCAGAAAGGCCTGGTCACAGTCTAGTCTAGTTCTAGTACAAGATTCCATCTGCAAAAGATTATGCTTGTTATTTTATATTGGTATTCGAGACGAAACCACGACCTGGAGTTACGGGTTTTATTACTTCACATTGAACTGACATACGAAATATTATCTGGTGCTATAAGCACATGAGTTTTAACTATACTTTTGATTTATTTTGAAGAATATCTGTGATAATTCAAGAGAGAGACAATTAATTATTTATAAGCCCATAACCACACTGAGTATGAGCTAGTTTTCTGATCGCTGATCTGCGTCGGGCTAAATTAAATTACATTACACTCTTCACAGTATTATTAGACTTATTTCTATTTTCTCAAAATTGTCTAAGCAGTAAGCCTTACTACTCACATATTATGTTGTCCTGATGGATAACTAAAAGTGTACAAAGTTTGGAGTCAATCCACGACCCAAATGCTTGGCCTCTTTATTACGCTACCTATTTTCTCTCTTTAAAATCCTTACACGTCCACCACAATGTAAACCGGTTCTCCTCGGACGAAATTATTAGTTTTCGACTAATTAACGCCAAACTCACGATCATAAGTCGTCACACGACTGAGTGCCAGCAAAGACCACCTCCTTTCTCTTGTGACTCTCTCAATGAAAAGATTTTAGCAAAGATGAATTTTTCTTATCCGATGCTGTATAGTATACATAGTTCACATACAAATTGAATACAATTACATTTACTTGAAAATAATACTACGAATTCATATGATGCTTTACAATTCATTCACATTAAAATACCAGTTAAATGAAAGAGATTTGCCTTCTGATAAAGTAGGAGCAAAACTAGCTGACTAAGAATACAATGTCGGCTTTATGACTGTGCACTCCGTGACGTGCAGTACTTGTCTCTGGACTTCGCAAATAAGCAATGAGGGAAATAAAATGACTCACTCTGATGTTAATTACCTGACTAGGTAGACAGGTACTGAATTTTGTATGAAGCTAATTAAATGTATTGTTGGGAGTCAGCCATTTTGTGAAATTTTGAAATTCTAAAACTTAATGAATTGATCAAATCGAAATAAATTGAATAAGAATTTGAATTCGTAATGTGTAAGAAGAGAATGGAAAATACGTCATTGCTTGGTTTAAACAGTAACTACAATTTCATTTCACACAATATTGTGAGTGGTTCAT
Organism: Schistocerca cancellata; assembly: GCF_023864275.1. Taxonomy (NCBI): domain Eukaryota; kingdom Metazoa; phylum Arthropoda; class Insecta; order Orthoptera; family Acrididae; genus Schistocerca; species Schistocerca cancellata. The sequence goes on along the minus strand of NC_064626.1, from coordinate 265,909,842 downwards.
GGTGTGGGTTCCTGTAGTCATGTCCTAGTTCATGAACCACGGGCAACGTATGAGTGGCCAAGTAAGTGGTCCCTACAGTCGGGATACCAGTTACTTTGGAATAAAGCTGGGCATCTCGGACGTATTCTGAGTCTTGGTCACCTTTGTGCTCATACGGCAAAGACTACCAAATCCACCGGTTAGTCCCTCAGCCGTTAGGGGTAAAACCCAATGGGACTCGGGGCAAGTAAGGCTAGCAACCTGCTTCCCTGGTACTTTAAATATGATGCTGGAAACAATCAGAGCAAAATGCCTCGGACCTTTGGAGGTGACGGAGTCCCACCTCTAACTGACAAACCAGGGACTCCTAAGATACGACTTGGCAAACAAATGGTAATGAGATGGGGAGCTATTAATATCAATGGGGGCTACTCTTGGAAGAAGGTAGAGCTGGCAGAGGCTGCAAGTAAGATGGGGCTGGACGTTTTAGCTGTTAGTGACATTCGGGTAAGGGGTGAGAAAGAAGAGGAAGTGGGAGAATACAAGGTCTACCTGTCAGGAGTCAAAGCAGGAATAGCACAATGGGGTGTAGGGCTTTACATCAGGAAGGAAATGGAACCCAGCATAGTTGCAATAAGGTATGTAAACGAACGACTGATGTGGATAGATTTGACAGTGTCTAGCAAGAAAATTAGGATTGTGTCAGTATATTCGCATTGTGAAGGGACAGATCAAGATAAGATGGATGGTTTTTATGAGGCACTCAGTGATGTAGTTGTAAGAGTAAAGGACAAGGACAGTGTTCTGCTCATGGGTGATTTTAACGCCAGGATTGGAAATCGAACTGAAGGGTATGAAAAGGTTATGGGTAAATTTGGAGAGGATATGGAGGCCAACAGGAACGGGAAACAACTCTTGGATTTCTGTGCCAGTATGGGCTTAGTAATCACAAACTCCTTTTTTAAACATAAGAACATTCACCGGTATACTTGGGAAGGCAGGGGAACCAGATCTGTCATTGACTATATAATAACAGATCAGGAATTCAGAAAGGCTGTGAGGGACACACGTGTATTCAGGGGATTCTTTGATGACACTGATCATTATTTAATCTGCAGTGAAATTGGGATTGTGAGGCCGAAAGTGCAGGAGGTCAGGTCCATATGTAGGAGGATAAGAGTGGAGAAACTTCAAGATAAGGAAATCAGGCACAAGTACATAACAGTGATCTCAGAAAGGTACCAGTTAGTTGAATGTAGTCAATTACAGTCATTGGAAAAGGAATGGACAAGGTACAGGGACACAGTACTAGAAGTGGCTAAAGAATGTCTTGGAACAGTAGTGTGTAAAAGTAGGATGAAGCAAACAGCTTGGTGGAATGATACAGTCAAGGCAGCCTGTAAAAGGAAAAAGAAGGCGTATCAAAAATGGCTACGTACCAAAACCCAGGTAGACAGAGAAAGTTATGTTGAAGAAAGAAACAAAGCCAAACAGATAATTGCAGCATCCAAGAAGAAATCATGGGAAGACTTTGGAAACAGGTTGGAGACTATGGGTCAAGCTGCTGGAAAACCATTCTGGAGTGTAATTAGCAGTCTTCGAAAGGGAGGTAAGAAGGAAATGACAAGTATTTTGGACAGGTCAGGAAAACTGCTGGTCAATCCTGTGGATGCCTTGGGCAGATGGAGGGAATATTTTGAAGAGTTGCTCAATGTAGGTGAAAATGCGATCAGTAGTGTTTCAGATTTCGAGGTAGAATGGGATAGGAATGATGATGGAAATAGGATCACATTTGAGGAAGTGGAAAAAATGGTCAATAGATTGCGGTGCAATAAAGCGGCTGGGGTGGATGAAATTAAGTCGGAACTCATCAAATACAGTGGAATGTCAGGTCTTAAATGGCTACACAGGATAATTGAAATGGCCTGGGAGTCGGGACAGGTTCCGTCAGACTGGACAAAAGCAGTAATCACACCAATCTTTAAACATGGAAACAGAAAAGATTGTAACAACTACAGAGGTATCTCTTTAATCAGCGTTGTGGGTAAAATCTTCTCAGGTATTGTTGAAAGGAAAGTGCGAGTATTAGTTGAGGACCAATTGGATGAAAATCAGTGTGGGTTTAGGCCTCTTAGAGGTTGTCAGGACCAGATCTTTAGCTTACGGCAAATAATGGAGAAGTGTTATGAGTGGAACAGGGAATTGTATCTATGCTTTATAGATCTAGAAAAGGCATATGACCGGGTTCCTAGGAGGAAGTTATTGTCTGTTCTACAAGATTATGGAATAGGAGGTAAACTTTTGCAAGCAATTAAAGGTCTTTACATGGATAGTCAGGCAGCAGTTAGAGTTGACGGTAAATTGAGTTCATGGTTCAGAGTAGTTTCAGGGGTAAGACAAGGCTGCAACCTGTCTCCACTGTTGTTCATATTATTTATGGATCATATGTTGAAAACAATAGACTGGCTGGGTGAGATTAAGATATGTGAACACAAAATAAGCAGTCTTGCATATGCGGATGACTTAGTTGTGATGGCAGATTCAATGGAAAGTTTGCAAAGTAATATTTCAGAGCTAGATCAGAAATGTAAGGACTATGGTATGAAGATTAGCATCTCCAAAACGAAAGTAATGTCAGTGGGAAAGAAATATAAACGGATTGAGTGTCAAATAGGAGGAACAAAGTTAGAACAAGTGGACGGTTTCAAGTACTTAGGATGCATATTCTCACAGGATGGCAACATAGTGAAAGAACTGGAAGCGAGGTGTAGCAAAGCTAATGCAGTGAGCGCTCAGCTACGATCTACTCTCTTCTGCAAGAAGGAAGTCAGTACCAAGACTAAGTTATCTGTGCACCGTTCAATCATTCGACCAACTTTGTTGTATGGGAGCGAAAGCTGGGTGGATTCAGGTTACCTTATCAACAAGGTTGAGGTTACGGATATGAAAGTAGCTAGGATGATTGCAGGTACTAATAGATGGGAACAATGGCAGGAGGGTGTCCACAATGAGGAAATCAAAGAAAAACTGGGAATGAACTCTATAGATGTAGCAGTCAGGGCGAACAGGCTTAGATGGTGGGGTCATGTTACACGCATGGGAGAAGCAAGGTTACCCAAGAGACTCATGGATTCAGCAATAGAGGTTAGGAGGAGTCGGGGCAGACCGAGGAGAAGGTACCTGGATTCTGTTAAGAATGATTTTGAAGTAATACGTTTAACATCAGAAGAGGCACCAATGTTAGCACTGAATAGGGGATCATGGAGGAACTGTATAAGGGGGGCTATGCTCCAGACTGAACGCTGAAAGGCATAATCAGTCTTAAATGATGATGATGATGATGATGACAATATTGTGTATATGATTCCAATATGCTGCACATTGGAATAGATGTTCAGACGGATAGACCTTGGTAGAAAATCTAAGACGAACTTGCTAACGGTTAGAACATTTCTGGGAGAATTTTTGTTCACCAGAAAAGTGTTTTTCTCCTTTTTGAGGTTTTCCTTAGACGGATAATACTGCAAATTTCAATCTAGAGCGGTGTCACCGTATAGACTAATTTCGAACATTTTAGCAATGAGATGTTGGGCAACAGAAGATTAATTTTGCAGAGCTTCATAAAGCAAATACCAGAAGGATGTGGCAGTTAATAAAACATTTATAAAATTAATAACATTATACATGTGTATAGGACATTATCTTTGATATTGCAATTAAATTTCAGCTAACACATAACTTCAGACAACATTAAACAGGTTTAAATAAAATTTTATTTGGAATATATTAAAGAGCCGAGGGGTCAGGACAAATTGCATCTGAAAAGATCTCAAAAAGTGGATGTCAAAAACTAGCTAGATTAGGATACAGGCACATGTGCCAAAGTTTAACTACACCCGGCGTCTGTCATACTGTGAAACAATAGCCAATCTGCTGACAATAACTTGACTTTGGAAGCATTCTCTTATCCCATCCAATCGAAGTAAGGAACTAAGTTTGGCTACGAGAGCAGATAGAACGTTTCTCACTTGCCATGATCAACAGCCTGCAACTTGCATCTAGTCGAACAATAGGCTAGATAAGAGCTGGAATAGGTGTTTCCTTTCGAATGCATGGAGAGTAGTAACAGAAAACTCCACTTTGCCCTACGAGAGCTATTGGGAGCGGTAAGTTGTTCACATGTTATAGCCATTAATGCTCAAGGCAGACAGGGCGTATATGATTTGCAACTGCGGTTTTTATAATGACTTGAGTTTCCACTTCTGCGCTAATCATGTCACTGTTCCCACATTTCTTTTTTCTTAATTTTCTGTGTTTCCTTAAAAATATTGAACTTACGAGAAACTGATTTAGAGACACACACCAGATAGAGGGAAACAACTGTTTTCGGCGACACTTAACGGCACAAACTCCATGGACCACTGAAATCTGTAGGGTGCCATCCTGCTGCATTCAGCTGCATCACATATCTCACGGACGTTGGTTGGATCAGAGCCTAAGATGTTTGCATGTGACTCAATGAAGTCCATATGTGCTCAGTATTTTGAAGACTAGCTGACATGTGAGAAGACAAGAGGAGGGGGTGGGGCAGAAACTGGAGTGTTTATCAAAACATACTGACAGAACTCAGGATCGATGGACTTATGGATTGTTTTGCTAAAGGCAAAGATGGATCACAAGCTAAAAACCGCCGTAGGAGCATTGATGGACACTCATGATCAAATAGTAATTTCCTGTGAGAGGCGAAGTCAGTCATGTCAGTGGCAACACTTTATCGCTTCTAAACACCACTCACTTGGAATACACTCACCTTCTGCCTGAGCAGTGCCATGTTGCCTGCGGGACTTGGTGGCTCTTGGCATAGACCATAATGCAGTTTCCAATCTACTTTTAACCTGTCGTCTGTATGTACCAGCGCTTACAGCGACTCATTAGACCATATGGCATTTTTTCATGATTAAAACGTACAATGGCTCTAAGCTACGCTCATTCTAATTAATCTCTGTACCTTGTGACATGAGACATAGAATTTTAACTCTGAAGTAGACGTTTTACATGGTATGGCTGCCAACTGGCTGTGATCCAGCAGTGATCTGGCGAGTTATTTGCTCCTCTGTTCTCTGTTCCAATTTGTGCTAGTTGGCAGTAACACCTGTATCTACAAGTTGTTGACAGGTTTCCATGGGTGAGTCCATGCAGGGTATGGTGGCTGATGCACAGTGACCAGCATTGGGCGAGTTCATTCATTTTTTCAGAGGGGGTGGCCAGTATTGCCCATTTCCGGCCAGTTGGCGAGACGCTACGATGACAGAATCGAGGCAAATACCGTGCAGTGTTTCTCAGACGAGTTTACAGACACTGTTCCCTAAAAGATATATTATTTTTTCGTTACTTATAGCTGTATATGTCAGCACCTGTCACTGATCTCGAGAAGATTCATCGTATGTAGCACACTCATTTGCGATCGCTGGCATCAGCGATCAAGGCAGACTGTATCGTAGAATCAAATTTTCAACACTAAAGTAAATTTTGAACACAAATATCATCTGTTACAGCATAAAGGTTTACATTGACATCGTAGATGAAATGTAGAATCAGATGTGTCGATTCTTAAATGCAAAAATAATTGATTTTCGTCGATTACATCGCTACCTACCGCATATGGAAAACAATGTTTTGGTAAAGCATTTATATTTTTTCACATAGAATTCGAACATGCAACAGAAATGGGAGGTTCCCATTTGAAATTAGAAGTTGACTTCTCCGCATAGGGGAGGGGGGGGGGGGGGGGGGGTAGCTGAGGTGGGCACTTGTAGCATAGCAGATACCCTCTTTACTAATGTTAACTTTTCAGCTAGAACATTTTTTAAATACAATGTGTTGTTTTCAACATATTTAGTTGTCTGGAGTTGAAACAAACATCCTGTACATTTTATTGCTATTAGTGCGTCTTCGTTTGTCATGATAAACATGCTGGTACTGAGATTACTGTATTTTTATGGTATACTGTATCTCAACTTTAAAGCATGGGACATAAGTGACCCACACAATAAATGTCCTAGATCCAATTACTCTTTTTAATCAACATCTGGTATCCAGTGCTCACTCCTGATAACAATGAATTAAAACTGAATCGCAAAGTGACTCGCTCAATATTGCCGCTTTTCAACACGGCAATCTCTAAAACTGTCAAGTACCCAAGTTGACTCTTGTCTACACCTTGGGTATTTCTGTGCTATGCTGCCTGCAGTAAAATATTTGTGGGAACTCGAGATCTCATCCCAGCTCCCAGTAATCTCTTACTGATGGTTCATGGTGACACACTACGATTGTGTAACCACTGACTGTTTTTGAGTCGTTGCCATCCCTCAATTCGCCAGAGCTGCTCGAACAGACGTATGATCTTTTTTGTGTGTAGTCCTTCAAGAAGGATCCATGGCCACTCTGTTCAGCACACTGTTGTCCTGAGTCCACCTCACCACTGCCCTTTACGCAATAATTACAGCAGGACAGCCAGCTGTCTTTGCAATCTGTTGGTATGATGCTGCCACATCCCTCGTGTCAATGGATCAACCTTTGTCATATTCCAAATGACGGTGATAAGCTGCATGTGCACCTGTGCTACAGGAGAAGTGTGATTCTCAACTAGGCCTTTTCATGTCGATTCTGAGAGGTGGTGTGAATGAAATGTTTCTCCCGGCCGCCTGAAAGAAAACCGCGCGATTTCAAAAAAATGGTTCAAATGGCTCTGAGCACTATGCGACTTAACTTCTGAGGTCATCAGTCGCCTAGAACTAAGAACTAATTAAACCTAGCTAACCTAAGGACATCACACACATCCATGCCCGAGGCAGGACGCGCGATTTCGACGCTGAGTGTTGTGGTTCTGACCTCTGTCGGAAAGGTGTCAAAAGAAGGTATGAAACGTAGGCAAGAGGGATTGTAGGTAAGGCGGCGGTGTGCCGACCTTCTCATCGTGTGACACGTCAACGGTGGCGTTGGGCTGATTTGTGGTGAAATTTGGTGCCAATGTGACATCGTTAGCTCACCTTAAAGATCGCATGAACTTATGAGCTGTGGCCTTTTTCCTACGTTTGTCAACACGTTGCTGTTTGAAGCGCCACTGAGCCCGAGGGTGACGCCGCAGGGAGCCACGCTTTTTCACTGTTCTAGAGAGAGGTGGAAGGCAACTTTCAGCCAAATTTCAAAATTTTGCGTCGGAATGGGAGACAATTACTGGGTTTCGGAGGATTATTTCACTTTGCTTCTCCTGCAATTCATCCACGATTACAGAGAGCTGCGCCTCAGGAACCCCGTGGAATTCGTTCTGATTTTCTGCATTCACTCCCACTCTGCACAATATATGGCGGCGCATGCGCCTCAAATCTTAAGAGGCTTCTTGTTGTGCGCTACTGAATCTAACGATGGCTGCAGTCATTACAGTTGAACCGTATGCGACAAAACCCGTGATTATCGTCTGGATAAAAAAAAATAATAATAATTTTTATATCAGGCGTAGCAATCTTGCGCACAACAATTATGTCGCATTTGACAACATAAGTTTTCCTTTACTGTAGCTATAGCACGCTATTAAGCGCTTGCGCATCTTTCTTCTCTCAGCGAGGCGTCGGTGTGTACGGGCGTAGCTAGCAGACGCTGCAGGGGTGCGATAAGCTACTTGAACGGCACTGGCTCTAACGGGTCCACAGTATATTGAGCACAACAATGAGACTATTCATTACGTTTACTGGCAGCGAGGATTATTACTTACAGTCAGCGCTGATGAACCCTTACACGCTTCAAACACCCTAGCGTGCCTCGTAAACTGACAGTTGTGCTTGATTATGTGTACAGCTACAGTATAAATATGTTTTAAAAAGGTTATAAAAAGTGTCGCTGATACTCAGGCTTTCGCAACATATAACCGTTGGCGATTAATTTTATGGGTCGCTAGTACAACTCAAAATGGTTCAAATGGCTCTGAGCACTATGGGACTTAACATCTGAGGTCATCAGTCCCCTAGAACTTAGAACTACTTAAACCTAACTGACCTAAGGACGACACACACATCCATGCCCGGGGCAGGATTCGAACCTGCGACCGTAGTTTCGCTCGGTTCCAGACTGAAGCGCCTAGAACCGCTCGGCCACTCCGGCCGGCTCGCTAGTACAACTGTTGACTGTTATTATGAGACTAATGAAACAGAAGGAACATACTTCAGTGCAACTTTCTGGAAATTTTTAAACAACGGTATGTAGACACTTCTGGACACAGTTGAACGTGAAATAAATCTGCTGCCCATTCATATATGTTCTCAAAAATCATCCACCATCCTATTAACATACATACAGGGTGTTTCAAAAATGACCGGTATATTTGAAACGGCAATAAAAACTAAACGAGCAGCGATAGAAATACACCGTTTGTTGCAATATGCTTGGGACAACAGTACATTTTCAGGCGGACAAACTTTCGAAATTACAGTAGTTACAATTTTCAACAACAGATGGCGCTGCAAGTGATGTGAAAGATATAGAAGACAACGCAGTCTGTGGGTGCACCATTCTGTACGTCGTCTTTCTGCTGTAAGCGTGTGCTGTTCACAACGTGCAAGTGTGCTGTAGACAACATGGTTTATTCCTTAGAACAGAGGATTTTTCTGGTGTTGGAATTCCACCGCCTAGAACACAGTGTTGTTGCAACAAGACGAAGTTTTCAACGGAGGTTTAATGTAACCAAAGGACCGAAAACCGATACAATAAAGGATCTGTTTGAAAAATTTCAACGGACTGGGAACGTGACGGATGAACGTGCTGGAAAGGTAGGGCGACCGCGTACGGCAACCACAGAGGGCAACGCGCAGCTAGTGCAGCAGGTGATCCAACAGCGGCCTCGGGTTTCCGTTCGCCGTGTTGCAGCTGCGGTCCAAATGACGCCAACGTCCACGTATCGTCTCCTGCGCCAGAGTTTACACCTCTATCCATACAAAATTCAAACGCGGCAACCCCTCAGCGCCGCTACCATTGCTGCACGAGAGACATTCGCTAACGATATAGTGCACAGGATTGATGACGGCGATATACATGTGGGCAGCATTTGGTTTACTGACGAAGCTTATTTTTACCTGGACGGCTTCGTCGATAAACAGAACTGGCGCATATGAAGAACCGAAAAGCCCCATGTTGCAGTCCCATCGTCCCTGCATCCTCAAAAAGTACTGGTCTGGGCCGCCATTTCTTCCAAAGGAATCATTGGCCCATTTTTCAGATCCGAAACGATTACTGCATCACGCTATCTGGACATTCTTCGTGAATTTGTGGCGGTACAAACTGCCTTAGACGACACTGCGAACACCTCGTGGTTTATGCAAGATGGTGCCCGGCCACATCGCACGGCCGACGTCTTTAATTTCCTGAATGAATATTTCGATGATCGTGTGATTGCTTTGGGCTATCAGAAACATACAGGAGGCGGCGTGGATTGGCCTCCCTATTCGCCAGACATGAACCCCTGTGACTTCTTTCTGTGGGGACACTTGAAAGACCAGGTGTACCGCCAGAATCCAGAAACAATTGAACAGCTGAAGCAGTACATCTCATCTGCATGTAAAGCCAATCCGCCAGACACGTTGTCAAAGGTTTCGGGTAATTTCATTCAGAGACTACGCCATATTATTGCTACGCATGGTGGGTATGTGGAAAATATCGTACTATAGAGTTTCCCAGACCGCAGCGCCATCTGTTGTTGACAATTGTAACTACTGTAATTTCGAAAGTTTGTCTGCCTGAAAATGTACTGTTGTCCCAAGCATATTGCAACAAACGGTGTATTTCTATCGCTGCTCGTTTAGTTTTTATTGCCGTTTCAAATATACCGGTCATTTTTGAAACACCCTGTACATTCATACATACAAACACTCACTTCTGTCTACAGCTGATACTTAGCTAATAAGAAGAAAGCACTCGTAACGAAGTCCGGGAATATACCGCTCTCCTGCAAAGCTCAGATTATACTCGGACCGACAGCTGAACAACCCCGAAATAGAAAGCTCCGAAATATTTCAAGAGGTTTGGAACATATATCTGAATGGCAGGTTAGACAGTATAGGGGAGTGTTCATTGAAATCGATAAAAATGTTATGTCTATCGAAGTCGAAATTGAGTGTGACTGCGTACCCCGTCTGGCAATAGTAACCAGAGACAACTGTACCGAATATAGACTATAACGTCAAATGATTCACTGCAGATGGTACGAAGAAATGGAGTTGTGAAGTAGTTCTGGAGATACTCTCCGAAAACTGTCTTGAGCAGTTAATTTGACAACTCGCACTCAATAGAAATATTTTAGACTGTTTAGCTACAAGCAGGCCTGACCTTATCGACAATGTCAGTACGGAGACAAGGATTAGCGGTCATGATATGTTAGTGACAGTGCTTAGTAAAGATAATATATTTAAAAAAACAGCTAAGTGAATTTTTATTCTAGAAGGGGCAGATGAGCAGCTGTTAGCATCCTAATCAAAAATGAATGGGTATCATTTAGTTCCAATATTATGGACGTAGAGGAATTACTGGGAAAGTATGAACTGATCGTAAATCGCATTTTGGAGCTGTATGTGCCGAGTAAGTGGATTAAGGACGTAAAAAACCAACCATGGTCTAACAACAAAATTGAAAAACGCTGAGGAAATAGAGTTTGTTGTACTCTTGATTCAAAAATAACGCAGAAATGACTATAGACAAAACAGAAATTCGTGCGCCTATAACAAGATCAATGCGCGAATTTCTAGCGTCATACACTAGCGAAAGATTTTGCCAAGAACATGAGAAAATTCTGGTCCCATGTAAAAACGCGAAGCTGATCGAAGGCTTCTATTCAGTCACTCGTCGACCAGTCTCGTGTCGCAATAGAAGACAAAAAAGGAAGTTTGAAGATTTAAATACCGCGTTTAAAAAATCATTCACCGGGGAGCATCGTACATACATAAAAAATTTTGTCTGTCGCGCAGAGTCCCATATGGAAAACAGAAACAGTCACCCTTAGCGGTGTCGAAACCTAGGTCAGTGCTTCAAACAGTTATTTGCAACCAGTTGGCTGTTTTATTCCTATGTTTGAAAAACATAGAAGTAAGCATTCTCTAGGACTATGAAAAAAGTACGCCGCAGGATCTGTACCGAATTCTAATTCTGCACTCTTCGCTTCTGGCCCCTTAGTTGCCTTGTATTTATCGCTAATCTATCGCCAAGCGCAACGTGCCACGCGACTGAGAAAAAGCACGACTGGCTACCGTAAATTATAAAAAGGGTAGGGGAACAGACCTGCAGAAGTACAGACCAACATTCTTAACGAGGTTTACTTTTTCTAATTTGAGCCTTTCCAATTTCAACTACAATAAATTCCCCTGAGACGAAAAAAGCTTCTGTGCACAAATCAGTAAGGATTTAGAAAGCATGGCTCGTGCGAAACTCATATTATCCTTTCCTCGTACGATATCCTGCGAAGCATGACTGAAGGGTACCAGACAAAAATGGTTCAAATGGCTCTGAGCACTATGGGACTCAACTTCTGAGGTCATCAGTCCCCTAGAACTTAGAACTACTCAAACCTAACTAACCTAAGGACATCACACACATCCATGCCCGAGGCAGGATTCGAACCTGCGACCGTAGCGGTCTCGCAGTTCCAGACTGTAGCGCCTAGAACCGCACGGCCACTCCGGCCGGCAGTACCAGACAGATTTCATATTCCCAATTTCCGGATAATGTTTGACATGGTCCTCCAACGAAGAGTGTTAACGAAGGTCCAAGCACACAGAATACGATCCCAGTTGAGTGACTGCCTCGAAGACATTTTAAGTAATAGAACTCAGTACGTTGTTCTTGATGGCGAGTGTTCATCAGAGACAAGGATATCGTCACGAGAACCCCAGGGCAGTATGATAGGACCACTGCTGTTCTCTATACACATATACAGTCAGAAGGATAGGATGGGCAGCAGTCTTGGAATGTTTGCTGACGATGCTCTAGTGTTGTCGTTGTGTGACTGTAGGAGGATACACGATGGCTTATGACTTCTATCTGAAATGATTAATCACAGCTTGCTCTAAATCTAGAAAAAATGTAAGCTAGTACAGATGCGAAATGAAAAATTCCCGTAATGTTCAAATATAATGTTAGTGGTGTGCCGCTTCACATAGGCACGTCTATTAAATATCTGGGCTTAACGCTGCAAAGCGATATGAAATTGAACGAGTATATGAGGTCGGTTGTGGGGATGGCGAATGGTCGATTTGGCTGTATTGGGAGAATTCTAGGAAAGTGTATCTCATCAATGAAAGAGATCATTTGTAGATAACTTATCCTACGCATTCTTCATTACTTGTCGAGTGTTTAGGATCCCAGCCAAGTCGACTAAAGGAGGATATCGAAGCAATTGAAATAAAACAACCGTTTTGTTTTACATTCCTGTTTTGAAAGTTCCGTAATTCCAATGGTATCTAATAAGTGATTTCGCGTAATATATTAAATCTCATAAAATTTATTATTCCTGTTGTTTACTAGTTCGTCATGCTTGTCCAATATATGTTCGCAATATTCTGCATTTACAAATGAAGCCATAATTAAGAAAATTTAGGTTAGCATTGTTATCTTTCATTATTTTATATAATATGATGTATATCGAATGTGCCGGCCGTTGTGGTCTAGTGGTTCTAGGCGCGCAGTCCGGAACCGCGCGACTGCTACGGTCGCAGGTTCGAATCCTGCCTCGGGCATGGATGTGTGTGATGTCCTTAGGTTAGTTAGGTTTAAGTAGTTCTAAGTTCTAGGGGACTGATGACCACAGCAGTTAAGTCCCATAGTGCTCAGAGCCATTTGAACCATTTTTTTTATATCGTATGTAAAAGTCTTTTCTATTGTATACGCCAGTTTCAGCATAAAATAAGCAAGATTTTGTGGATAGTTACTCATAAAAATGTTAAACTTTTAATTGTTAACTTAATAAATTTGCACTCTAGCTTTGTTGACTTGGTTGTTAACAGACGTATAGATAGGAGGAGCATAAGACTAAAGAATGGACAGCTGCAGACAGTTTTGAGACGCACCCATTGTGTCGCACGTCTGTGCAACAATGTAATTGTTGTAATACAGTATTGTGACTACGTAGTCTGTTATGTGGAGTGGGCTCCCAGTAAGAAGAAATGGTGCAGCTTGTCATAAATAAACCACTATAAAATGACTTGGTACCTGGATTATTTCATGGAGTTCACGTAACTTCATCCAGTTAGCAGATGAAATGGACCGAGGCAACGACTACTTCAGCAGGAGGAAGCAGATTACTCCGAGTTACACCGAACTGAGATACGTATAAGAAATCAACTGAACTATATAAGTGTCACTGCAGATCTAATTACTAAAGTGTAATGTTTTGGAAACTATTCTAGCAGTAAACATTTGCATTTGTCTCAAAGTAAATCTCTGAAAATGGCTCTGAGCACTATGGGACTTAACTACTGAGGTCATCAGTCCCCTAGAACTTAGAACTACTTAAATTAACTAACCTAAGGACTTCACACACATCCATGCCCGAGGCAGGATTCGAACCTGCGACCGTAGCGGTCACGCGGTTCCAAACTGACGCGCTTAGAACCGCACGGCCACACCGGCCGGCAATTAAATCTCTGAGTGGTGGAGGTCAATGTAATCAGTAAGAAACACCCCCATGATCACACTTTTCTTGATGTCTATAGAACACAAGTATAACAACCAATTTTTGAGGTTTCTTGTTTAAATCAAACAATCTCTTTTCGATGTTGACAATTCTCGCCCCAGCAAAATTTCACGATCTTCCCCACGTAACAGTAGTTTCGTTAAACAATTCAGAAGCGTCTTAATTGAAGAACCATTCCACAGCTGCCAACACAGTCTGGGGTAACGAACACAAAGGCAAGATAACACAAATTAGTACTTATACAGGAGCATAAAGATAGTTGAGTTTCCCTAGTTGTGGTGCAAGGCACCCTCCAGCATGAACTGTGTGGTGGCATGCGATGTGTGTTTGTATACGTAGATGTAAGTGTGCAAATGCGGCATTGTCTTTTAAATGCTCGAAAGCTGTAAATCGCAAGAAAGGCTTCAAGTGGACGTTTTCGGGTTTCAGAATACGGTGGTGCAGAACGTGACGTACATCATTTTGCAATAGTACCGCATGATTGGTGATATATGCAGAATGGCAAACATTCTCTTACTTTCCAAGTTCATCACCATATTGTTTCTGAATGTGGAGAAACAGTTAACAATAATAACATCGCTTCTCCTTTGCTTTGGAAAAACACAGGGTGTTGAACCACCGTTATAAACGGCCAATGGCCTTGCTGCGGTGGTAACTCTGGTGCCGTCGGACCACCGAAGTTGGGCGCTGATGGGCTTTGCTAGCTCTAGAATGGGTGACAGTCCTCGTCTGCCCAAAGGTTGTTGGAAAGCTGGGTGCACTCAGCCCTTGCGAGGCCAACTGGGGAGCTTTTTGATAAGCACGAAAGCTGGCAACGGCCGGGAGAGCGGTGTGCTGACCACATGAGCATCCATATCCGCATTCAGTGACGCCTGTCGGCAAGGGTCGGTTCATGCCGTTGGGCCTTCTGAGACCAGGTCGGACAGAGAGAGTATATTTGGTATGGAACAAGGCAAATGCTGGTGATAACACGCAAAGATTTCAATATGTGCTCACAATGGTATTAAGCACATTTTAAACTTGTTGTTATCTACTTCACTCATTGCTGTTGGACTTTAATCAAACCAATACCAAAATGAGAGCATGTACCGGAATGAGAGCACAAGCATTAACAAGTTGCTTCCCGAGGTGTGCAAGGTTTCTGGTCTTCACTACACCCACAATTATCTTCACATAGCTCTACAGACAGAAATCTAATGGGCTTAAATCAAAGGAACGTGGCAACTAATTCAGCAGACCTCTACGACATAGCCATCTCTGGAGGTACTTGGTATCCAGGTATGCAAGAGAGCAGTAAGTCTTCGTTGAGCAACTCCAGGAAACTGGCTGTTATTTTGAAAGTTTACCGTCTTACCTCCTTGCCTAGGGACGCCAGATGAAAGTTGATGTCGTCAAGCCCTGAATCAAAATTGCGCAACGGATAACTGGGGAGAGGAGCTTGAGAGCGCTACTTAGAGAGCGTGCCCTTTCTGTACGGTACTAGCCAAGGGGCTAGAGGGCTCACACGCTGATGTGTGGGTCCCTTCATTCTATAGCTTTTATTTTAAATAAATTCCTTTAACTTGACTTCTTTATGGTTTTTAAGGTATGGTAAAGATTGATGACAGTTGATTTCCTATTTATTTTAAGCATTATCACTCGACTTTACAGCGATAGCAACAATTGTTTCAGTTTACAGATATTACAATTTTACAACTTATAGCTCGGGTGTATTATATACTAATCTGCCCGCACATTTCTACGGGTAAGACGGAATTGCGTTGGCCAAATGAATACCACCAAAGTCTCCCAATATTTTACATAGGACATTCACTATGTGAGGAGGATAACGGGCAAACTGGGGACCAGATACTTTAATACAGGGGGTCAAATTTCCGGAATTAAACGAGCACATTCATTGCCTTACACAATCCGAAGCTGTAAATAAAAGAATTAGTACAAATATTCAAATACCTCTCTTCCATGCTTGAACATTGAGACAGACGCACTGAGGGCACGTCTGCTCACTTACCCGTCTTCTGTAACACTCCAAGAATATGGCGGGCACCCGGAGGTCTTCCTGGGCCCCAGTGGAGGGGGTGGTCGAACCACTTGGCCGTGACCAACCTCTCCACCCCAAATCTTGTGACACTGGAAAGTCTTTGACTTTTACCTGCCTGTGCTGTCTCTCTGATCCCCCACCCAGGAGTAAGGTTGGCACTACTATACTACAGAACTACTTCCCAACAAAGATTTGGCCACGCTTTACGGAAAGGTGTGAGGAGAATCAGGAAAGTTCATGTGCAGATTCACATCCATGTACAAGAAATGCATAATACACGACACATATAAATACGTATTATGAAGCCTGACACATTTCTTTCCACCCGTCCACATGGGTTGTGTTGCACCCGCGGCCGGCCGCGTCGTGTAATAAAATTGGCTGCGGAGCCGCCTCTGTTTCTATTTCCCGGTGCGAGCGAGCAGCGAAACCTGCTGCTTATAGAGCGGAAACTACTGTACCGTTTCAATTTCTGTATCCAGAATGAAGATGGACCCGACAGTTTGAAAACCCCATATCGCACACAAAATCCTCACTTTCGATGTGCCACCTATCTTCGACCGATCTGTCCAGTTAAGGATGACATATAATCAGTATCTGTGATTCAGTTTATTTACCTCTAGGTTCGCATAGAAACTAGCCTCGGGTGTAAACAGTTAGTAACAGAGTAAACGACGATTTTCTACCAGATTGCGTGTCTCTCATTCTGCAAACTAAACCCAACGACCTTGATCATCCTTTGTGAGATGTTTTAATATTTGCGCTTTGTAATGGTGCCTCTTAGGTGTGGCCAAAATTCTCATCAGTGGCGTACAGCTGACTAGATTCCGATGCGACGAGTACTGTTCTCTGGATGCCGGAGTAGCTGCTGACGTTGCTTAATCCACTGACGTTTTCGATTCTACAGATTTCGGTTTATCTACGAAGGAGACAGTTTCACGGAATTTTGCGAGATTCACGACTGCACTGTGAATAATGAGTGGTCTGTACGGAGGACGACGGCTAAAATCTTCTGTGATGACACGTGTGCTCCTCAGGACGATCTCAAATGGGTTCGTCTTGTGTTAACGCTATCAGTTCTCACATCACCTGTAATACATACATGTCACAACTATAGAATGAATAAAGCAATGCTCAAATTTGTTGTGTAATTCTCTGCTTGTTTCATACGTTAGATTGCCCAGTTTCCCTTACAAATTTAAAAGATGCATGCAAGATGGTGGATTCCAAAATGCTAACTTAGCCTCCTATATCTTCTCCCTCTCCTGTATCATACCACATGAATTTAAATTTCTGTTTATCTATCTATTTTTATTTTAGAAGGATGGTTCCTCACCTATAGATCAATCTGTATACTGCGTATTATAAATCTACCATTCTGTTGCACTATCACAAACTACCAGTCGTAGGCTGCCCATCTAACGTCTTCCGGCGGCAACAAAAATTTGTTTTACAGTGTTTGTTATAATTACTGACAGAATTTAAAAAATTTAAAATGCTGCAATAATCCACTCATTAAAAGGTATAATCTTATGTTAAAGATTTAACACATCAGGACAAATACTACAGTTAGAAACTGTGTGTTCGATTTGAGGCAGTGTAACTCACTGCGCGCAAATACCCAGACTATATTCTTACAGTATTTTGGAGTCAGAGCATTTAGTGGTGACCCGCAAAAAACTTTACTCATAATTACAAATATTTATAAAACTTTTTTTCTCGCTATTACTCACCACAAATAGACGTAAGGAAAAAAAATATCGCTTACTAAATTTTGCTGTTTATGCTGAAAAACTTCAGCATCGGACAATACGTTTTAATTTATCACTTCTTCACTATTAACTCTGTTCGCAACACATTCTGCAGACAGTATCCACATAGGTCACTGTATGTACCTGAAAAACTATAACTGTACGACACATAGTTCAGGAATAAGACGTCATAACCATTGAGATACGTGAAAATCTAGCGTTTGCTTAAAACGGAACGTAAATTACCCAGACTATAGTAACCCAGTGTTTGAATGAGAGTACGTCGTGAGTTCCAAGAAACTTTAAACTTAATATACAACCTTTTCTAAACTATTTGTCGTGTACATGCTTAAGTTCATGTGCAACACATTAAATTACTTGTGAAGTAGTCACAAGTTTGAAACTTTTACACAAGTGGGTTGCATTCTTTAAAGAATTGGAATTCACTGGCGAATAACAATCTTTCCTCGTATTCACTGTTGGGAATAATATTCTTTTCTTGTATTCACTGTTGGGAATATACTAAGTTATGATGTCCCCCACAATATGACATTTTATAACTGAAGGACTTTTCTAATGTTTGCGGCAGTTTCTGGGATCTACAACAACATCTATACTCTGCGATCCAATGTGAAGTGTATGACGGAGTGCGGGTCAAACTGTACCGGATATTACGGCTTTTACCAGCTCCATTCACATATGGAGCTAGGGAAGAATGATTCTTTAAATGCCCCTGTGCGTACTGTAATTTTTCTAGTCTTTTCCTTACGATTCCTCTGAGAGCAAAATAGAGGGGGTTATAGTATATTTCTAGAGTCATCGTTTAAAACCGGTTCTTGAAACTTTGTTAGCAGACTTTTTCGGGATGGTTTCCGTCAATCTCCTAGAGTCTACCAGTTCAGTTCTTGCAACATCTCTGTGAAATATCCATCGGGTCAGATAAATCTGTGCCCATTCGTGCTGATCTTCTCTGTACATCTTCAATATCCCCTGCTAGACCATTTTGGTACGGTTCCACTGATTTGAGAAATACTCTAGGATGGGTCACAAGAATGGTTTGTAAGTGGTCTCCTTTGTCTCTATCAATCAACCGAAGTCTTGCCAACTGCGTTACACAAGACTCAGACTATGTGATCGTTGTATTTGATGTTCCTATTCAGCGTTCCTCGCACGTATTTCTATGAGTTTACAGACTCCAAATGTGACGCACTGATATTATATTCATAGGGTACTACATTTGTTCGTTTTGCGAAGCGCACAATTTCACATTTATGAACAGTTAAAGAGAGTTGCCAATCCCTGCACCTCTGTGAAATCTTATAAAGGTCATGGTAAATATTTGTGCAGCTTCGTTCAGACTGTGCTCCGTTGTAGATAACCGCACAATCTGCGAGAAGTCTAAAGTTACCATTAACATTTTCGCAAGGTCATAAATATACAACACGAATAGCAAGTGACACAACAAATTTCCCTGGGGTACATTTACATCTGTCGATGAATCTCCATCCAAGGTAACGTGCTGAGTCCTCCCTACCGATAAATCCTCAATTCAGTCACATACTCCGTCTGATAGTTCATACGATCGTTCTTTCGATATAAGCGTAGGTACGGAGCTGAGTCAAATGCTTTTCGGAAGTCGAAAAATACAGCATCTATCTGACTGCCTTGATCCATGTCATGTGAGAAAAGTGCGAGTTGGATTTCACATGATCGATATTTTCGAAATCCATGCTTGTTGGCATGTACGAGATCGTTCCGTTGGAGGTACCTCACTATGTTTGAACCCAGAGTATGTTCTAAGAAACTACATCAAATCGATGTCAACGATACTGGACGGTAGTTTGTGTACCAGTTCTGTTATCCTTCTTGTAGACAGTCGTGACCTATTCTTTCTCCAGCTACTGGGCCCGTTTTAGGTATAGAATCTAATAAGGATTCCATCGGACCTTGGCGCTTTGTTCAGTTTTAATGATTTCAGCTATTTCTCAACGACACTGTCACATGTATTTCACACATCTTTTCAGTGGTACGAGAATTAAATTGGGGCATTACTCCTCAATTTTACATTCTAAAGGCACATTTTAAAACAGAATAAAGCATATCTGTTTTTGCTTTGCTATTCTCAGTTTCAGTTCTTGTCTTATCCGCTTGGAACTGGACACCAACTTTGGTGCCACTAACAGCCTTTATACAGAACCAGAATTTCTTTGGGTTTTGTGAGAGTCCTTTCGACTGTATTCCGCTACGGTAGTCATTGAAGGCTTCATGCAATGCTCTCTTTGTTACCAAACGAGTATCATTCAGCATATCTCTATATATAGCCCTAAGCTTTATTTTATACCAATTATGCAGTAATATCTGTTTCTTCAGATTTTTTTTACAGTGACTATATACCATCTAAGATCTCTCCCATCATGAACTGTTCTACTGGGTACATATCTATGTAGTGCATGGTCCACACTTCTTTTGAACTTGAGCCTTATTTTACCATCCTAAGATAAGTTTCAAGCTCATCATTGAGATTGACACTACTGATTCTCTGTCTAGTTTTCTGAACATAGAAATCTTTTTTGTTTTTGTTTTTGTTTTAGTTGCCTTTTGTACTTTGGTATTCATCGTTGTGATAACTACCTCATGATCACTGATAATAGTATCGATATGGACTTCCTGAAAGCGGTTTGATCGTTGCTATTGGATCTAATGAACCTCCGCTTACGATGGAAATGCATTAGGTCTAATAGCAGCAAACAGACCTGACCTCTTTCAGGAAGTCCACATCGAAACTATTCTGAAATATCTGTTATAGGGCAGTTTTCAGAAAAGGCATTTAGTAACGTTTCGCAGGATGTCTTGTCACGCCCACCAGTAACAAAACTGTAATGTCGCAATTGATTGTTGGATGATTAAAGTCTCTGCTAATGATAACAGTATAACTAGATAACACCAGGTGGTGAGTCTGCTGTTCGACAGAAGGACTCTGTCATAATTTATGCCCACCCTAGATACTGAGTCTTGTCCAAAAACTCTCTCACGTAGGTCAAAAGCTTTATCCACTAGAAGTCTTATAGGCCACAAACTTCTGACATGCTGCAAGCAATAAATTTTAGACGATTAAACTTAGCGTGACATTTCTTCTCTCTTAATTTTTAACTAAAACCCCTTTTTCCCTACAGTTCTCAATCTGTTTGCCCTTTCCTGTAGAACAGTTTTATCAGTTTTATGTGTGTTTATTTCACAGTGGTTTTCAGACGATTCTAAATTGCTAAGTGTTCTACTGTTTATAATGTATATATGTCCCCTAAAGATTCGTCTAATTCTTCGTATTTGTATAACCAGCAGTTTATGTATTATTTATACTGGCAGATAATTTCTTAGAAATTTCAATTTACTTGTTTTATCATATTTTTGTCCTCTTGTCACGTGGCGATGTAAATTCGTGCGTTTCCGTGGCGGCTGCCGCACTTGGGGGCGCTGATTGGCAAGTAGCCTCCAGGTTGTCGAAGCAGCTCTTTCTATGGCGAACATTCGATACACGGCTGGTGCGGGGAGCTCTCTGACGGACTGGTAACCTGGTGCAAGTGAGACCGTCCTGGTTATCGCGAAAGTAGAGTCGTGCGGCTGGGGCATAATGGGGCAAGGTGTTAATGGTCAGTGTCCATAGCCACATCATTGACCTGAAGTTCTTGCTTCCTGGTTTCCGTGATTTGCTTGAATTGTCATATTGATATGCAAAAGTAAGACACCCGATTATTGGATGAAGACGATTCATTTAGGTTGCGTTTAGTGGTTTTGTGTATTACCATGGGTCTACTAGTGTTTTAGTTTAGCGTCGTTGCAGTGGTTCTAGGCGCTTCAGTCCGGAACCGCGCGATTGCTACGGTCGCAGGTTCGAATCCTGCCTCGGGCATGGGTGTGCTGAAAGGTGGCTACACTGAGTCACAGCGCCAGAGATTGCGCCAGAGAGTATTATTCAGCCGCCTCCACAGGCAGTAGTTGTTCAGAAGCGGTGGTAGTGAGTTCTTGTCGAGAAGCGGTGGTAGAGAGTTCTTGTGGAGATGTTGCAGTAGCGTGTCATTGTTGAGAAGTTCCCATGGAAAGTGTTTGTTCAGATGTTGTCATATTGTTTTGATGGGCTAGACACCAGATGTTGTTGGATTAGGGATGCTGTAATGTGCTTTTCGTCAATATATATGAAGGTAAAAAAAATCCTTTTTTTAAATTATTTCAATGTCTTAAACAATAATGCCTCTTGGTCACAGGTTCAGTCAACAAAGCATCTGACTCGTGTTCTTGTGTTAGACTGTATTTCTGGTTTCTATGTGCAATTATAGTATTTCAGTTTTATTTAATTAATTCAGTGTAAATCGTATTTAAAATATCTTGTCTTATTGAGGAAGAACCGTGCCAGATGAGTACGTTGAATCACACTCCCACACACAGAACAGTTACACTTGTGCTTTATTGTTTCGTAGGTTTTATAGTTGCTGGGGACTTAATTAATTAATTAATTATGTTAACGGAAGTTTCGTTTCATTTCTTGTTGTTATTCTATGCAGTCAGATTGCGTACTAATACCAGACAGGGCCAACCGGTTACGAGACTGCGTAACCGGACAGACAGATTAAAATTATTTGCATAATCAAAAAATTTAATTAAGCCCCCATGCAGTGTGTGATGTCCTTAGGTTAGTTACGTTTAAGTGGTTCTAAGCTACAGGGGACTGATGACCTCAGCAGTTAAGTCCCACAATGCTCACAGCCATTTGAACCATTTCAACACGCTCTGATCGACGAAACTGTGTGTGGTGTGCAGTTTGGATTTTGTCCGGTGTTGCTGCTCCTTGCCGGCCGCGGTGGTCTAGCGGTTCTGGCGCTGCAGTCCGGAACCGCGGGACTGCTACGGTCGCAGGTTCGAATCCTGCCTCGGGCATGGGTGTGTGTGGTGTCCTTAGGTTAGTTAGGTTTAAGTAGTTCTAAGTTCTAGGGGACTTATGACCTAAGATGTTGAGTCCGATAGTGCTCAGAGCCATTTGAACCATTTTTGCTGCTCCTTGCCTTCGCTGTTACGGTGAGTGTTCACTATTGGTTAGAGATAAATCTTATAGTGAAAAACAGGTGCTATCGCATGTGCAGAAACTAGGACGAGAATTCCGGGTAAGCCCCTGGACTTTTTGTGGTGGATTATGTGCACTATTAACAGGCCCAGATGAAGGTCAGTGTTGCCTGCGTCCGATGTCACGTGGAAGTACGAAAGTGTGGCCCACGTCACTTGTTCCAGCGTTGTCGTATAGGACTGCGGCTATTGTTTGTCTGAATCGAGGTTAATAACAAACCGCGGGTCGTTACTTCTCGCCCCTTCTCTGCTTACTGCTACAGTGTCCTACAGTTGACATTTTACTGCCCTGTGATTACAGATTTATGCATGTATGTTGACTGTACAAGATTGTATTCGGGATTATTTTTCAGCCTTGATTTACGGCGTCACACACGAGATAAAGTGGAGAACTGCGCCGTTAGCGACAATTGCAATGCGCATTGCAGATTAGATTGACACCTCGTGTCGCAGCGGACATATTAGAAAAAATCCACCTTTTCAAGCCTGGTATACTCAGTCCAATTGACAACGAACAATGAATGGCAAGCCGCACTGCATATGATGGAACTTGTCGAAAGATCAGTTACAATTTGTTAGACGATCCACTTTTGTAATATCCTGTCCAAAAGTGAACTGTGGCTATTTCCACCAACTACGTAACAAATGGCTGATCTCCGGAGGAAGGGTGCCGCTGACAAACACAGTACCAATCTGAACCTTGACACAATACTAATTTCGGACTGGATGGCCGATGTCGTTGAAAAAGTTTTAGGATAACGCATCTGACTTTAATTAACAAGAAGAATACCAGAGTTCCTACGATATCCAACACCTATGAGATTAGTTTGGCATTAAAAAAAAGATCTAACACTGCTGAGCTTTAGTTTACTATCATGAAATATTATGTATTTGTATGCCGTTCTTTTCTGATGAAGCAACGATATTATTATTACGCCTTATTTACATTCGGTTGCGAACAACGACTGTATTATCGCAACCTGAGAATTCATCATTTTTATTCCTGTGTTCCAAGACTATTGCGAATCTATTATTTTGTAATGTTGCCTTTCTTTAAGTATTTGTACTATCTTTTGCTTTCCAAAGATTTCTTCTTTTGCCCAAATCCGACTCAGTACAGTTATTATTGCATACTTCTCAAAAAACGTATAGCTAAATTTTTTGGTTTTCCTACGTTTACGTTATATTATATTCTTGGCCCTTGCTAAGTTGAATAAACGGTATTAACTTTAATGTAATTAACTTTCCCCAAAGCAACTCTGAAAAAATCACCTTTCCTCTCTGTTTGTTTCTTTATTTTAGTCTCTTTATCCCGTTCTTTCTCTTTGTTAAAAGAATGAAACCTTTCTGTAGTTCTTTCTCTGTACTACAAACGACGCACGCAGAACATAGTCTTAACTTTCACACAATTAAACAATTTTATTTTTATCTTGGAAACCTCAATGGTCACAGTTTATAGCGGTTGGTTCAAGTGCTGTTTGTAAGCTATCCCCCTTCTAATTGGAAAACAAATTAAAAAAAAACACAAATAAAAAACCTAAGTGTCACCGCCACTTTTCATTCTATTTTAAGATTTTAGCAAAATTCAGGCCTCTTCAGACGTTGACATTCGCGTACCCACTACTGCTTGAAGTTACTAAACCACTTACAGCACTTGAGTCATAAAACATACCGTTCGTCCCTCCTTTAAATGGTTCTTGATCGGTTCGTTTTCTGTCTTGACTCTATCATTAATATAGGAAGATAGTCTGTTTCCAAAGACATCGCGATATGTGGTATAGTATATTAACGTACAGTGACGTCAAGTTGCGCCGTCCGGACCTCAGTAGGTGGTCGTGGGGTTCTCAAGCGTTGTTCAAATACATTAGAACACACAATAATAATAATCATAATTGGCCGGTACTCACTCGGTACTCCTTTACACCCACTATTATATCAATTGTGTCATCCTCTATGGTGCACGCGATAAATACTCCAAACTATCGAAAGTATTGGATAGTTAACGGATGAGTTCTACAACATTCACATAAATCCCTAACCAAAGAAAAGAAACCTCCACAATATCGAATAGCCGGTACGACCAACTACTCTTCAAAATTCATCAACAGATCTACCGTATAATCGCGTACGGTATTTCCGTACTCATTATACACAGTGTGTAGCGTTACACGGATGCCCTCCTAGCTATCTTCCGAATCTAAACTACCACGGTTG
The DNA here is from genome assembly GCF_023864275.1 of Schistocerca cancellata. Classification (NCBI taxonomy): domain Eukaryota; kingdom Metazoa; phylum Arthropoda; class Insecta; order Orthoptera; family Acrididae; genus Schistocerca; species Schistocerca cancellata. Next base: position 265,885,016 of record NC_064626.1, on the reverse strand, counting down.
TATAGCAATCATGTTGAGCTGCCACGCAGATACGAACACTTCTCAGTACTAATCCAATCGATTAAACTCCCGACCTCAAGACTGTCTGCCGAATCCTGAACAAATTAATTTCAATTAACTTGTCGGAGTATATCATTACTGATGACGATCGATAAATCAGAACCAAAGGATGACACGTCAGTGTCCTTTTGTACACCACTGCGACCGGCCGTTACCCGTCTGCGTCATAACAGCAACTCCTGACTCTTCCTTCATAGATGAACGAACCAAGAACCATTTTTCGAACAACCTTAGAACGGTGATTGTCCCTTGAACATGTTAAGTTCATTCTTAGTGGCCTTCGGTAACGTTTCTGGCGGCCAACTGCAGTAGTTGTAGCGTCGCTGCCTCGTGCTGCTACCCACTCGCTCTGGAGATGGAGCATCTCTGACAGCGACCTGGTTTTCGTCAGTTTTTTCTCTCGGTCGTTTGACACTATAACGTGTCAATGGAATACACATTAAAAACATAGCTTTTACAAAGTTTAAACATCCATTTTGATGTAGAGACTAAGTTGAATCGACTTTATTACGTAATGCGAAACGAAAAAATTGTAACAATTTTTTTTGGCACATTATACAGTGCATGCGAAAGTAATACACGCCTTATATATCTTGGTGTAATATAATAGGAAGTGTACTGGTTGTTTGCCACATTCAGTGTGAGCGAAGAGCTCATGAACTGGTGATTTGTGATAAGGCACAATCAGCATGACCTTTTGTTATTGCTTAATTCAAATTAAACGTATAAGAAACTTCCTTGCACCCAAAGTGGCTGGCCCCTTATTCTAAGTTAGATGTGGTGCACCACTCTCCCTTAGCCTTTTTTATTGATTAATTATCTAGTTTAAGCGATATGCGTGCAAATCTAGCGCTGTGAGGCCGGCCTATTTCAGAATATGTGTACCTTAAGGCACGCTAAGCTATAAAAGTTCTTCCACGAGACGAATAACTAATTAGATTGATGTTTTTGCATGTAGAAAGCATAATGCAAAACGCTGTACCGCTAATGTGGTGGGTTGGGCGCATGTAGTTCTGTCTTGTACTATCCTGTGATGATTGGTGACCTGAGGCTCATTAACAGTTAAACGTAGCATAACTCGTTGACGAGAATAAACTGAATAAAACTGGAATTTACTCGTTTTTGAATATTTTAAGGTGGAAACCTGTTAAAAAAGTGTTCTTACTGATAATTTAAATTGAGTTTTTACTGTCACATGATTAAAGTTAAGTTGTCAAGTCATGGTAGAGTTTGGAGGCAGTTTTAAATTTTAATTAAATGAAAATACACTCCTGGAAATGGAAAAAAGAACACATTGACACCGGTGTGTCAGACCCACCATACTTGCTCCGGACACTGCGAGAGGGCTGTACAAGCAATGATCACACGCACGGCACAGCGGACACACCAGGAACCGCGGTGTTGGCCGTCGAATGGCGCTAGCTGCGCAGCATTTGTGCACCGCCGCCGTCAGTGTCAGCCAGTTTGCCGTGGCATACGGAGCTCCATCGCAGTCTTTAACACTGGTAGCATGCCGCGACAGCGTGGACGTGAACCGTATGTGCAGTTGACGGACTTTGAGCGAGGGCGTATAGTGGGCATGCGGGAGGCCGGGTGGACGTACAGCCGAATTGCTCAACACGTGGGGCGTGAGGTCTCCACAGTACATCGATGTTGTCGCCAGTGGTCGGCGGAAGGTGCACGTGCCCGTCGACCTGGGACCGGACCGCAGCGACGCACGGATGCACGCCAAGACCGTAGGATCCTACGCAGTGCCGTAGGGGACCGCACCGCCACTTCCCAGCAAATTAGGGACACTGTTGCTCCTGGGGTATCGGCGAGGACCATTCGCAACCGTCTCCATGAAGCTGGGCTACGGTCCCGCACACCGTTAGGCCGTCTTCCGCTCACGCCCCAACATCGTGCAGCCCGCCTCCAGTGGTGTCGCGACAGGCGTGAATGGAGGGACGAATGGAGACGTGTCGTCTTCAGCGATGAGAGTCGCTTCTGCCTTGGTGCCATTGATGGTCGTATGCGTGTTTGGCGCCGTGCAGGTGAGCGCCACAATCAGGACTGCATACGACCGAGGCACACAGGACCAACACCCGGCATCATGGTGTGGGGAGCGATCTCCTACACTGGCCGTACACCACTGGTGATCGTCGAGGGGACACTCAATAGTGCACGGTACATCCAAACCATCATCGAACCCATCGTTCTACCATTCCTAGACCGGCAAGGGAACTTGTTGTTCCAACAGGACAATGCACGTCCGCATGTATCCCGTGCCACCCAACGTGCTCTAGAAGGTGTAAGTCAACTACCCTGGCCAGCAAGATCTCCGGATCTGTCCCCCATTGAGCATGTTTGGGACTGGATGAAGCGTCGTCTCACGCGGTCTGCACGTCCAGCACGAACGCTGGTCCAACTGAGGCTCCAGGTGGAAATGGCATGGCAAGCCGTTCCACAGGACTACATCCAGCATCTCTACGATCGTCTCCATGGGAGAATAGCAGCCTGCATTGCTGCGAAAGGTGGATATACACTGTACTAGTGCCGACATTGTGCATGCTCTGTTGCCTGTGTCTATGTGCCTGTGGTTCTGTCAGTGTGATCATGTGATGTATCTGACCCCAGGAATGTGTCAATAAAGTTTCCCCTTCCTGGGACAATGAATTCACGGTGTTCTTATTTCAATTTCCAGGAGTGTATGTCAATTTTAGAGCTCTTTTTTTAAAAAAAAAAGAGTATAGTGCATTTATGGACGTTCAGAATTTAAATCTTTTCAAAACTGATACAAAGCTTCTAATTTTATTGTGTTGTCTGTCGTACTTGAAGAGGGATAACGTTGCAAGTGGGCCCTGGTTCTTATACTGATCTATTACAGGTAGGCGTTTGTAGTTCACTCTGGGGATCCGCGGTGCCTGACGTCGCCTGCCGAGCTGCTGGTCCCGCAACTGTAACCTCCTACGTTACTGTCGCAATGAATTTTTTTAATAAAAACTGTTCAGCTCAGCCTAGTCAGATGCTAAGATACCTGCCCTCCACTCGCAACCACTAAAAGTTTGGTTCACCCTCTTTCTTCGTGTTTTTTATATGCTTCGTTTAAACTTATTCTGCTATTTCATTAGCAGACTACCATCTGTGTTACTAAGTGGCTAAAAACATCGTGGTCCAGTTGCAGCTTGCCTTTCTAACGGTTTCCAGGAATAACCAAAATTTGATTTCCAGTATGTCACATAATAATTGCTGTCGTAATTTTAGTCATTAAGAGGTGCAGGGTGCGGCACACAAAACCAGCCCGTCGTACTCAGCGATAATGTTCCAGTGAGTGTGCTTGCATCAATAATAATCGAAGATGAGAAACGCCGTCCAAACAGACGCGCACGAACTAACCATTTCCTGTAATATACCGATACTGCGCCCAACTTTGTTATGGTTTAAGGCAGGTGCAGCCATAGCAAGCGAATCCAATGTACAAAAAGGCTTCGTTAGTGTGTGTGAACTAGTGAAACTAGTTACAAAAAGCCCTCATTAGAGTGAGTGGGTGATAATGCCGTATTCGTTACCCGAGCTTGTTGCCACTATTGAAACATTCATTCCCATTGGATTTTTTGTGAAAACAAAGAATTTGTTTCAGGAGAAATTTCCAGGACGTTCTGTGTCAGCTAAAAGCACCATACAAGAATTTATTGAAAAATGGCGGCATTCAGGATCGGTTCAAAATGCTCACAGGAACAGACCACCACCTACCTGCACACATGAATTAAAGAGGCAGGTGCAGAAGATATGACAAGATGTAAGTCAGCCAGGAGATTGAGTCAACAGGTTCATGCGAGTCCGAGAAGTTGCAGACGTGTTTTAAGAGGTCTGAAGTTAAAACCGTGCTGTGCAAGATCTGATGGAGCCTGACCTGGAGAAAACAGCTTATTTCTGTTCATGGCCGATTAGAAATGTTGCCAGCTGTGTCTTGGACACACTAAGGCTCTTAGTGAGTTATGAGGCGTGGCAACACCTGTCTAAGTACATAAATTCCTAAAACAAACCGGTATTGGTGGGCATAAAATCCACACGCGATCGACCGGGTACCCTTGCATGACGAGAAGATTACTTTTTGGTGTGACATCTCTGCCATACGCGGTATGGGGTCCATATTCTTTGAGAGGACAGTGAACAGTGAGGTGTATTTGGGAATCCTTCGGGAGTTTTATTCAAACTTGACAGAAGACAATTGTCACTATGTTACTTTCAGCAGGACGGTGCAACATGCCACACATTCGCTGCGTCATTGTCCCGTGTGCATGAGATGTTTACACCAGCGAAGGTTTGTGACCTCCTCGGGCACCAGACTTGTCCACTTGTGTGTCTTTTACTTATGGCGACTGTTAAAGGGAAGAGTATACGAAACAAATCCTCACACAATTGAAGAACTCAAGACCAGGTTCCAGGATGTCATCAATAGCAACACAGTCGGCCGATGTGGCCGAGCGTTTCTAGGCACTTCAGTCCAGAACCGCGCGACCGCTACAGTCGCAGGTTCGAATTCTGCCTCGGGCATAGATGTGTGTGATGTTCTTAGGTTAGTTAGGTTTAAGTAGTTCTAAGTTCTAGGGGACTGATGACCTCAGATGTTAAGGCCCATAGTGCTCAGAGCCATTTGAACCAATAGCATCACAACACAAGAACTGATAAGTCGAAGGATACTTTCAGCACCTACTGTGAAGGTGAGTAATCATATTCAATACATTGCATTTCATTTAGGCGCCGGTTTTAAATGCCGCTCCCTGTTTGATACTACAGAGTAGCACTTGCAACCTACGTCGTCTATTATTTGCTGGATGTATTCCAATCACTGTATTAAAATTAGAAACTGTATATACTTCTTGAGGCAGAGTAACTCGACTACACTATCTGATCGAAAGTATCCGGACGCTACTATACAATGCGAAACTGACCGCTAGATGTTAAGAGAAGCGTACCCGCCAGTATTGTAAGAGGCGGAGGAGTATTGTATTGTCAATTGCGAAGCAGTGGCAGCAGGTATAGGTCGTGCAGGAGAGCTCGGAGGTTTCGAATGTGGACGAGTCACTGGGTCGACGTTTTTGCGTGTAGAAAGCATACTGCATAACGCTGCACCGCACCTGAGTGAGAAATCCAACAAACGTTTCAACACTTCTAAGGCAACGGGTCGACCTCTGCTGACCTGGTTGTGTAATGTAAATGCGAAGGTACAATCATAGCTAAAGAAAGACAGGCAAACGTCATGCACTGGCGGATAGGGAGCATTGCGGAGAGTGGCTGTAAACGCATGCAATCAGTGGTGGGTATCCCTCGTAATTTCCGTAGCACTAGCAGCGTTGCAGCAAGCACTATGACTGTGCATGTGGATTTAAAAAGACGGGTAGAATGGTCGAGCAGGTCGTTACAAGCCACACATTTCTGAGATGTACGTCACACGACGGATGAGGTGGTGCAAAGGGTGACCCCTCTGAACAGTGGCTGACGGCAAACGGATGATTTCGGGTTATGAATTACTTATACCCTGTGGACATTCAATCAAAGAGTTACGTTTTGACGAACGCCTGAATAATAGTACCTGCCGTCGAGGTTTGTGCCAACAGTGAGGTACAAAGGAGATGGTGTTACGATATGAGGGGTGTTTTTCGTTGATTGCCTTTGGAATTAGTTAAAGTATCGACCTCGCTTCTGGCCCCAGGTTCTAACTTCACTACCTTCTCTGGTTTCTCTACTCTTGAAGTACAATTGGCTTCCATTTCTTCACAGACACCTCACTGAAAGTGTTCCCAGCAGACATGTTTAGCGGCAAAGGATGGACACACCACATACTAACGTTCACTATTAGGTGTCCAGATACTTTTACCTGATAGTGTATACTGCCCACGACATGAGAATGACAGCAATTAGCCACTTTAAAAAACTTTACACATAATTTCAAACTTTTTCGAAACTTTTTCTCCTTGACACCTACCAAAAACAAATCAAAGGGGAAAAATTAGTCACGTGTTACACTTTCGTTGTTAATGCAGTGAAGCTTCAGCCTCAGGCATGATGTTTTACTTCTTCAGTATTAACTATAGTTGAAGCACATTTTGCAGACCGCATCCGCGAATACCACTGAATGTATCTACAAAATTTTATCAACGTACGACTCGTACTTCAGGAGATAGGGATGAGTAATGTGAAACTAATAGAACTAATATGATTACGATTTTGGGTCTTCAATCACAAGGGCTGCTTGACGTCAGATATTTAACACACCAACTCATTTTTAAAGCAGAGTCTTGAATTTGTTTATACATGGGAGTTCGATCCTTCGAAGAATTGCCGGCGAGGCGAAGATTTGTTACAGTACCTCATTGTTTTGCAGTACATCTGTCGTATACACGAGTACTATATTCTCCCTATTGTTCACCAGCATACAGTCACCTGGGACGATAATAGTGTTGTTATAAGGTGGTTGCTTTGTATGCCAGAAGGACTTGTTCATCAGATAATGCTGTGGAACGGAGGGTTTATTAATTGTTCTACAGGTAGTGATGGAAGAATTGATTGAGAGGCAAACGTGTGTGTGTGTGTGTGTGTGTGTGTTTGTTTCAAACCTTTTTATAATTTTCAAGAAGAATATTTTCTTTCTCCATTAAGAGGATTTTTCCTCTTAATGGAGAAAGAAAATATTCGCTGCTCTTCAAAACCACACAGACCTTACCCTTATCAGTATTTGCAGGCTGTCGCGGTATATGAATGCTGCGGAAGTTCAGTACTTTACTTATCAAGTAACGGTTATGCCAATTAATCTTTATGCCTGAAGTTTCAGCTAGGATAATAAATGTGCAAACCCAAGGAATTTTCAGTAGTAGCAGTAGTAGTAAATGATATTTGGTAAATCGTCAGAGTCATATGTAACAACTGATAGTACGTATTATATTAAGACCGGGTGTAAAATACTTGGCTCCTTTTACTTATGCGCTACTAGGTATTGTAAATCCTCCTTCCTCTTGGGTTAATGATGAAATGTAACTTTTTCCATACGATTAGAAAAAAAGGAGAGAAGATGGAATCATCTTAATGATGGCAATGGATTTTCTCCAATTGTTCGTCAGTTACCAATAAAGTGATGCGCGACCTTGGAAAGTAATGTATTTCAACGCAAGAATTATTGTGGGAATCGGACTTAGAAAACCAACTTACAAACAAAACAAAAAATTGCATTTACGGCCGCAGCAAAGACTTTTGAGCAGTAGGTCACTGTATTAGTAGCACCAGCGTCGTTTTCGTCCCAAATTACAGCTCAGAAGAATAGATTCAAAAACAATTTACGACAGGAAATATTAATAACATTACACCACGTTAAATCACGTTTAAATCAGATGTAATAAGTGAGCTCTGCAACAGCATTATCTTCTGCCATCCGTGCAAACAGGTAAGGCGCCTAGAGGCAAGTGATACAAGAAGAAGCATGTCGAGACTATCAACTGTTTTCAGACAAAAACATAACGAAAAAATTGCAGAGAATATAATGTGTTAATGTCCATAGTTCATAATACTTTACGAAGCTGTGGCTTCATTTCTTTCAATTTTTATTTCTTATGACAATATTCAACAGGGAAAGGAAATTATGCATTGAACAGTGTAACGCCTTTAGTGACATTAAATAGTGGCAGTTTGAAGAAATAAATAGCAAATTTGAAGTTATAAATGTGGCAGACAGCTGTAAATGTGCGAGTGTATTGTAGCAGCACATTGTAACTCATTCAGACAATCGACTGCCAAGTGATGGGAGTCATTGCAAAAAAAAATGCAAGCGTTTTCGACGGCTTTATATTCCCTTTGACTGGTTCCATCTACGTCTTCAAATCTTTTCTTAGTCATTCAGGTTAGCCATTTTCTTTCTCATTTGCGACGAGTAGTAGATATTTGATATCTGCTTAGAATTAACTAGTTACTTACGCTATATGCACTGTAATTTACCTTGGATAGAGGTAATTTGTACAAGAGTTCTTAAATTCGACTTAACTAATTCCAAATATTGTTGAATACAGTTGGAATATGTCACTAAAAATTATGTTTTCGGACACTCGAACTTCACACGCATACGAAGTCTAGAAACGAAACGTTTAATAGTTTAATAGTGTAATTTGTGGAAGAATCTCCGAAGCAATATGGATGAAACTTCACCAGCCTTCCTTCTAGTGGCTTTACAGGCGCAGCAGATGCGTATCGGTATTAAGAAACTTTGAGCACTGGCAATTTTCCAAACTTTCTCCGACTTCGAGACCAACGGATGCCGGCCCTTTTGAGGGATCGCGCAGGTGCCCGTTTTAGTGAGGAAGCGCAATCTCATCGACGGATTAACCTTTACGGGAATGTCGAAATAAAGTACTAATCGAGATATTTTTTAGTTTTAGTTTCTCTCACCAGTTTTGCCTTCCACGGCAGTGATTTCTTCACCACATCCTTCGTCTTCCTTATTATCAGTCTTTTTCCTTGTTCGGTGGTGACGGTGTTGATGTTTGGTTTGCGGAGCGCCCAACTGCGGGGCCGTCAGCGCCCATACGAAGTTCCACTTTTTACACAGTCGATTTTTTCTTCACAGTCCAATCTAGCCACTATTACGAATGATGAAGATGTTGAAATGATGAGGGCAACGCAAACACTCAGTCCTGGGCAGAGAAATTCCCGTTCGGTGGTGAGGCCTATTCATATCACCACTGATGTTTCCCAGCTATCGAACTGTACTTACAGCATACTGAATAAATAAATCAAATTACATATATGTATATGTGTCCTATTTTCTGTGATGAATTGGGAATTTGAGTTGGTTGGGGAGCTTGCCCGTATGGCCTAGGCAGTTAATCCGACAGTTCTAGAGAAGCGATGCGTCTGAGATCGAGCCCCAGTTCGGTACAAATTTTCAATTCGCATCATCAATTAATTTGAATACCCTAATGTGGCGGCCGTCCGAATAGTTTCCCTGAATAAATCGAGAATTAAATGAATAAAACAATTATCTTTTATGGTATAAAAAACCTTTATCTTAATATAAATGTGTTTTAAAGAAATCAAATACATCGTATTTAATACATCATATCACAGAAATATTTTTCTATTTATCTTTGATTTAGATTCAAGATCAGCTTTCCTTCAGTCAGCGTACGTTTTGGTCTTCGGGCTTTTCTGCGCCCTTGTGAATGTTTCTTGCGTAGATTCCAGCTCCTTTATTAGAAGCATGAGGCTTCTTCTCGATTTGTTAACCAAGTTATGGTTTACAGCATAATGTAGTATACATAACGTATCCTCGTTATTCAGTATGTCAAGTGAAAATTTTATCTCGTCCTCTCTTATTTTCTCTGCACTAATCTGTCGACATATCTGGAGAAAATACTTTCCATATGTCTCTTTGTGATTGGTGTACGTTGGACTTTTCGTGCACTCGTTTACAGTTAGAAACTAATATTGTTTAAGAGTTCGCACCTTGCTTAGTAAAAATACAGGTTATCTTCTGTTCGCAACCCCCCCCCCCCCCCCCAATTATACACAGTTACATATGGCCAGTGCTCTATTGTTTAAACTTTCCATAAGCCTCATTAATAGTTTACAGGCAAACCTACACATACTGCTACACTAGTTTACTATTGAACATTTACAAACAGTAAAAACCTAACAACAAAGTTCCCTGTTCTTGAAGAATAGAAAGGTACGTATGGAGCACACACTGTCGTTGTTTTGACACAGGGCCTAATTTCTAACACTATTTTCACAGCTAAGTTGAAGCATTGTTGTTGTTCTAAACAAGACAGGTTTCTCGTCTAAAACTCGGCCCTGGACTGACTGTCTTAGGACAAAAAATAGAGCCCTTATATATCCTCACAATAATAGGTACTGAAACTACACATTGTTCGAAATTAAATTTACAGAAATTACAATTAAAACTTAACTTATTAAAGTAACTGAGTACATCGAAAAATTAGTTCTTTTGAACAATTTCTTCTACTAGAAGGGTTAAGCCGAATTATTTGTTTAAATGATGAAATTAACAAATATCATTATGCAAACTATACTTTTGACATAACTGTTAATTACTTTGGAATTAATGAAGGGTTGGTTTTGCTAACAAGTTTTCGAATAGAGCCAAATAGATCCTTTAAGAATACTATTAGCTGTTCCTGCAAATGTTTGTAATTAGTACAGAATTTATATTTGTTTATACGTCAACAATAGAATTTAAGTTACGAAACAATTACTGATTTGGTTTCCCCCTCTACAATTTCAACCTCTCGCACTTCTCTCAGTACTAAATTGGTGATCCCTTGGTGTCTCATAACATGTCCTAATAATCGATCACTTCTTCCGGTCATGTTAGGCCACTTCTAGTCAGTATTTCCTCATTAGTTACGTGATCTACTCATCAAGTACTGTGTTTCATTTCTGTTCAAAATTCTCTTACAATATTGACGAAGAAAAATGAATAGAACAGTACCAATACACATTTTATTCTGAAATGATGCAGCGACAGTATCTTCATGTTATCCGATAGCTTGTTAAAAGTGCAGATAAAAGGAATACACTGTTTTTTTAATCATTTTATTTATGAATCGGTGCAAGATTACTTCTAACCAGTCATTCTTCTTGCATGAGGTTCACATGACGACGCAGACGTTACGGAAAAAAGTCTTTTATAACACATATAATAGAAATCAGTTGTAGAAATATAAGAAAGAGCAGAGTTTATACTAGCTCATGAAAAATAAGGCAACAGATTATAGTCACGTAGATTTAAACACAGGGCTCTGGCAGCAATGGCCGTGACAGAGGAGACGATGAAGGGAATGTAATAGAGAAAAGAAACATAACCCGGATAAGGTGGAGGAATTTAGTTTACTGTTTGACAGAGAAAGAAACGACATTATGTCTTAATGCTGGATGGCAGCAACAGAAGAGTTTTCGAACTTTTTTTTTTGTGGGCAAGCTAAGGTTACAAGATAGGGATATCTATGTTTCATTTATGGTAAGATGACAAGTACTTGATCTCTGATGTACGAGGTGCGGCTAGAAAAAAACCGGACTGATGCTGGAAAAAACATTTATTTATAATTATTTACAATTTCATGTTATCTCCTTCAATGTACTCTCCTCCTCGGTCTCTACACCGCTCCATACGAATTTTCCAGTGTTCATAGCAATGCTGCAGATCATTTTCGGTAAGTTCATACATTACTTCCGTCGCTTTTTCTTTTACTGCTTCAACAGTCTCAAATCTAGTTCCTTTCAAAGCTGACTTGACTTTAGGGAAAAGAAAAAAGTCACAGGGGGCCAAATCAGGTGAGTAGGGTGGATGATCTAAGATGGGAATGTTGTGTTTTGCCAAAAACGTCTTCACTGACAACGCACTGTGAGCTGGGGCATTGTCTTGGTGAAGGATCCATGACTTTTTTCTCCACAAATCGTTCCGTTTTCTCCGTACTCGCTCACGTACGGCAGCCAGGAGCTAATGTAGTAATGCTGATTCACTGTTTGTCCCTCTGGTACCCAATCAATGTGCACAATCCCTTTGATGTCAAAAAAAACAATCATCATTGCCTTGAATTTCGATTTTGACATTTGTGCTTTTTTTTGTCGTGGAGAACCAGGAGTTTTCCAATGCATCGATGGGCGTTTAGTTTCGGGATCGTAAGTAAAAAACCACGATTCATCGCAAGTAATAACATTTTGTAAGAAGGTGGGATCACTTTCAATGTTTTCCAGGATGTCAGAAAAAATCATTCTTCGGCGTTCCTTCTGTTCAATTGTGAGACACTTTGGAACCATTTTTGAACACACTTTGTTCATGTTGAAACTTCATGAAGAATCTGCCTAACACTTTCCTTGTCAACTCCTGTTAACTCAGACACTGCTCTGATTGTTAAACGGCGGTCTTGTCGAACAAGTTTACCGATTTTTTCAATGTTTGCATCAGTTTTTGCTGACAATGGTCTGCCAGTGCAGGTGTCATCACTGGTGTCTTCGCGGCCATCTTTAAATCGTTTAAACCACTCAAACACTTGTGCTCGCGATAAACAATCATCGCCGTACACTTGTTGTAACATTACAAACGTTTCACTTGCAGATTTTCCTAGTTTGAAACAAAATTTGATGTTAACACGCTGTTCTTTCTGTACACTCAACATTTGCGACGCACAGACAAAACGTCAACTACTTAAAACAGACGCCACGGGCAGACTGAGTGCAGGAGGCAGATGAAACTCGAGTAGTAGGCGGAGCGAGAGTCACACGACAGGCCACGCGACTTTCACCCTTATTGCATTCGTTTTATTGTTTCACCAGTACTAGTCCGGTTTTTTTCTAGCCACACCTCGTATAGTGTATCAGCACCTACACCCTGGGTACACCACGAATGGGCCGGCTGAGTCTTAAGTGCGGGAGCTCAGTGCATTTTCGTCAATATTCACCTAAAGACTGCCAAAAGTCTCTGCCCCGCAACATCGTGTCAGGAAGCTGCAGACATCAGGGAGTTCGTCAGAAATTTCATGGAACAATCTGTACCCCGGAAATGTTTTAATTTTCACGTTCTGTCCTTTTACTGGCTCTTGTTCATGTGCTATATCAGTTGCTGACATGACTATTCATTGTGAAGAACCGAATATAGGGTGTTTTCTCAAAATTTAAGACTAGACCATTCTCGGAAATCCACTTCATGATTCTTCTGAAAACATTAACAATTTCTTTTTTTCCTTTCTCTCTAATGGTATTCATTACAAGTATGTGGATCTTCCGTAACTAGTCGGGCTGCACACATCCAAACTGGGCTAATGAAGCACTAACATGATTAAACAGACAAATGTTACAGATGTAACAGTCACAAGAATTCGTCGTGGACCCTAACAGTCTAATTTATCGCTGCCGTTGGCGTGGTTCTATCCTCGACACACGATCCGTGGCTTAACGCAGATGCTTTCCACGAGAATAGACATTCAGACAGACGTGCAGGCTACAATACATTTAAAACTACTTCGTTAGTTGTTGCTATTCTGAAGCGAGGATTCTGGTGATATTAGTCATAAATTGGGGTTTCGTATAACGTTGCCGATGGAAAAATATTGCTCGCTCATCGCGATCCCACTCACACTAGTTTTTATTGCTTATCCTAAGGAGATGATTTGAAGTGATCGAAGGGCATCCTTTGATATCATTAGAAGCATGAGCAAAATGCAGACGGCAATCCTCCGGAACGAGAGTGGTGGGGGAGGGGGGGGGGGGGGCGGGGGAAGGGACAGTGGCAGATTGTTGCACATTATCGTAATGGGGACCTCTGCTATCGTATTTTGTTTAAGCAGTGGTACGTATTTTATCTCTTCTTTATCTTTTAAGCTGATGGTGGTACAGTGTGAGATCAGACCGTAATTCGTTTCAGGTCGCATCACCACACGTGACCGGATGTAAGTCTCATGTCTCATCGCTCATCCCCCCCCCTCCCCCCCCCACTCGTTACAGATAAGATTAAAGTGTCATGGAATCTACGTTACTGATACTCTAAAGTCTCCCAACTTCATCTACAGAATGAGATACTGTACACATCTGCAAATAAACTCCACTACCTGTGATTTACGGGATGATGTTGCCAGCTAGTTTATTTATCAGCCAGCCCTAAGGGAAAATGACGATCTAGTCTACAGAAGGTACGCTGTACAGATGTCTTTGAGCATATGTAAGAATTTCTTTCATATTTAACTTAACTGTTGCTGGCAGAGTACGCTGTATGTAGTATCAGTATTCGGCTGAAAACTGAACGTTTAGGAAGTTTAGGAAGGACTTGCACAATTGTACAAGGACGCGCCATTTTATTTCTCGAGTGAATGTGTACCCCATCTACGTGAAGCAGTCTGCAGGTATCAGCGATGCAGGTACCTGTTATTCTAGGAGCCTGATGAGTATGTGCACTGCTGGCTATTAAAGTAGCAACACAGCACGCATAACAAATAACGAAATTTTACTCATTGTGCATACACAGAAAAGTACGAATAACACTTGATTAAAATTGTAGGTGGTTTGATGGTATACAGGTTGCGAAAT